>NC_092760.1:72528394-72831425 GCF_047496795.1 Chiloscyllium punctatum
AATGCTCAGCCAACAGAGTGGTATAAATTAATGTCTTGTGTATGTAATATACATACTATGCATCTTAGTTTATCATAGATCTTTAGTTTTAAATTTCCTGTAAGTCTTTGCTGTTACAGTAGAAATGGCTCTCATGTCATCACCTTGTTGCATCACTATAGTTTTCCATGCTTGACTTACCTAACACTTTATATAACCTAAAGATAGGTCTATTTATGGGCCACCCAGAACAAAGGTCTAACAGATTCTTTATATCAAATTATCATTTCTCTTTTCCTTTTGTACTTGATCTTCCTGCATACACAATCCAAAGTAGTGTTAGTCTTTGCAGCAGCTTTAATTACATGCTCTTTAGGAAAATTCTGAACGTTTTGCATCTCTAATCATTCAGACCCATCATCATCTTTTCATTGAGTGGATACTGGCGGTTTTACCCCCATGTCTTCTGTGGTGGGTTGGTTGAAATGCTTCTCTTTATGAATATGCAACCCAGTGTGAAACTCCATGCAGTTAATTGTGGTTCGACAATTTTCTTCTTTCACTGAGAATGCCTGCGTGCTACAAATGTTTTGCAGCTTTGATAAAGACTGGCAAAACTTAGCAAATAAAAGGAAATGAATTTGTATGGCAATGAATTGAATGAAAGTGAATTTCAGCATTAAAACTCAAATCCAAAATTCATTGCAAGGCAAGGTAACTATAAGATATCTTGCGAGAAATTAATTTGATCCATCAAAGTTTGGAGGTGCCAAATTTGAAAAAAAATGTTTTCAGGACATAAACAACAATATTTTATTATAAATTCAAAGGTTGTATGTCACATAGACTTGAAAAATCAATGTAGTGTGGATACATTTCTAATCAAAAAATTGTTAACTTCATAGAGAAAAGAGAAGAACTTTTTGTTGAGGAAACTGTGGGAACTCAGAAAATCTGCATGCACTGATAAAGAGGATCCATAACATTTGGTCTATGTGGATTTCCAAAAAGTGTTTGATAAAGTGCCATGTCAAAGGTAGGTACACCAAATAACATGGTGTAGGAGACAGGGGTGGAAGTGAGCTTGGAGTAACATAATAGTATTGATGGGAAGATTGATCAGCTGCCAGGAAACAAAAAGGCTGAATCTCACTTTTAAGTCGAAGTAGTGTTGCGTTTTTTGGAGGGTTTTCCACCTCCAAGCCAAATGGGCTTTTTCATCATATCTTACCAAATTTATCTCATTAATAACTAATCACACTCCTATGGTGCTCCTTACATTTAATCACTAAGTCCCTGGCTCATAAAAGCTCATAGCACCCACGCTATCTTTCAAAGGCCACGGTGCACACGGAAAAGAGTTAGCAAATCCGAGGTTGCACATCTCTGGCAACATCAAGGCTCAGCAGTCATAAGGCTGCATTGTGCTTGGCACATGGCTGACTTGAAAAAAAAAACACTTTTTCAAATAGACAACCCTCTTCTCTCTCACTTGTCACTGTTTAACCACCACACCATACATATTGGCTGGGACTTTTTCCACTGGAGTGTAGGAGGTTGAGAGGTAACCTGATTGAAGTTTATAAGATAATGAGGGGTACAGATTGAGTTAGTGGCAGTTGTATTTTCCCTAGGATAGGGTTTTCAAGATTAGGAGGCACATTTTTAAGGTGAGAAAAGAGACATTTAAAAACAACATCAGAGGCAAATTTTTTTACACAGTGGGTTGTTCTATGTGGAAAAAGCTTCCTGAGGAAGTGGTGGATATGGGTACAATCGCAATGTCTATAAGACATTTGTATAGGTACATGAATAGGAAAGGTTTGTGGGGGTGGGGGCACGGGGAGGGGGGTTATGGGCCAGAATCAGGTAGTTGGGACTGGTACAGTTTGGGATTATGTTCAGCACACTGTGGTTGGATAGAAGGGTCTGTTTCCATGCTCTATGACTCTATATTATTTGACCATAGTTACATTACACCTAAGCATCCCCAAACGTATTGTTACTTTGTCCCCAGTGCCCACTGTGGACCTACAACTTGTCTTTATTCAGTAGGAGAACATCACATTCAGGTAAGCAAATAGACAAATCCAAACATGAAGTTTTAAATGCAGACATGAAAAAAAAAACACAAACTAAACAAATTGAGGCTAAAGTTTGCCTTGACAATGCAAGCCAGATTTCAGCATCATGACCAACAGATATACTACAGTACACAATGGTCAGATACACCCAGCTCTCATTGATTGATAACTGAGAGCAAGTTTGGGCTGTACACCCGATGCAACTGAATTCATATCATGTCAGCATCCTCCTGCTCCATATCCTTATCCTCCTGCTTGGAAGACTGTTTCCTTTCTCCCAGTTTCTCAGCATCCAGTACATCACCTCATTTCCTGCTCTAATTGAGCAGAGCAAAGCCCACTAGGATAATGCAGTGCACTCTGGTGGGCTATACTGGAGGCCCCCTTGAGACCAGTCCAGGCAAAGGGACCACACCTTCAGCAGCCCCATCGCCTCTTCCACGATGGGCAACAACTATATCTGTGCTTGACATCGGTTACAGGATTGTATTGTGCTGTCATGAACTATCGTTATAATGAAACATAAAAAACGGTAACTGCTGCAGATGTTCAGCAGGTCTGGCAGCATCTGTGGGAAGAAAGCAGGATTAACATTTCAAGTCCAATGATCCTTCCTCAGAAATGTTCTGACACCATTCAGGATAATAACCCACTTGATTGGCACCACAATCACGAATGTCCACTCCCTCTGCCATTAATACACAGTCCTTTCTACAAGACACACTCCAGAGATTCATCAAAGATCCTTAGACAGCACCTTCCAAACTCATGAAGGACAAGGGCATGGGCATGGCAATAAAGACACACACACAATCCTATAGACCTAGACACACCTGCAGACTCTCACACACAGGTTCTCTCTCAAACATTCCCACACTCACACGCACACACACACCCTCTCACAGACTTATACCCCTTTACACTCACACTCTCTCTCTCTCTCTGTCTCACACACACACACACACACACGTTTGTAGGGTGAATTTGTACTTGCAGAATTACATTTTATTTTGCTCAAAAACTGCATGAATCCATGTAAGATTCTGTAAATCGTTTTTTTAGATTAGAATTAGTCTGAACATTGTGGCACAGACAGTCTCACACAGGGAACCTCACACCTTAAATGCATTATCTGGGCCGACATGATACCAATTGTTAAAGTTCACTTGAGAATGTAACTTTTAAGAAAAAGGTTTTGTGATTTACATATGAAAGAACTGAAACTAACATGGTCATTCTAAAAGATGAGAGACTTAAACAATCCGGGTATTTGTCAACATATAATTTCAGTTACATCACATTGTAAACTTTTGCTATTAATTCTGTGTCTTACCATCTTATACTCCACAACCACCTGATGAAGGAGCAGCACTCCAAAAGCTCGTGCTTCCAATTAAACCTGTTGGACTATAACCTGGTGTTGTATGATTTTTAAATGTGTCCACCCTTGTCCATCACCGGCATCTTCAACAATGCCAACTACAAGTTCCCCTCCAAGCTCCACCATTGTGACTTGGAAATATATCACCATTCCTTCTGTGTCATTGGGTCAGAAACATAAAATTCCTTCTCTAGTGGCACTGTGTGTCTACCTATAGCACATAGACTGTCATGGTTTAAGAAGACAACTCCCTGCCACCTTCTCTGGGACTACTAGGGATGGCCAATAAATACTAGTCAGCTGGAGATAGCCAATTCCCACAAGTGAAAACAAGTTGGGAGGTAGCAAATGTCATCCCGCTGCTTAAGAGGAGTGATAGAAAACACAGGGAACTGTAAATTTTGTTACCCTTAATTCAGTAGTAGAGAAATGCATATTGATTATGAATATAGGATAAACAGATACTTGGATGATGATGATGATCTGATTGGCACAGTCAGCATGGAATTGCAAATGGGAAATTTGACAAATCCTTTCTAATCTTTCAAAGATGTTACCAATAATATTTTTGGAGGGGAGCTGACAGACATAGTATTCTTAATTTACAAAAGGCTTTTGATAAAGCCTTCCAAAGAGGCTGACTAGAAAAGTTAAAACATAAGGGATAGGACATAATGTACTAATATGGATTAATGATTAACTCATGGGCAGAAGCCAGGCAGTAGGAATAAATGGATCGACCTTGTGTTCGCAGTCTGAGTATTTCTTAAATGGCACGAGATTGAGGAACTTTGGTATTCTTGTTGATAAGTCACTGAAGGCTAACATGTTGGTGCAGCAATCTATTAGGAAGGTTAATGGAATGATAGATTACTTCAAGAGGATATGAGTACAGCAATAAAAAAGTCTTCCCTCATGGTACAGGATCTTAGTTAACTTGGAACACCGTATGTAGTTTTGGTCTCCTTACCTCACAAAGGGTATAAGTGTCATCAAGGGAATACAACAATGGTCCTCTAGACTTGTTGCCAGGATGGTGAAGCTGTCTTATGAAGAGAGATTGTGCAAACA
Source organism: Chiloscyllium punctatum (assembly GCF_047496795.1). Lineage (NCBI taxonomy): Eukaryota > Metazoa > Chordata > Chondrichthyes > Orectolobiformes > Hemiscylliidae > Chiloscyllium > Chiloscyllium punctatum. The sequence continues at coordinate 72,532,910 of NC_092760.1, forward strand.
GGGCTTGTCTTCACTAGTGTTTCAAAGAATGAGGTGATCTAATCAAATCATGAAAAATACTTGAAGGGATATACAGGGCAGGTGGAGGTAAGATGTTTTCCATGGTTGGGGGCACAATTTAAAATTGTGGGTTGGCACGGTGGCTCAGTGGTTAGCACTGCAGCCTTACAGCATCAGGGATCTAGGTTTGATTCCAGACACAGATGACTGTCTGTGTGGAGGTTGCACATTCTTTCTGTATCTGCGTGGGTTTCCTCCGAGTGCTCTGATTTCCTCCCACAGTCAAAAGATGTGCAGGTTAGGTGAATTGGCCTTGCCAAATTACCCATAGTGTTGGGTGCATTAGTCAGAGGGAAATGGGTCTGGGTAGATTACTCTTCAGAGGGTCTGTGTGGACTTGTTGGGCCAAATGGCCTGTTTCCCCACTGCAGAGAATCTAATCTAAAACTAAGGGAGTTGCCAATTAAGTTCAAGATGAGAAAAATTTCTTTTTTATTCAGAAGCTAATTAACCTTTGGAATTCTCCTACACAGAGATCTGTAAATCACTCGAGATTGAGATTAATAGACTTCTGATTTTCTGTTGTGCACAGGGTTAAGGGGGTGGGATGGGTAAAAGGCATTATTGTGTTTGACCAACTATGATCAAATTGAATGACTAGGAAGGTTTGATAGGCTGAGTGGTCTCCTCTTGTCCCTATATTACTATTTATTTGAGCACAGGCTCAAATTTAAATACGGTTGGTCTTCTAAGTTATTTTAAAACATAGATATGTTGCTTGTGTTACTGCTCCACTGTAATGAGGAGGTTCATTAATATGACAACTATAATTATGAGCAATTGTGATTAACGCAAAATATGCTCCAATAAAAACATTTTCAATGCATTTTAACTACTCTTTTGCTGAGAATAACAATATTTTGACTTGTCAATAAAGAATGCTGTTTTTCTCTATATTAGATAAATAAAGCTGAGCAGAATAGAAGATTGTGTGTTGTTGCATGTATCGAGATAATAGCACTGATCACCAAATATGAACTAATTCCAGTCATTAAATACCTTAAACCAGACATAACATTAGAATTTGAAAAATTCCTCACACTATCATTCGGATGAAAGTTTACTTTGAGGACCAAATAATTATTTCAATAAAACAGTTCAAAGTAATAGATAAGTCTTGAAATTCTACAAAGTTGTTTTAATCTGAAAGTGTAGGTTTGATAGATGATCAATGAAAGCCAGAGAGATGGTATAATGATGATCGTTTTGACCAAACACCTCCAAAATGGGTTTATTGTCCATTTATCTCATTCCAAGATCTTATACACAAATCAATTGCTATATTTACCAACTTAACAAGAGTGATGAACTTCAAAATAATTTATTAGTTGTACAGTCTTTAGGATATCATGAGGATGTCAATACTAATGCAAGTTTGTGTTTTCTATAATTGCACTGTAATCCTGTCCCCAGATATGTGCAGAGAATTATGGTGAAATGCACTGCTGATTTACACTGTTAATTACGGTGAATTAGCAATCCTAATTTACATTGCTAATTATGGTGAATTGGCAGTACCAATTTACACTGTTAATTATGGCGGATTAGCAATACTGATTTACACCACTAATTGTGGTGAATCAGCAATGCTGATTTACATTGCTAATTATGGTGAATTAGCAATATTGATTTACACTGCTAATTATTGTGAATTAGCAATATCGATTTACACCACTAATTATGGTAAACAAACAATGCTGATTTATACTGCTAATTACAGTGAATTAGCAATGCTGATTTACCACATTAATTATAATGAATTAGCAATGTTGATTAACACTGCTAATTATGGTAAATTAACAATACTGATTAACACCACTAATTATGGTGAATTAGCAATGCTAATTTACATCGCTAATTATGGTAAATTATTTACCATAATTGATTTATAGAGGAACCTCGATTATCCGACTGAGATGGGCGGGTACTTTCTCATTCAAATAATTGATTAGTTGGATAATTTATTTTATCTTAAATAAGGGAAGCTAAACTGATCTAACGCTATGATTTGCCAGAGAATTTGTTTAAATCTATCATTTTAATGAGTCTGCTATTTAAACAAACTAATCTTTGCATTCTGCAATTTACAGGTTAAACTGAAAAGGACCATACCCTTACCATCACATAAATACTGTATTGTATCTGAAATCCCAGCATTAAACAAGGTCCTGAACATTTTCTACGATCGCAAGAGCATTTGCCAGTTTTCGGGAACTCAGTGTCATGATATAAAGATAGCAGCGCTGCCTCGCACATGCATTGTCTTTCTTGCCCATTTTTTTCAATGAATGGCCTGGTAAAGTGACAGGAATACTTTAAAACACTTACTTTTGCAAAGGGCCATCTAACTAATCCTTTCCTAAAAAAATATTCAGTTGCTGATGCTTAAGGTGCTTGTGTTTCTTTGTTTCTGCCAGCGTTTTAACAAGTTCTTCTGTCCCGGTAAATCAAATACACTTACCTCTTTGATGTAACGTTTTTGCATGATCTTGGGATCTTCTTCGGATAATCCGAAATTCACATAATTGATATTTGGCTAATTGAGATTCCTCTGTACACGGCTAAAAATGGTGAATTAGCAATAGCAATTTACACTGCTAATTACAGTGAATTAGCAGTGCTGATTTTCTCTGGTATCTCTATATGAGTAATTTGGGGACACTGGAAACAGGGAGGATTGGCAGTTGAAATGATCACTTCCTCTGATCCTGTTGTTCCTGTTATTAGCCTGGTTTTCTAATGTACATCAAACCTTGATGATGTCAATGCAATCTTGGCTTGAGATCAGGGTGTCAAAACATCTGTGACTTCACCAGCTGCCTGTCCTGATGGAAATTGGATCCAGAAGAGATACTGTCCAAGAAAGGAAAGCCGTATGTAATTTTTGTTAGATTCTGCTGTGGTTTTGTTCTCTCTTTGCCACCTACCTCATGCTTGCTGAGGTGGAAAGTTGGTCCTAGACCAGCACTGCATGTATTTTGAATCAGGAATTGATTGACTGAAATCATGGGCGGCACGGTGGCACAGTGGCACAGTGGTTAGCAATGCTGCCTCACAGCACCAGAGACCTGGGTTCAATTCCCGCCTCAGGCAACTGACTGTGTGGAGTTTGCACGTTCTCCCTGTGTCTGCGTGGGTTTCCTCCGGGTGCTCAGGTTTCCTCCCACAGTCCAAAGATGTGCAGGTCAGCTGAATTGGCCATGCTAAATTGCCTGTAGTGTTAGGTAAGGGGTAGATGTAGATGTAGGGGTATGGGTGGGTTACGCTTCGGCGGGGTGGTGTGGACTTGTTGGGCCGAAGGGCCTGTTTCCACACTGTAAGTAATCTAATCATTGGCTCTCTTTTTTTTGTGGGCAGGCCATAAAAATGTATATTTTAAGTGTTTTATTGTTGGTTTGATTGTATAAGTTGAACAATGTTTGGTTATTGTTTCAATGTCTTAAGTTTTGCTGAGTGATACGCGCATCAGGCAAAGAAAGTTATACTTTGCTTAGTTGTAGATTAATCATGCAGGATTGTCTAACAAGATAATTGTACTGTCAGATGACAGTTCACAGTGCTTTGCAAATGTCTCATAAAGTACACTGGGGTTAGTTTAAATGTTTTAATAATCAAATATGGTTCTGTATTTCACAAGGCAACCAGTTAGGAGAATATGGTCAATACATATTCAATCTTGCTATGTTATTCCATTAATTAATAACTGACAATATGAATTCAGCTATCCTGATGAAATTGGTGATGCGTCAGTACTGTACGCGGCATGTTTGCAATGCAGTCACAGGTTAAAAGAGGCAGGCAAGAAAATGGAATTAAGGCCCCATTAGATCAGCCATGGTCATATTGAATCATGGAACGGGCTCAGAGGACCAAGTGGGTCTATTCCTGATTATATTTCTTTTGCTTTTGTACCTTTTGATTTTTGGCATGTCCACTTCCTACTTGTGAATCTATCCTTCTTCACTGGCAATCTCATAAAGAAACCAATTATGACAGCTGGTTGCCTACTGTGGCACACGTAATAAAGAATGATTCATGAATACAATGATAACCTTAAGATCTTTAAGATGAGGTGAGTTCAGCTAATATGGATCTCATGCCTTCATCTCAGTTATTTATTTGAGTGTAAACCAATCTGGATCTTTTCCACCTTTTGGGACTAAACAAAGAAACATCTCCACAACTCCAGTTAAATATGGGCAGTGATTTGACAATGTTGTGTTGCTCGCTACAGATGGAGACAAACTCTTTTTTTTAATGGCTTGGACTTTTTAAACTTTGCTTCCAAAATATTCCTTTTTATCATTCCAAAAATCTCTAACCTGTCAGTAGAACAAATAAATAATTTCTACTTCCCTCCAAAATTAACATCAAAATAGTGAATATGTCCCAATATTATTCTTTCTCACTGTGACAAAAACCACCACAGATTTATCAGGGACAATACCAACGGCAAACATTTAATATATGTAGATATTCTCAGTAGCAGGATTTACCTTCTATAGTTGTTGTGAGTTAAGCCCACAAAGAAGATATTTCACTCCTGTTTTTAAAAATTTAAATCAAGTATTTCAGGAATGAAAAGCGAAATCTTTATCCCAAACAAAAAGGAGTCCAGTGTCTAAAAGTTTGAAAGAAGTTTAACATTTCAAGTCTGTCACCCTTCTTCACTTCTGAACTCACTGGACTCCATTTTAACTCCATTTTCTTTTCACAGCTGCTGCCAGACCTACTGAGTTGCTCTAGCAATTTCTATTTCTGTTTGTTTCAGATCTCCAACATCTGCAGTTCTTTGTTTTTAGTTTAAACAAATAGTAGCGTTTTAACTTATACGACCAAAATATCTTTCCCAAATAAAGTACTGTATGTCTAGATCATTCTGTCCTCTTAATATTGTGGGATATCACTGAAGGAGTTCTTCAGGATAGTGTGCTAGATCCATTTCTCATCAGCTGATTCATCAATGTTCTTCATTGTAAAATCAGAAATGGAGATGTTCACTGATGAAGAAAACCTTCATTTGCTCCTTAATGTTGCACAGCTATAGTCCCATAAGCCTCATGTCGCTGAATTTGCTGTTTTACTTTCCATTATTGGACTTGACTATGCACTTGTCTTACCTAAACATAGGTAAAAACAATGACTGCAGATGCTGGAAGCCAGATTCTGGATTAGTGGTGCTGGAAGCTACTTGGATGCTGCCTGAACTGCTGTGCTCTTCCAGCACCATTAATCCAGTTACTTAAACATATGTAATCAGAGCTGTGAACCCTTTGCTTTGTGATGCATATTTTCACATTCCTTTTCAAAGAAAATGGTTCTGCAACAGTGTAATAATGGTTAACTTCTATATGACATACATATTATTTTTAGCATTTGGGTTCCAAACTCATGGCATATAAGTGTTGGTTTTTGTGGGGTTTAGAAAAAATACAAGGTCAGAGAGTTCTTTCCTGAACTGTGACCTAATCCATTAAGTGTAAGAGGGCAGATGACATCAATTCACCTGAAGGGTAAATGGAAAATTGTTTGTTGATATGGTGTTATGACAGGGATTAAACATTGAATGCATTCACTTGCTCTTGGTTTAGAGTAATCCAGAATTGATTTTAGCTTAGATGAAGCTTTTAGGGTAAGTTTTAGAGGAGACGTGACTGGGATAAGAAGCAAATGTAGTTTCTCGCCTGGAAAAAAGTGTAGGACAGTTCAGGGAAAACTCAATAATCTTGGCAGAAAAGTTTAATTTGTGAATCTTCCAGACCTGGAGATCTTGGCTAGCAATCAGTAGATTATTAAAAGACTAAAAGTCTCAGCTGTCAGGTTTGTGAGTATTCATGTAAGAAGACTTCAGAGTTCACAGAAAAGGACTGGAGAGAAGCAATTAGGTCAAATCCAGAGATTTGATGTAGAAGGATAATTTCCCTGGATTTGAAATACTGTAAAGTGATGATGGTGGGGAATCAATTAAATTTTATTTTATTGCATTTTAAGATATTTCATAATGCTTTTGATACTTAGTCTTTCAGCTTATTTTTTGTCGCTTTTGTGTAATAAACGTTTGATTGTTAAAGAAGATTTGCATGCCCATGGCATAAACTTCCCAGACCCTTAATGACATGGAATATTATGATTAATTTTGGAGAATTATGTGCAGTGTAGTCTTTAGCATTTCCCAATGTCGATTGACAAATTGTATTTCCCAACCAAGTCTCGGATATCAAGATGAGATTTGCATTCATGAGTGATAAAAGGCCTATTGGAAGGGACTACCTGTTGTTATCACCCTCAATACCAGCTAGTCTCACCTCATTAATCTGTAGGCTCCCATCTACTTGGTTAGAAGCCAAATGCCAAAAGCTCTTGACACAAACTTCTAAGTGGGTACCTGACAATGCCATCTTCAGCTCATTTCTTCAGATGTTCATCTTGGGCACTCAGCACCAACATTTTGGGGAATGCTCCACTGGCAGCAACCTCATGTACCCCACATCTTACAGACTTTGGAGTTTAAACTAGTTGCATGTCAAACAATCATGTCATCATGTATATAAGTCGCACACCTTTCATCATAAGTGGAAGACCAGCTGGCTAGGGAATACGTTATTGCTAATGGCTTGCCTTTTACTGTATTTGACCTCAATTACTTTTGAATGCTGCAGCTTCTCTTCCTCTTCCAACATGTATGACAGACTGACATTTGCAGAAGCCTGGTTTCTGCTATATGGACTAAGAAATCTGAGATGCTGTTGTGAACTGGATGTTTGTCAGCTATCTACGCCTCTTTAATTCTTGATTTTATTAGTGTTTCATTACCATGCTGTGTAATTGAAGACAAGCGTGAATGAATTCACATGGTCCTCATTAACTGCAGATTTAACAAGTCATTCACAATAATAAAAATTCTTATGCTAAGTTTGTACATTAAGGTGTGTGAAACAAGTACAATTTGAAAGTAAGCAAACATTTAGAGTGGCTGCATTAAAACTAAGATGCAAAATAGCTATATCTTAACACAAACAGTAAGTGCACTAGTGCATATGCTGTCACATAACTTCTGCATCTGTGCAGTGGTTTTCAAAGACCACTGAGAATAGTATTCATTACTTTCTTAATAAACAAGCATTTGCAAGAAAGATCACATTTATTAAATGGGCATGAGTAAGCACATTACCCATTCTATTTTGTAACTTGGGTTCAAATTCAGCCTGGAACTCATCAACTGAATATATTTCGTGATAGTAAGGTGATTTTATTTTCTGCAGTCGCAGTACAGTCCTTAGTCAGCATGATAAACAGCAAAAATTGACAGAACTAACCTTAGAGTCTGAGACATAAAGTTGACAGCTATGGAAATAGACTTGTCATATTATTTCAATTACCATATTTTACTACATCAAAATTAATGCTTATTCTTGAGAAAGGCTAGAAGACATTTCACCTTGAATTTAATCCATGTTACAACTAATTTGATTTACAACAATGTTGCCAGGGTTGAAGGATTTGAGCTGCAGGGAGAGGCTGAACTGGCTGGGGCTGTTTTCCCTGGAGCGTTGGAGGCTGAGGGGTGACCTTAGAGGTTTACAAAGTTATGAGGGGCATGGATGGAATAAATAGACAAAGCCCTTTCCCTGGGTTGGGGAGTCCAGAACGAGAGGGCATAGCTTTAGGGTGAGAGGGGAAACATATAAAAGGGACCTAAGGGGTAACTTTTTCTCTCAGCGGGTGGTACGGGTATGGAATGAGCTGCCGGAGGAAGTAGTGGAGGCTGGTACAATTGCAACTTTTAAAAGGCATTTGGATGGGTATATGAATAGGAAGGGCTTGGAGGGAAATGGGCCGGGTGCTGGCAGGTGGGACTAGATTGGGTAGGGATATCTGGTCGGCATGGACCAAAGGGTCGGTTTCCATGCTGTACATCTCTATGACTCTATGCCTCTAAATGGTGAAAATGTTCTGACTTTGGTGCTGATATACTGAAGATAAATTTATAAAATCGAGATTTTTGTTAAATTTAAATCAAGAAAAAAACAAAAGTGTAAGACTGTCGTTGTTTCTCGGTATTTGTTTTAGAGAAAAGGACACAATTCGTTGGAGAAACTAAAACATCGTGACAATTTTTTTTTTCTTTGTAACACCTACATAGATGTCTGACTTGTGGAATGTGGAAAAGTATGATTGAAATTGCAAAATAAAACACTTCTAAGTTTTTGAATCAAATGGCTGAATTTTTCCCACAAACAAAAACAGAAATTGCAGGAAAAGCTCAGCAGATCTGGCAGCATCTGTGGAGAGAGATCAGAGTTGATGTTTTGGGTCGAGTGACCCTCCCTTAGAACTGAATTCTGAACCAAAGAGACTGAATTTTCCCATTTCCAGTTAGTGTTTTGAGATTTGTGGAATTCAGACCACCATTGTTCAGTTTGTCTTTTCATTCTCTTTAATAACATTTGCTGAAACATCTCTACCTCTACCTAATGTAAGACTACCTTTTGCTTTGGACTTTTGAAACACATTGGGAGATTTTCTTAACATATTTTAAAAACATCACTCATTCTCTATTGAACTATGTTCTGGAAATTCTCTTGGTCTCTGACATCTTGCCTGGATCTGCAAGAGGAATGGGAAGAGGACCTGAAGTGGGTAGAACATCACAAGGTACCAAAGGAGAAAGGAGCAGGAGGTTGAGTTGGTATCAAACTCTCCTTGAGGGCAGAGGATATACTGCCTATAGATGTCCTGCACCAGGACCTTGGGTTCCTTGGTGCTGCTCATGTCCCAGGCCATCTTGCCCGCTGCCACACTTTCAGTGAGAGTGCCCATGCTGATCAAAATTTCCTGCTGGGATAAAAGTTTTGAGCTGGTATTTCTTATTAGTGCCCTTTTAGTGTGTGCTTTCAGCTTTTATCTAAAATGATTCAGCTTGTTTTCATCCAAAGGAATTTGCCATTGGCTCTCATACATTTTCAGTTGCATCTATTCTGCTTTTGAATCCTGGTAACCATGTAGAATGATTGATTGATTGTTTTCTAAGAAACATAATGCAGAGTGTACCTTGTTGAGATCTTCCTTATTTCAGTTTTACTTTTTTCTCATTTTTGTTTTGGAACCATGAGCTGGAGTTGAGAAATACTTTGAACAGCAGCTGATTTAGAAAAAGCATAAATACAACACAAACAATAATTCCTTATCAGACTTTAATGATACCAGATATCAGACAACAACTTATATTTTAACAAAAATTAGCAAGTTAATGTTATAATGTTTGTTGATGGGATAATGAATCAAAGAACCACTGATATGGGAGCTCTGAAACATCTGGTAAAGAATCACTGCACTTGAAATGTTTAGATTAGATTACTTTGTGTGGAAACAGGCCCTTCGGCCTAACAAGTCCACACTGACCCGCTGAAGTGCAACTCGCCCAGTCCCATTCCCCTACATTTACACCTTCACCTACCACTATGGACATTTAGCGTGGCCAATCCACCTAACGTGCACATTTTTGGATTGTGGGAGGAAACTGGAGGACCCGGAGGAAACCCACGCAGACACGGGGAGAATGTGCAAACTCCACACAGATATTGCCAGACTTGCTGAGTTTCTCCAACAGTATCTGATTTTGTTTCTGGGAACTGTCTTGAGGAAGTTAATTACAGGTTTGATATTGTTCTAAGAACACAGTAGAGGTTTAGAGGTTTTGTGCTCCAGGACTGGCAACTGGTTTGATGTCGAATAGGTTAATCAAGAGCAGAATGGTTCCAGCTAGCCAATTAGGTAAAAACAATGACTGCAGATGCTGGAAACCAGATTTTGGATTAGTGGTGCCGGAAGAGCACAGCAGTTCAGGCAGCATCCGAGGAGCAGCAAAATCGACGTTTCGGGCAAAAGCCCTTCATCAGGAATAAAGGCGGAGAGATAAGCTAGAGGAGGGTGGGGATGGGGAGAAAGTAGCTTGGAGTACAATAGGTGAGTGGGGGAGGGGATGAAGGTGATAGGTCAGGGAGGAGGGTGGAGTGGGTAGGTGGAAAAGAAGATAGGCAGGTAGGACAAGTCATGGGAACAGTGCTGAGCTGGCAGTCTGGAACTAGGGTGAGGTGGGGGAAGGGGAAATGAGGAAACTGTTGAAGTCCACATTGATGCCCTGGGGTTGAAGTGTTCCGAGGCGAAAGCTGAGGCGTTCTTCCTCCAGGCGTCTGGTGAGGGAGTGGCGATTTTGCTGCTCCTCGGGTGCTGCCTGAACTGCTGTGCTCTTCCAGCACCACTAATCCAAAATCCAGCTAGCCAATGTTGAGAGAACGAGAAATCATATTTTGAACTGGTATGGCCTTGGTTTAGGACAGAAGGCAGTATGGTTGTGAAAGCTACTGAATTGTGTTTTTAGTTGCTCTGTAGTAATTCTCCAGTTAAAGAATTAATGAACATTTTGGGAGAAGAAATCCAGCCTTAATAAATAAGTGATAATTCCTTGGATCCTGCTGGTAACTATTTATATTGACTTGTGACTTTGGAACTCATGTAAGATACAAACCCATGTGCCTGTAAGTTAATGCAGAATTGAAGAAATGTCATAAAGGCATTATACTCACTGTTGAAACAGTTATTGAATTTTAAATGTGTCTGTCTGTCTGTCTATGCACATAAATGGGGTTCAGATCAAGGAAGACTGGGTTTAAATCATAGACATAAATTAGATTACCCTGCCATTTAATTTTGCTCTGCTAAAGTTACAATATTAATATTAACTTGTTAATTTTAATTTAAAGTACAAGTCTGGTGTCTGATATCTGTTAATGTCTTATAAGGAACTATTCTATAATTTTAAGGGTCATTGAATATTTTAAACTTTAATGTACTATAATATTTAGCGTTAATGAGTCTGATTTGGACTGGCTTGCTATCTGTGTCATAACAACTTGAACCAGAATCGAAGTATTAAGAATTAAACTACCCGAAATTTACAACCAACAAACCAACAAACCAACCAACCAACCAAACAACCATGTTGGACAAGTCCAGCATTTATTGCCCCAGCTAATTGCTTTGGATTAGATGATTGTGCTTTCCTGAACCATTACTTTCTCTGCAGTGTTATATGGTGCTGATTGGAGTTCTGAGATAATATTCCAGCAGTGACACTGATTTATGCTCAAGTTAGGATGGTGTGTGACTTAGAGGCTGGTGCTCCTATGTGTTTGCTGTACTTATCTTTCTCTGTGATACGAGTGATGCCACAAGGGAGGCAATGGCTGACTGGTATTGTTATTAGACTATTAAGTCAACAAGCTAGGTAATGTCCCAGGCTCCTGAGTTTGAATCCCTTCAGGGCAGTTGATGGAATGTGAATTCAATAAAACACTATTAAAAATCACACCACACCAGGTTATAGTTCAACAGCTACTCCTTCATCAGGTGGTTGTGGAGTATAAAGGAGCAGAGCTCTGAAAGCTAGTGCTTCCAAATAAACTTTTTGAGCTATAACCTGGTGTTATGTGATTTTTAACTTTGTCCACCCCAGTCCAACACCGGTATCTCCAAATCAATAAAACACTTAGTAAGAATATAATGATCATGCAATCTTTGTCAATTCTCAGGGAAAACATATCTGGTTCACAAACGTCCTTTAGGGAAGAAGATTCCAGTTCTTGCCTGATCTGGGCTGCACGTGACTCTAGATTGTGGCTGACTGTAAAATACTCCCTGGGAAATTAGGGATGGGTAATAACAGTTGGCTTAGTCAGTGATGTCCACATCTCATTAATAAATACCAAAAAAGTGCTGTTGGAGAAGTTTTAATGAGTTGCTGCAGTGTATCATTAATGGAGTGAGTTGATAGTTAAGGTAATGGATTGGAAGCAGATCAAACAGATTGCTTTATCTTGGTTCGTGTTGAACTTCTTCAGTCTCACTGAGATCAATATAACCAAAGAACTGGAGAGTATTCAGCACACTCCTGACATGAGATTCGGAAGTTTTTTTTAGGAATCAGTAGGTGAAATATTTTGTCCCAAAATATTTAGCTTCCAACTTCTTTTTCAATTAATTTTCTGATCCACGGTGAATTTGTACTGATGATGACATAGATTCATTGACAGAATAAATGTCAAGACTCTGCTTAGATTATCTCTTCTTGGAGAAGATCATTGCCTGGCAGTTACAAGCCCTTAATGCATTTCCCATTATTGTACAAGACCAAGAAGTTTTCTTGCTGCACTTATGGCAATCTTCACTGAAAACCATTCCAATGAGATAACAAAGAAAATTCCATTTCAGTTTTCCAAGGAACAATTATTCTTAATTTGTTCAATGGTACTCAGCAGTAGTTTATTAATATTCAGCAGCATCATGTTCATATGCCAATGAAATGTTTGAACTAATATCTGCCAAATTTAATGATGCCTTTATACAAATGATATCTGCATGACATTGTCACCTCTTTTTAAAATGGTACAAAACCATTAGGACTGTTATACCATGAATGTCGCATTATTTCCATGCTCAAATTAGATGTTTGTACATGTGCACTTCAATGCATTTGCAAGCACATCTAATGCTTGAATGCTAATGATACATTATTTAAAAATTTTTTTGTCGTTGAGTCTTGGCAAACATTAAAGATGTAAAGATAATATCATGCATGCTATTTAAAACCATAGCTTAGAAATTGCTGTTCCTTGTATTAATGAATGAGTATTTCATATGCATGTATGATTTTTTTTTTCACCCGTTGTTCTAAGAGAGGTATTAACCCATTTAGGTTGAATGGGCTCATTTGTTTGGTAAAATAATAAAGAAGGCAATGTCAAATATTATAATAAGTCTTTTGTCCCATCAGCAATCCTAAGATTGAGCTGAGAATGTACCACCTTATGTACAGAAGTAAAACTGTCATCCAATGTTTAGTTCGTTGCTGGGATTTAAAGACTTAAAATTGAAGGAAAAAATGACTATCAAAGGTACAGGTATCTTGTAAATTATTGATTTTCAATGTGATTCTGAACCCATGTCATCTTTAACATAGAGGGTTGAAAAGTTAACTTACCGGCGTTTCAAAGGTGCTTCACATTTAATATTTCATGGAAGGTTTAAACTTTGAAGGATTGTGGGGAAAAAAAATGTTTATTTCATGTTTTGTTGAAATATGGAGTGTTTAATTTCTGGATGTCATTGAATATTGGAGACTTTTTGTAACAAGGCTCCCAAAAACCAGTTGACTCATAATAACTGCAGGATGTGCTGGAGACCTCTGCTGGGACTGTTTGAAAAATGGAGAGATGGACAGATGGGAAATTGGAGAGTACTTTAGTGTTTGGAAATAATTGGGAACTAAACAGTTTTTGAGGAAGTGTGGTGCTGGAAGAGCACAACAGGTCAAGGATGCTGCCTGATCTGCTGTGCTTGTCCAGCACCACACTCTCGTCTCTTGTCTCCTCACTTTCCAGATGATTTCTCCAATCCTGAAATATAAAAAAAACCTCCTTTGGTGAAATCTATTTATTTCTGTGAACGAGTCACTGTAGGAACTTCTCCAATGTTGCATTTACTGCTGAGATTCCAAAGACAATTGTGTACAATTATTGATTTAGCGACACTTGGCCGATTATCACAGAGACAGAATATTCTACACTTTTTATTGTTTTTGCTGTCAAGAGGAAAACTAACAACCAGAAAGTGTCTCTCTTTTGAAAGAAAACTTCTGCAGAGAGAGAATTTTTTTCTTTATTTTCTGAAGTTTGTTTGTTTGTGTGTTTTTGAATTATTTAGAGGGATACTACCACTGAGTCACAGGAGTCCACAATGAAGGCTCACAATCCTGGATAGTCTTGAACAATGTTTCCTCTCAGCCGTGCATCCATTCAAAGGCTCTTTGCACACAATCAGTGTCCGCACACCAAAAGCGCCATTGACTTCCGGATCTAGGAATTGGCAGCCGTGCACAGTCTTCAAGGCCTGCACAACCAGAAAGAAAACTTGCGAGAACACTGGTCTTGAACGGTCAACAATGTGTTTAACAGATGAACACGCTGATCAATTCCACCACAGAGACAGGTGCAACAGATACCATCAGTAGGTGCTGAGGAAGCTGAAAGGTCTGAAGGTGATCAATCACCTGGACCAGATGGTCTACTCCCCAGAGTTCTGAAAGAGATGGCTGAGGAGATTATGGAGGCCTTGGTGGCGATCTTTCAGAAATCCGGGAGAGTCCCAGCAGACTGGAAAATGGCTAATAAAATGGTCCCTGTTTGTTTTTAAAAAAAGAGGGAGGCAGAAGATGGGAAATTTTATAGGCTGTTACCCTGACCTCGGTCATTAGCAAGATTTTAGAGTCCATTATTAAGGATGATATTTGCGGAGTACTTGGAAGTGCATGGTAAAGTCAGGGTGAGTCGGTACGGTTTTGTCAAAGGAGGTCATACTTGGCAAATCTGTTTGAATTCTTTGAGGAGGTAATGGGTAAGTTACAGAATGGAGAGCCAGTGGAATTGATCTATTTGGATTTCCAGAAGGCCTTTGACAAGGTGCCACTCAAGAGGTTGCAAAAGGAGACAAGAGCCCTTAGTGTCCAGGACAAGTTACTGTCAAGGATAGTGGACAGGCTTACTGGCAAAAGGCAGAGAATGGGGATAAAATGCATCTTTTCTAGGATGGCAGCCAGTGACTAGAGGAGTTCCACAGTGGTTGGTGTCAAGACTACAACTATTCATGTCATGCATTTAACAATCTGAATGAGTGAACTGAGGATATTTGTTGATCAGTTTGCAGATGACACAAAGTTAGGTGGACAGACAGGTAGTGTTTTGAGGTAGGGAGTTTGCAGTAGGACACGGACAGGCTTGGAAAGTGGGCAAGGAAGTAGCAAATAATACAATGTGGAGGCTAATTTACTGAGACAAGAAAAGACAGGCTCTCGATTAGTAACAGGATCAAGACTTACAGGGAGAAGGCCGGAGAATGAGATTGAGAAACATATCAATACCAATGCAGAGTCAATGGTCCGAATGGCTTAATTCTGCTCCTATATCATAAGGTTATGGCATTATGGATCATTTTCGAGATGATGGCTTCAAGTCTGTTACAGAGCTGTGTGCTAAGCCTCCTAGTTCAGATTAGTAACACCACAACAGTGCTACAAGAGTGCTTGATACTTAGTTGAGCACAGACGTCAAAGTGGTTATCAGGAACTTTTAAATTTCAGTAGAGCAACTGATGTTGTGAAAGTGGGGGGAGACAGGTTTGCATTCCTGACAGTCCTATGCTATGAAGGAACTGTCAGAATGGAAGCATGGCTTCACATTTCTGAGGGACACCTGAGGGGAATCTCCTCTCAGAAATGCGAAGCTCCCTTCATTTGGATAAAGAAGGGCTGGAGTGCAATCTGCATGAGATGGCATCTCCCTGGAAGTTCCAACCCATTGTTGTTATTAAGAGCATTTTATCTGAAACATGGTTGACAGATCTTTTTATTTGAAACCTGATATGAATAAGGTATTTAATTGACAGCCTGAGTAACTGGGAAATAACATTTTTAATTTTAGTTTGTGACCTGTCGAATAAGAGCAATATTGCACTCCAGGGAGAAAGTGAAGACTAAAGATGCTGGAGCTCAGAGTCGAGAGTGCGGTGCTGGAAAAGCACAGCAGGTCAGTCAGCATCCGAGGAGCAGGAGAATCAATGTTTCGGACATAAGCCCTTCATCAGGAATGGTGAT
Source organism: Chiloscyllium punctatum (assembly GCF_047496795.1). NCBI lineage: Eukaryota > Metazoa > Chordata > Chondrichthyes > Orectolobiformes > Hemiscylliidae > Chiloscyllium > Chiloscyllium punctatum. The sequence continues at coordinate 72,548,676 of NC_092760.1, forward strand.
GAAGAGCTTATGCCCGAGTTGCCTGCACTCCTCCAGCCTTGGTCATTACAATGAACTGCAGCCGCAACTACAACCGAGCCATGCCTATAGCTGTAAGTCTGGATTCTTCAAACTGCTGGACTACACAGAAGACCCGTATTTTCAGGGATGTTTTATAATGGATAAGTTATTTCTTTGATGCAAAAGTTGCTCTGAAATAACCAGAATTGTTGAAGGTTTAGTTTTCCTTCGATGTCTAGTTACTGATCTATCATGGCAAACAAACAATTAGTTATTTATTCGTTATTGGCCTTAGTATCTGTGCCTCAGAATCTGTGCTTGGTAATAAAATAGCAAGGTTCGCAATAATATTTGTTGGTTGGCATCAGCTGGATCTATTTTTGTTGAGCAAGAGATTTCAACCCATTTTGTCCTGGGAGCAGTGTTGGCTTTGAAAATCCAATGCTTTTGTCCGATAGGTGGTTGATTCTTTTGTGATTGACTTTGACTTTGATGTGGCAAGTGCCATCATGGCAAACTAAATGAAAAACGAGCTCATTTACCACAGCTTTTCACTGCTTGCTTTCCTTGTCAATCACTTACAGCATACAAGCACAAGAGACTTTGCAGATTTATGTGAATGCAAGAATGTGATCAGTGCAAACCATGAATTGAGGTGCTATCACTATGGCAGAGAGAAATACTACGTTGTTATGTTGATTATGACAATATTTTTAGCAGTGATTGTCAGCAATTACAATAAGGTAAGGTGTATTTATTTGTGCCCTCTGTGTGTGGATTTTCATCTAATATTCAATACTGTTGTTAGCCTGACTGTGGACAATCTTAGGTACTGGAGCATCTCAAAATACCAACACAAAGCAAACAATAAGCAACTTTCAATAACTTCCCATTTTCAACAAAGATTGTTGCATATCTTTTTTGTTTGAACTTCAGCGGTGATGATTCTCTATACAGTACCCCAGAATAAAGCCTGATAGGTCAGCAAAGCTGTTTATTTAAGATAGGTTTTTCTATAAGTATTCTGCTTTTGTGTATTTGACCCTTTCAAGGTTAAGTTAAATAACTGAAGCAGTACTTAAGCACAATGCACCCAGATAACAGAGGAACGAGATGTGCCCATGTTTTCGAGGATTGAAAACTTGAAGGACAGTTCTATCCAAGTCCATCACTTTCTGGATGATCTGAATAAATCTTTACTTGCAGCTCGAGATTTTCAAGCTTCACAGACAGCAACAAAGTCACTGAGGGGTATTTGATGCCCCAGAAAGGAGTGAGAAGAATGCATCCAATTGTAAAGATGTTTATCATTTTATTTAACTGAAGTTAATTGTCCCGGGTTATTGTTGATCCCATGAGTAAGAAGTCAAAAAATGTGGTAGTGGAAAAACACAGCAGGTCAGGCAGCATCTGAGGAGCAGGAGAATTGATGTTTCAGGCATAAGCCCTTCATCAGGAATGTGGTGGCTGGGGAGGGAAGGGGACTGAGTGAATAGGAAGGTGGGGGTAGGGGTGGGGGTGAAGTAGCTTGGAAGGTGATCGGCAGATGTAGGTGGGGGGGGGTGATGGTGATAGGTTGGAGGGGAGGGTGGAGTGAATAGATGGGAAGGTAGATGGACAGGTAGAACAGTTCAAGAGTGTGATGCTGACTTGGATGATTGGATCTGGGATGAGGTGGGGTGAGGGAAGATGAGAAAACTGGTGAAGTTGACATTGATGCAGTGTAGTTGGATGTTCACAACATGGAAGATGAGAAGTTCTTCCTCCAGGCATCCAGTAGCTTGGATTTGGTGGTAAAGTAGGCCGAGGACTTGCATGTCCTTGGTGGAGTGGGACAGGGAGTTGAACTGGTTGGCCACAGGGCGGTGGGGTTGTTTGAAACAAGTATCAAGTTTTTTGACTTGCTGTCATCGGAACACTTCACAAGAACACCAACTCAAGACAGAAATCTGCATTTATGTACATGATAGGAAAGTGTGGATTGATTGGCCTGTGTTTAATCTGTCTCTGATTCTTTGATTCAATTTACTACTTAATCATTGGCATTTACAACAGTCCAAGTAGAGGTTTAGACATCTTGGATAAAACTTGACAGAATTTATTATTATATTAGATAAATAAAGAAGTTATAATCTCTTAAGAAGCTGGTTTAAAGATGACTCACTGTGACCCATAAGGATATAGCAACATCTGTAGCTGGTTGCTACAAGTTTCAGTGCACTGGCAGTATAAGGACAGTAATGCACATAGACTGGGAAATTATCAGTACTGACTGGAAGTGGCGCCAAGAAATGGCAGAGTAGAATTAGTATAGAATCTCTCAGACTTCTGTGCACAAAATACTGGTAGAAGAACCAATGTTGGACAGTACACTTCTTATCCATTTGGAAGTCTCCTGAATACCACGTTTGCAGCCGGTAGCCTGTATGTTCTCACAGTATATGTATGAAATGTTTATCATAATGTTTGTAGTTAATTTTCATTGATGAAAAGTGTACAATACATGTTATGACAATTTGGGATTTGGATTTTAAATTAGAGGTAGATGGATTTTGGATTGTCTTTCAAAACGTCAGAAAGTCATTTGAAACAGTAACTTAAATATATCATTTATGAGAAGGCATGCAACTTCAGTCAAGTGCCTGGCAGGATGCCTGTGAAATTAATTTATGGAATATTTGTACTGCTGCATTTACAAAACCGACCAGTGGCCATTAGTTTGACTTTTGACTTCAGTTCAGAAGGTGGAAGCACTTTTTTCCAATAGGAAAACTTTTTTTTTGTTCAGTTCAAGTGAAGTAGTCACACTAGCCAAAGTGTAGCTTGTTCATGGAGCTTCCAAGGCAGGGGAGCTTGTATAGCATTAGTTAAACTGCTGGAACTAAAATAAAGTCATGCAGCACTGAAACAGACCCTTTGGTCCAACTCGTCCATGCTGACCAAGTTTCCCAAACTAAACTAGTTCCAGCTGCCTGCATTTGGCCCATATCCCTCTAAACTATTCCCATTCACACACCCATCCAAGTGTTTTTGAGATGTTGTAACGGTATCTGCATCCACCCCTCCACATACAAAACACCCTCTCTGTATGAAAAAGTTGCCCTTCATATCCTTTTTAAGTCTTTCTCCTCTCTCCTTAAAAATAAAGCCATAGGTTTTGAACTCTACTACTGGAGGGAAACGGCCCTTGCTAATCACCTTATTGATGACCCTCATGATTTTATAAACATCATAAGGTCATCCCGCAACCTCCTAAGCATCAGTGAAAAATGCCCCAGCCTATCCTTATACGTCAAATCCTCCACTCTCGGTAACATCCTGTCTTTTCTGAACCCTCTTCAATTTAATAATATACTTCCTATAACATTCCTTATATTCTTCCTAACTCTTTTTTTTTGTTTAGGGCAGCACAGTGAATCAGTGGTTAGCACTGCTACCTCACAGCGCCATGGAGCTGGGTTCGATTCTAGTTTCGGGCAACTGTCTGTGTGGAGTTTGCACATTTTCTCTGTCTCTGCGTGGGTTTCCTCCGGGTGCTCCAGTTTCCTCCCACAATCCAAAGATGGCCATGCTAAATTGCCCATAGTGTTCAGGGTAAGCTCGGTGCATTAGTCAGGGGTAAATATACAATAGGGGAATGGGTCTGGATGGGTTACACTTTGGAAGGTTGGTGTGAATTTGTTGGGCTGAAGGGCCTGTTACTGTACTGTCGAGATTTGAATTCTAATAACAGAACTGTACATAATAGTCCAAAAATGGCCTCACCAATGTCCTGTATGACCTCAATATGATGTTCCAACTCCCATACTCAATAGGCCATGAGAATTGTGAAAGTTTCATGTCAACAAAATTGGAAAAGAATTGTAAAACTATCTCAACGCTCCGAGGAAAATAAACTGCAGAGTCGCTTAAGTGATAATTGATGCCTTGAGATCAAAGTAATATTTTTCCAGAATTGGCTATCTGTGAAATTTGGCAGCAGGAATGAAAAAGCCAAGTATTATTTGAGCAGCAGAACTGGCAGAAGAATTCTGAGGTGAAGAGGGATTTGGTGTTCTGGTGCATGAGCCACAAAAACATTAGTATGGAGGTGCTGCAAGTAGTTATGAAGGTTAAAAGAATGTCATCCTTTGTTACAAAAGATGTTGAAGATAAAAGTGAGGTTGTAATGTTTACACAGGTGGGTGTGAGATTAAATCTTTCATACCATGTGCAGTATTAGTCTCATTATTTAAAGGGTTAGGGAATAATTGGAGACAGCTCAGAGGAGCTATATTATATTGATACCTGGAATGAATGGGTTTCTTCATGAAGAAAGATTAGATATGCTTGGCTTATTTTTATTAGAGTTTAGAAGAGCTAACTGTAACTTGTTTGAAATGTATAAGATTGTAAATGGTTATGACAATATAGATTTGGGAAGGATGTTTACTCTTGAGGATGAGCACTCTTCAGAAGGACATTGTGTTGTGAAATTAGGGGACTCCTTTTGAGATCAGAGATGAGGGGAAATGTGTTTTCTCAGAGCATTGTGTGACTTTTGAACTCTCTGCCTCAGTTGGTGGTGGAGGAATGTTTATTTATTTTTTAAGGCAAAGGTAGATAGATTCTTGTTTAGGCAGAGGAATCAAAGGTTATTGAATCCAAACGATAAACAAACCAGCCCTGGTCTTATTGAATGCAGTGGATCTGAATGAGCAGGTAGCCTATTTTAGATTAGATTCCCTACAGTATCTACAGGAGGTAGATAGATTAGATTCCCTTCAGCACAACAAGTCCACATCAACCCTCCAAATTGTAACCCACCCAGACCCATTCCCCTACATTATATTTACCTCTGACTAGCACACCTAACACTCTGGGCAATTTAGCATGGCCAATTCACCTGACCAGTGCATCTTTGGTTTGTGGAAGGAAGCCCACGCAGACGTGGGGAGAATGTGCAAACTCCCCTTTCTACAGAGTATGTTGGGCACCTGGAATGCGTTGCCAGCAGAGGTAGTACAGCCAGGCATGGTAGATTCATTTAAGGTGCATCTGGACAGATGCATGAGTAGGTGGGGAGCAGGGGGATACCAATGTTTAAGAATTGGGCGATTAGGTTTGGACAGTGGATTTGGTTCGGCTCGGGCTTGGAGGGCTGAAGGGCCTGTTCCTTGGCTGTAAGTTTTCTTTGTTCCACATAGACAGTCACCCAAACCAGGAGGTCCCTGGTGCTGAGGCAGCAGAGCTAACCGCTGAGCCATTTCTGCTTCTAATTTGTACATTAATAAGTATTAAACATATGATTTATCAAGCTAGTTGTAATTTGGGATCTGACATGACTACTTTTTCCGTCAGCTGGGATTATAATAACATGCACTCTATTTCCAATTTCTCCACCAGTTTCCCTTGGTTTCATTTGATGTAAGCTGCAGTTTAAGGATATGTGGTATGAGTCTGGTTTTCAAACTACTACTTCCAATAGGTCTTTGGAAATAAAAAAACTAATTTTATTGAACTGTTCAGTCTCTCAGATTAAGAAATTTGATTTTTCCAGAACTAGTCCTCTCAATCACTCGCAACTGTACCAGAATGTAGAGCAAAGCTGGACCCATGGGATAGAATCTTAATGGGCTGAATGACATGGGCTATGGTGGGAAATGCAGCAGAATTGCACTGGAGGTCAAGCAATGTTGGGGAAAGCCTTGATGCTTTATTACAGCTTTGAGGTGAAATTCTCACTTGGAGCAATGTTACCTATTGAAGGGAGATTATCGTTTGTTAACAACCTTATTAATTACAGATTCCACCTCATTAATATGTACTTTTCCATTACATCACCTCCTGTGAACAAACTGGATGCCAAGAATATTCAACGTGGAAGCCAGAACAGGTACCTGGTGACTTTAGCTCACTGCAAGCTCCAAACAAACTCCATGTTGGACATTCCTCGGAGATGTTACCGTGCACGGGCCACACCCACAAATAGGAGAAAGTGAGGACTTCAGATGCTGGAGATTAGAGTCGCGAGGGTGGTGCTGGAAAAGCACAGCAGGTCAGGCAGCATCCAAAGAGCAGGAGAGTTGATGTTTTGGGCAAAAGCCCTTCATCAAGAATGGAGCCTCTCCTGCTCCTTGGATGCTGCCTGACCTGCTGTGCTTTTCCAGCACCACACTCTAGAGAGACACACACACACACACACACACACACACACACACACACACACACACTGTCCACCACCTGACAAGTGTTAGCCTCCATGAACCCTCATGGCACATCTCCATTGCGTTTATAGTATACTGCACTTCGGAATGTAACAGCAACTGTGATTTGTAATGGTGTTGCAAGCTGATGGTGCACTCAAGGCCACACACTCGACACATGGACTGAACCAGGCTGCATGTCCAGGCTGTTCACTTGATTTCTTAGGACACACTCACTTTGAACCTACACAGCGTCACTGCCTTGCCTTTTTGAATCTTGTCTCTCAGCTGGAGCTACCAGCTTTACACTCCTGGTGTAGTAACACAGTCAGTATGCTTGTCACAGTTTCAGTCAAGTTAAGGTTGAAAGCCTTTGATCAGTGGCTCAACACAGCAAGTTGAAGACAGACCCTGATACCAGCGCAAGGGGTAGGACCTTGCCAGTCAGCCACTTGGGGTGGTCAGACTCCGAATCATCTCCCCTTAAGGCTGAGGAGCTGAAAGTCAGGCAGGCCACAGTCATCTTTATTCTTTCTGCTCTATTTTGGGTTGTTTTTTCCCCTTGAAATGAGAGAGAGAGAGGTTGGAATTCAGAGAGATTTGATGGATGGTGCAGGTATTGCTGTTGGTTCAGGTGGGGAGGTATCCCTAGCAATTGAGTGGGCATGCAGAGGGCATAGTGGGTTAGTGGTGTCAGGGGTTAGGTAGGTGACAGCGAGTAAGGGAGAATTGCAGGCAGTAATGACAATGGTTGAGCATCACCCTTGGTTGGAGGTGGATGCAGTTGTGGAGATAAAGTAAGATGCTGGAGAGAAGATGGTGGCACCATTTGCTGATGGGATGAAGGTCATTGATCTTCTTCCTGCAGAGCTGGACTTTCTTTCAGCAGCTAAGACTGCTCCAACCCAACTAAACCTTGGTTCTGGTTCAGATGATCTGGTGCCATGTCCTCCACTGTCAGTTCTGGGTGAAGAGGACATCCCATCATTGCACCACACCATCCACTAGGACCTGCAGAGTAGCAGGGCACCAATTTTCCCTTACATGTAATATCTGGGACAAATGTCGGGAACCATCCCCCGGTAGATCTGGACTCACCATCTCTTTTCTGGGATCAAAACAACCTTTTATAAAGATAGCACCAGTGACAAGGATGCCAGTCTATTCTGCATCACCCTGGCAGTGGCAAGTTGCTCCAGGTCTAGTGAATGGTGGAAGAATCAGTCGAGAGAGGTGCCACAGTGGCAGGTCAGGTAGTTCATGAGGCAAATTTAGTAAGATCTGATGAGAGAGCTCATCAAGCCGAGCAGAGAGAGCTCTTCATGAAACTTGATGAATCTGACAATTAGCCAAAGAAATGTTGGATTCAGCCCATGGCTTTCAGTTCTCTCTCAGGATAAATGGTTTGCTTTAGTCATCATTTCACAGCAAGAATGGGGTACAATAACGACTCTGTGGTTCCTTGAGTGTTTCCAAGAAAGCCCAGGAAAAGGCAGAAATAGATTGAAAGGAAAAAAAAAGTCATAATTTTAAAATTAAGAAAAATTGAATATTTTAAATTTAACATCTTTGAAATGTGCAAGAGTAAGTTATAACTGGAAAGAATAAGATTCCACACTTTTAAAAAAAAATTGTTTACTGTCTGGATAAGAGTGATTGATTCTCTTAATAACTAGTACTGATTCATAACACAGATGTCTCTTCCTCAACACTATCTGCTGGCAAAAATCTGGCAAATGTCTTCAACACCGACATTCACTTGAGAGTATTCCACTACTCAAAGGAAAAGAAGTAGTCATGGAGAACCTAAATCATCATTAATAGAGGTAATCATTATTGAATTTTATCATTAGGTTCAGCAGAAGAATTATTTTCAGCAAAAAAAAAGTTCTGTGCATCGGTTGGTAAGGTGGTGTTTTCTTTCTTGTTTCATTTTTTTTCAGCGGTCAATTTGGGAATTTAAAATAGTGGAAATGGAGGTTAGGACAGTTGAATGTTCCTCCTGCAGTATGTGGGAGGTAAGGGTCACCTCTAGTGTCCCTGCTGACTTCGTTTGTGGGAAGTGCCCCCTACTTCACTTCCCGAGAACCGTATTAGGGAACTGGAGCTAGAGCTGGAATGAACTTTTGATCATTCAGGAGACAGAGGGGGTTACTGAGAAGTTACAGAGAAGTAGTAACTCCATAGCCACTTGAAGAATGTAGATGGGTTACCGTCAAGGGTAGGAAAGGGAACGGGCAGGCAGTGTAGGGATCTCCTGTGGTGGTTCCCCTCAACAACAAGTATACCGTTTTGGATACTGTTGTGGGGGCGACTTACCAGGGGTAAGTCATGGGACATATGTCTCTGGCGCAGAGTCTGTCCCTGCTGTTCAGAGGGGAAGGTGGAAGAGGAGCAGAGCTTTAGTCATTGGGGACTCCATAGTTAAGGGGACAGACAGAAGGTTTTGTGGGAACGAGAGCGAATCATGATTGGTTTGTTGCCTCCCAGGTGCCAGGGTTCATGGTGTCTCTGCTTGTGTTTTCACAATTTGTTGAGGAGGAGAGGGAGCAGCCCCAAGTCATGGTCCACTTAGGCACCAACAGTATAGGTAGGAAGAAAGGTGGGGATCTAAGGCAGAAATTCAGGGAGCTAGGTTGGAAGCTTAGAGCTAGAACAGAGTTATTAACTCTGGTTTGTTGGCCATACCATGTGCTCGTGAAGTGAGGAACAGGGAGAGTGCAGAGCTGAACATGTGGCTGCAAGGATGGTGCAGGAGGGTGGGTTTTGGATTCTTGGATAATTGGAGCTCTTTCAGGGGAAGGTGGGACCTCTACAAACTGCATGGTCTTCACCTGAATAAGAGAGGTCCCAATATCCTGGGGGGCTGGGGGGGGGCGGGGGGGGGGGGGAAATTTGCTAATGCTCTTCGGTGGGGTTTAAACTAGCGCAGCTGGAGAATGGGAACCTGAATTGTAGTTCCAGTGTACAGGAAGTTGAGGGTAGTGAGGTCAGGGCTAAGTTTACACAGTCACGAGAGAGCACCAGCACCCAGGATGTTGGTTTGAACTGAGTGTACTTCAATGCCAGGAGTTTCCGGAATAAGGTGGGTGAACTTGCAGCATGGGTTGGTACCTGGGATTTCGGTGTTGTGGCCATTTCAGAGACATGATAGACGGAGCGACAGAAATGATTGTTGCAGATTCCTGGACTTAGATGTTTCAGCAAGAACAGAGATGATGGTAAAAGGGGAGGGGATGGCATTGTTCGTCAAGGATGGTATTACAGCAGCTGAGGTAACACTTGAAGACTCATCCATTGAGGTATTTGGGCTGAGGTTAGAAACAGGAAAGGTGAAGTTACCCTGTTGGGTGTTTTCTATTGGCCTCTGAATTGTTTCAGGGATGTAGAGGAAAGGATAGCAAAGATGATTCTCGATAGGAGCGAGAGTAACAGGGCAGTTGTTATAAGGAACTTTAACTTCGCCACTATTGACTGGAATGATTAGTTTTTGTTGAAATGTGTGTAGGAGGGTTTTCTGACACATAATGTAGACAGGCCAACAAGGGGCGATGCCATTTTGGATTTGGTACTGTGGAATGAACCCGACCAGGTGTTAGATTTGGAGGTAGGTCAGCTCTTAGACCATAAATAGATAGTGACCATAATTTGGTTACATTTATAATAGCAGTGGGCAGGGATAGGTATATACCACAGGGGAAAGGGAATTATGATGTGATTAGGCAAGATTTAGGATGCTTAGGATGGGGAAGGAAACTGCAGGGCAAGGAGACATTTGAAATGTGGAGCTTATTAAAGGAACAGCTACTCCGGATCCTTGATAGGTATATACTTATCAGGCAGAGAGGTAGTTGTTGAGTGCAGGAGCTGTGGTTTACTAAAGAAGTTGAAGCTCTTGTCAAGAGGAAGAAGGAGGCTTATGTGAGGATGAGGTGTGAAGGCTCAGATAGGAGGCTTGAGAGTTATAAGTTCACCAGAAAAGATCTAAAGAGAGGGCTAAGAAGAGCAGGAAGGGACATGAGAATTTGTTGATGAATAGGGTCAAGGAAAACCCCAAGGCCTTCTGTAGGTATATCCAGAATGAAAAGAATGGCCCTAATCTTACTCTAGTCAATCAAGGATAGTGGTGGGAAGCAGTGTGTGGAATCTGAGGATAAAGAGGAAACACTTTATGAATGTTTTTCAACAGTATTCATATTGAAAAAGGGCAATGTTTGTGAGAATCTGAAGATCCAGGCTACAAGATTAGATGGGATTGAGGTTGATAAAGAGGAAGTTCCAGCAATTTTGGAAGATATGAAAATAGCTAAGACCCTGGGCTGGTAGGGATTTATTCTTAGATTCTGTAGGCAGCCAGGGAGGAGATTGCAGAGTCTTTGGCTTCAATCTTTGTCCTCATTGTCAACAGGAGTAGTGCCAGAAGACTGGAGGATAGCAAATGTTGTTCCCTTGTTTAAGAAGGGGAGTCAGGACAACCCTGGTAATTATAGGCCAGTGAGCCTTAGTTTGGTTGTGGATAAGGTGTTGGAAAAGGCTATAAGAGATATAAATCATCTGGGAAGGAATAATTTGAATATGGATAGTCCACACAATTTTGTGAAAGGTAGGTGATGTCTAACTAACCTTATTGAGTTCTTCGAGAAGGTGACACAACAGGTGGATGAAGGTGAAGCAGTTGATGTGGTGTATATGGACTTCAGTAAGGCATTTGATAAGGTTCCACATGGTAGGCTATTGCACAAAATGTGGAGTTTTGGGATTGAAGGTAATTTTGTGGTTTGGATCAGAAATGGGCTAGCTGAAAGAAGACAGAGGATGGTGGTTGATTGGAAATGTTTATCCTGGAGCTCATTTGCCAGTGGTGTGCCGCAAGGATCTGTTTTGGGGCCACTGCTGTTTGTCATTTTTATAAATGATCTAGATGTAGACCGAGAAGGATGGGTTAGTAAATTTGCAGATGACACTAAGGTAGGCAGAGCTGTGGATACTGCTGAAGAATGTTGAGTTACAGAGGGACATGGGTAAGATGCAGAGCTGGGCTGAGAAGTGGCAAATGGAATTTAATGCAGAAAGGTGTGAGGTAGTTCACTTCAGAAGAAATAATAGGAATGCGGAGAGATTTAAACAATCCTTGGATAAGCACATAGATGATGATGGGATAGTGTAGGGGGATGGACTTAGATTAGTTCACAGGTCAGTGCAACATCGCGGGCCGATGTTCTGCGCTGTATTATGTTCTACGCTCTAGTACTGGGTTAATGGTAAAATTCTTGGCAATGTAGATGAACAGTGTTCTTGGTGTTCTGGTGCAAAGATCTCTGAAAGTTGCCACCCAGGTTGTTAAGGTGTGTTGGCATTTATTGAGAGGGGGATTAAGTCTTGGAGCCATGAGGTCATGCTTCAGCTGTACAAGACACTGGTAAGGTAGCACCTGGAGTATTGAGTACAGCTCGGTTACCACATAGGAAGGATGTGGAAGCTTTGGAAAGGGTTCCAAGGAGATTTACTAGTATGTTGCCTGGTATAGAATGAAGGTCTTATGAGGAAACATTGATGGAACTGAGACTGTGTGTTCATTGGAGAGAAGAAGGTTGAGAAGTGACTTAATTGAAATGTATAAGATAATCAGAGGGTTAGATAGGGTGGACAGTGAGAGCCTTTTTCCTCGGATGGTGAAGGCTAACATGAAGGGACATAGCTTTAAATTGAGGGGTATAGGACAGATATCAGAGTTGGTTTCTTTACTTAGAGTAGAGGCATGGAACGGACTGCCTGCAACAGTAGTAGACTCACTGACATTAAGGGCATTTAAATAGACATTGGACAGACATATGGATAATAATGGAAGGGTGTGGGTTAGATGGGCATCAGAGTATTTTCACAGGTCATGCACCATCGAGGGCCAAAGGGCCTGTGCTGCTCTGTTATGTTCTATGTTCTAAGAATCTCCTCACAAATAACCATGATCAACTTGACCAATATGGAATAAATGTGTAAATCCAACAAAATTGAATCCCCACCCCCTGTAAACTCGCCTCCAAGCCACTCTCAATCATATTTTAGAACTGTAGCATTGTTCCTTCAATGTTCCTGGATGAAAATCCTGGAAATCCGTCTTTAACAGTTGTAGGGATGTACCTATGGACTGCAGTGATTCAATAAGATGGCTTGCTGCCAATTCTCAAGGGGGACGAGGGATGGACAATAAATGCTGGCCCAGATACCATACGGAACCTTTGTGTTGCGTATCAGTTACGATTTTAATTTCCCTTTTGATGGCAAGGTCAGCTGCACCCCTCTGTCTCCTTGTCATTGATCAGCACCGAAGACAATCCAACCAGGCCATTCATGATTTCAGTCAAGCTGTTCATAAGGGCACCAAATACATTGCAGCGCTAGCAAAATATTTTCATCGATTAAAATATGTTAACCTTGCAGAGTCAGTAAGCAGCCCAAGCCAGACTTGAACAGCAGCCTCGGTCTTATTGAATGGCAGAGCAGGTCTTAGTAGATGGCTTATTTCTGCTCCTTTGTCATATGTTTTTATGTTCATAAATCATTAACTAATCTGTGGATGATCAGTTTAAATTGAACCAGTTAAAGATCTGTTCTGCACAATATGGTCACAAGTTGTGGGGTAGGTTTGGCACTTGACCTCTGGAATGTTATTAAAACAGAAGAAGGGATTTGTAAGGATTGGCTCTGATTTACATGTACTCACAGCTTGCAGTAGTCCCGGTGTGTGCCTGGACAATTGAGGAGAAGCCCCATTAGCCAACATCCAGCTAAAAATTAGCACCTAGTTCTGCTTCAATAAAGAACACAAGATGATATGCCAGGAACAACAGTAGGTAAAAACAATGACTGCAGATGCTGGAAACCAGAGTCTAGATTAGAGTGGTGCTGGAAAAGCACAGCAGTTCAGGCAGCATTCGAGGAGCAGTAAAACTGACGTTTTGGGCAAAAGCCCTTCATCAGGAACAACAGTAAGCATTCCTAAAAATGAGGTATCAACCTAGTGAAGATATAAAACAGAACTATTTGCGTGCCTGACTGCATGGGAAGCAATGGATCAGATCGAAGTCCTGGATGATATCGATATTGATACAGGTGAGGTTTCGAACTAACCAACCTCTGAGCAAGATAAATATGGTGGCTGTAACTGCAGGTCAGGTACTAGGAATTCTGCAGTGAGATATCAATTCTTGGCTCCCCAAATTCTATTCACTATTTACATGGCACAAGTCAGCAGCGTGAGGGAAAACTTGTCACTTAATTAGATGAATGCAGCCAAAGCTCCTTGGCTTGGAAGGAGCTATCCAATGACCACAATTGTCAGGAAGGAGAAGGGCATCACATGGATGGAAATACAACCAACTGCGAATTCTGTTCCAAGCCACTCACTATTCTGACTTGGAAATATCCTGGTCAACATCTGGGAAATTCCTTCCTCAGTGGCACTGTAGGTTTAGCTACACCAAATGTACTGCAGGAATTCATGAAAGCAGCTCACCAACACTTTGAGGAGTAATTAGGATTGGTCCAGCCAACAAAGGCCGTATCCCATGAATAAATGAAAAGAAAAGATTCTGTTTGCCCACATACTTGCTTATTTAGCACACAAAACATTAATGCAGCTCATTGGAATTCCTAGGCTTTGATTTTAATGGATTAAAGCTGAGGGAAATGTTATTTTGCTTTGTCAGGCAGACTGGGAATCCTTCAGAAAATGGAGATATTATTATCATACAGCGTAATTATCATCTTGTAATTCATTTGGATGTCTCATAATTTGCATATCAAGCTTTTTCAATCTGATTATTCTGAAAGGAAAGATAAATGGTTCATCGCAAATGAAGTATGAAACAATGTTAATGTTGATTACTCCCCGGAAAAAGATATGCCACTTCAGCTTATTTCATTTTCCTTAGGTTAAATGGCACAGAGTTATGCCAAAAATTATAATTAACCCTTTTGAAAGCTGGAGAAAACATTACAGAAATGTAGAAAGCTGTTCAGTAGAACACAGATTCTGCATCTTCAGTGGAAGAAAAATCTGCTTCAATTGACTTTTCAAGCCGGTTTAGCTTCATCTTTGATAAAATGCTGTTTCCATGGAATTAAAAGGGATGTTTTATCAGAAAGGAAATAGATGAGCAATAGTAGTAGGCAGTTACCATGCTAAGCAGTTCTCTGTATTGCCCATCATGTAGGTCAGTCATATTTTCAGATGGATGCAGACTGCTCTAAAATTGTCTATATAATAGTTTTTTCACACTTTCAAATTCAAACTTGTTGATCTATCATCTGTATTTCTCCTGTGAATAGTGTTCAGGTAGCAGAGTTATGAAAAGTTGTGGTTTTCAGCTCTGACGCTGTGGATCACCACTTCGACATGACAAAGAGGCTTGTAGTCTCCGACAATCCCTTATGCGATACCTATGTGAGCTTCCTGATTTAGGTAGGGCTAACCATTGTGGTAAGGTCAGGGGAGGTGACAAACAAAGTCAGGTTCAAAATACCCCCAGTGGGAGAACAGGTGAGGGAAGTCTGTGCATCTTGCTATGCTGTAGGTGGAAGAAGCCCAAGTGGAAATGTAAATCCCAGTCAACATGTCACCAAAGTTTGACCAGCAACCCATCAAGATTGTCCAGACGTTCGTGGCACACTTGGGTCCGGACTTAAATAAAATACAAACGTAGGCTTCTACTGTTTGCCTGAATTCTCCATTTGCCAAATCCTGTGCTCATGGAGAATCAGTGGTAAGTACAGAGTTGTGAATCTGGGAGGCGCTAGTCAAGAATCTGTGTGTAGGCAACAGCTGCATGAAAGTTATTGGACATCTGTGTGGGGACAGAAATGTTTTGGTGCAGCAGTGTCTGTGACTGAGAACTCTTCTGTAGGATACTCTCTGCGCATCTCAGATAGGGAGGGTGAAAAGCTGATCCAAAAAAACATCCTGCTGCATTGTCACCTGGCTGCAAAACACACATACTGTGGTCAAAGAAAGAGAAAGATACATTTTTGCCTGTTAGTATGCTTGAACAATTGAGTGATCTTACGAATGACCGTCTCGAAAGAAGAATTGCAATTGCACAATGTGAAGCATCCAGACTCCCAATTTAACATCAGTACCCTCCGTGTGAGCCCCTTCCTGGTTAAGGCAAGCTGAAGAAGCAAGGAAGGATACACCTACTGGAAAGGAAGGCAGTCTTTAACTCAATCATGTTTGCTTTATGATCCACAATAGGATCTTGGATGACTGAGTTCCCCAGTTGTATGAATGAGAGGCTCATAAAAATTCACCTACATTTCAGCCAACAGCAAGCAGAATTAATGGCACAAAGTCAGGACTTGAACACGTAAATCTAGATTGACAATCCAGTATTGTATGGAGGGGGTGCTGCACTGTTGAAGGTGCCATCTTTTGGAGAAAACATGAAATGCTCAGGGTGTGAGAAAAATATGCCACTATTTCAAAGTAGCACAAAGGAGTTATCTTTGGTGCCCAGGCCAATATTTATTCCTGAATTTACACAACAATGAAACAGATTGTGATAATAAATAGACATATATTTGGGAGCTTACTGCACATATTGGCGCTGTTCTTTCTACATTACAATAGTTATTAGATTCTCTACAGTGTGAAAACAGGCTCTTCGGCCCAACAAGTCCACACTAGCCCTCCGAAGAGCAACCCACCTGGACCCATTTCCCTCTGAATAATGCACCTAACACAGTGGGCAATTTAACATGGCCAATTTACTTAGCCTGCACATCTTTGTGACTGGAAGGAAACCAGATCACTCAGAGGAAACCCATGCAGACACCAGGAGAATGTGCAAACTCCACACCGACAGCTGCCCAAGGCTAGAATTGAACCGGGGACCCTGGTGCTGTGAGGCAGCAGTGCTAACCACTGCACAACTGTGCTGCCCACTTTAAATACACTTTAAAAATACCTCATTGTCTGTAAACTAATTCATTCCATCTTGACATGTTTAAAAGCGCTATGTAAGTACAAGACTTTCTTTGTTCCATAGCAACATCCAACTCCTGAAAAGCAGAAACCATGGAGTGTTTGCATTAAGTGGTAGGTGTGAGGAAAGATGAATGGTCCTGACTGCAGAAGGTGCATCAGAACAATGCAACCACAGAGTTCTGGATTTAGCTCCAAAGAGAAATTATTGAAAAGACTAAGTAAGATCCATCATGACTCAATTGATTTAAAAAAAAAAATACTATTGAATACAGAGAGACTTTCTATCCATCTACACGCGTTCAACAAGCAGAAATAATTTCCCCTAACTTTACCCTTTTTTTATAATCTATCTTAATATAGCAACTTCTAAACAGAAAACTGAAGGAGTGACACTGCAAACAGAGTTTGCTAGGTGGAACAGACCATTTACCAAAAGCTTTGACCTCTTGAGGTTGTACAGGACATTAGTGAGGCATCTTCTGAAATATTGTGTCCAATTCTGGTTGCCCAGTTATAAGAAGGACATTATTATGCAGGAGAGGGTTCAGAAGAGATTTATCAGGATGTTACCGGGTGTAGAAGGTTTGGGTTATAAAGAAAACTTGAGTAGGCTGGGGCTTTTTTCACTGGTAAGTAGGAGGTTGAGAGGTGATCTGATAAAATAATGAGAGCTATAGATAGAGTTAATGGTAAGTGTCTTTTCCGTAGAATGGGGAATTTCAATCTTTTTAGACAGAGGATGGTTCACGTGTGGAATGAAAGTGGGTGCAATTACAACGTTTAAAAGACATTTGGATAGATACATGAATAGTAAAGATTTAGAGGGATAGGGGCAAGGAGCTGGCAATGCAACTAGCTTAGTTTGGGATTATATTCAGCATGGACTGGTTAGGTTAAATGATCTGTTTCTGTGCTGTATGACTCAATATAACTTGATTAGACTATGTTCTGCTCCAAATGCATTTGGTATTTGTGTGGAAGGCCATAAATCTGAAACACTAACTTTGTTTCTCTCTCCACAAATGCTGCCTGACCTGCTGAATACTTGCAACAATTGCTGTTTTTTTTTTTACATGGCTCCGCAATGCAATATATTTCCACAAAATTCATTTATATCACCGACGTCTCAAGGCCTAACACTAATACAAAAAATCTCCACATTTTCAATGGGGAAGTTGCACATATTTCAGTATTTTAAAAAAAAATTGTTTGACATGAATGACTGTATTATATTGGAATTCCATCATATTTTCCTTTTGAAACATTATTACTACTCTCAGTTTAAGAGGAAATAAAAAGCACAACCAGAAACAACTTGCATCGCTTTGTTAAGTTGTCTAGGTGACCAGTATGTATTTCGGTACCATGCCATCAGTGTGGGCCCAGCCAAGGTACACAGAGAGCTCTAGCTGTTTGCTCTGCCTCTGAGAGTGGGTGGCAATGCTAAATCACCTCCGATAAAAGAAACTGTCAAGAAGCCATATCAGAATTAAGCATTAGCCAAGTGAGGGCAACACAGTGGCTCAGTCATTAGCACCGCTGCCTCACTGCACCAGGGACCTGGGTTTGATTCTAGCCTCAGGTGGCTGTCTGTCTGTGTGGAGTTTGCACATTCTCCCTGTGCCCATGTGGGTTTTGGCTGGGTGCTCTGGTTTTCTCCCACAGTCCAAAGATTTGAAGTTAGGTGGATTGGCTATGCTAAATTGTCCATAATGTTCAGGTGAGGTATGTTAGTGGTGGCAAATGTAGGGTTACAGGGATAGGGTAGCGAGGGTAGGTATGGATGGGATGCTCTTCAGAAAGTCATTGTGGACTCAATCTGCTGAATGGCCTGCTTCCACTCTGCAGGGATTCTATGATTCAGAAAAATACCTTCAAGCAGAATGGACGAGAAAGACAAATGAATGAAGTATGCAGTTATGCCAACATATAATTGAATAATTAATAGCTGAGTTTGAGTCAAGGTGAGTTAAGGACTGCTATAAGGTATCAAAAAATTGATCGTGTTTCTACCATCATCCAACTCCCAACCATTGAAATTAGATACAGTTATTACCTCAAAACTCATTTGATCAATTTGTATTTATTTGTAGCATCATTGTTTGTCAAAAATGGGCAAGAATATATATTTTTCTTTCTCCTATTTTTGAATCCACAATGTACTCACTGGGTCAGTCACCTCACTTAATTTACTTCTGAATCTGTTATTCCTATGAGAGTGACTGACAGTGATGAATGGAGTTAGGAGTGTTCCAATGGGGCCACTGCAAGTGGAAATGATTGGAGAAGGTGTTAAAAATCACACGACACCAGGTTATAGTCCAACAGGTTTATTTGGAAGCACTAGCTTTCAGAGTGCCGCTCCTTCATCAAGTAGCTGTGGAGCAGCTCTCTGAAAGCTTGTACTTCCAAATAAATCTGGACTAAAACCTGGTGTTGTGTGATTTTTAACTGTCCACTCCAGTCTAACACCGACACCTCCACATAATTGGAGAAGATGGCAATGCAATATTCAGGTCACTTGACTAGTCATCCAGAGGTCCTAGACAATGCTTTGAGGCAACTGTTCAAATTTTAATTCCAATCTATAAAAAATTCTGGAATTAAAAGCTTGTCTCAGTGATGCTGATAGTGATACTCATTCATCAATTCTCTTTTTAAAAAAAATCTCATTCACTCATACTTTTGTGGGAAGGTAATCCACCATTTTTATCTAATCTGGCCTGGATGTGTCTTTAGATCTACAGTAATTTAGTCAATGCTTAACGTCCCCCTCTGAGATGGTTGTGCAAACCACTTAATTCAACATTTGACACCAAAGGACAATTCAAGGGATGGACAATGAATGTTGAACTTGCCAGTGATGCTCACATTCCATGAATGGATAACTTAAAACAAAAAGAGGAGCTACTATCCCACATTAGCTTCTGGCATCCTCTGTTCCTAAATTAGAATAGAGGTGATAAAAATTGTTCTGCAAATAGTTGGTAAAGGTAAAAAAAAAAGGCAAGTTTATAAATTCAAAACAAGATGCTGAAGTAGCTGAGATGGAATGCACTAAATCTTTAAACAGCAACTGGCTGGATTGCTGTTTCTGCTGCTGATCTGAGGTTTGAGTTTAAAACAACATCAGGTCTCATTTAAACTGAAGTGACAAATTGTGGGTCAAATGGTTTTACCAGGGCACGTGCCCTGGTAAAACCAATGTGTCCGTCAGGGCTTGGTGAGTCCCTGCTGACTCTTGACACCAAAATGCCTCACTGACAGATCTCAAGAATGGTGCAAGGCAGGCACAGCTGAACCTAAGCCAATGCACGGCCACTGTCCTTTAGAGGCTGAAGTAACAAGGCAAAATTTGGTGACTTTTGTTTAGAGCTACTGCCATTTCTTTCTAAAAATCACTTGCTGGACAGCTCAAATCATGCTACAAATTCTTGAATTTTAGGCTACATTTTAAACCCACTACCAGGAAACCAGGGGGGTGGAGCCATCAATTCGGATGAGGGTACTATCAGCAGCCATTCAGTCTCCACCCGCACCGTGAGTTTATGGACTCCAAGAAAGGCATTGGATTGACCTACATGCCAATGCCCAATTGGGCCCCTTAAGTGGGCAATTAATGCTCAAGTAAAAGCCACATCCCCATGCTACTGAATTTAAGGAGAAACAGGAGAAGTCTGCATCCAACTTGTTGCAGGGCGGACTAAATGCTAACCAGTGAAATGGAGTTTTCCTCCTTTCTGTTCCCTAATGCCAATTGGAGATGCCATTTCTTCATTTTGCATCTCCACTCCCATTCTTCCCTCTCCCTGCCCTTATCAACACTCCCCTCCACTTCCCAACTTACCTCCCTCACCATGTCCTGCCAAACCTGCCCTGGTGAAGCTCTAACCTGTGTTTGGAGGCATCGAAAATGCCTTTTCCTGTTTTTTGCTTTTTGCAATATCAACTGTGGCCTCCCCCTGGTATACCCTGTACTGGAGACAAATGGTAATCTTGTTTCATTCTAATTCAAGGGCCCTCCTGAAAAGAAATTTAAAGGGGATGAGCTGGCTTACTTCTCTCCTTTTTTTTCAGACATTTAAAGTGATTTTCTACTTTAAAGAATCAACTCTTTTTGATCACTGAGCAAGGTTTTATTAATCCTTTTGAAGTAGAATTTTACAGCTACTTTATCATTATGGCTTGAGACACAGATCTTTACAGGTTTTATAGCACAGAATGAGATCATTGTGTTGGTGCCTGCTCTTTCCGAGAGCAATCCACAAATAATCCCACTGACCCGGTGTTTCCCACTGCCCTGCTTTTCCCCCACTGGCCCTGCGTTTCCCCATGGGCCCTGTTTTTCCTGACTGGCCCTGCGTTTCCCCATGGGCCCTGTTTTTCCTGACTGGCCCTGCGTTTCCCCATGGGCCCTGTTTTTCCTAACTGGCCCTGCGTTTCCCCATGGGCCCTGTTTTTCCTGACTGGCCCTGCGTTTCCCCATGGGCCCTGTCTTTCCTGACTGGCCCTGCGTTTCCCACTGGCCCTGTTTTTCCTGACTGGCCCTGCGTTTTGCCACTAGCCCTGTTTTTTTTTCCCACTGGCCCCTGCTTTTCCCCACTGCCCTGTGTTTTTCTCACCTTCAAATATTAATCCTCTTTCCTTTCAGCACATGAAATATTTGAAGATAGAATTATTCTATGTGCTGAAGTTTCCACTTTGCAGCAAATCTGCACAAACATAGTTCTTCACATCTTCTTGCCACTATCTGAACGATTTTGATTTGATGATCTATTGATGCTGAGCCTCCAATCAGTCTTTCCCTATTTACTCATTAAAGCCTTCATAGCTTTAAAAATTTCTATCAACTCTGACCTTAGCATTCTCCACTCCAGTAGAATTTTAATTTTAGTTTCTAATAACCCTGCGGTATTTATATATAGATAGACCCTGTCACTATTCCTCTATCCTTGACCGTATCTAAGGGCCTATTTGATTTACAGTCATTGATGAACAACAACTAGTGAGTCTTAACAAGAAGATGCCCTTATCTCAGCAAAATGTAATTTATTACAAGATTTCAATTATTGTGAGACATTGTGTAGTCACTTGTCTCCTTCTACTTCCTTATGGAAGATTGTATGGTAACATCCGATTGGATGGAACTTAATGTGAGTTTTAACATTAACCCTTTTGAGACCATTACCTTATGCAACACCTTCTGTAACTGTATTGAACCCAATCTGAACAGTCGCTGTGATTGTTACATTATTGCTATAATGATATATCCAAAAGAGCTCACTGTGCCTTGACTGTGGTCTAACCAGTGTCTTGTATAAATATATAATCTCTTTGCCTGTACTCTAGGACAATAGTTATGGTACAATAGATTTTGTGTTTTGATCTCGGGACTCGTAGTTTCAGGTACCTATGTATTTGAACTAACTGATTCTCAATTTTCTTTCTCACCCTTTTAGTAATCTTATTCATAGACTTGAACTTGCTAAGCTACAGAGCAGAATAGAGACAGAAGACGAAAAAGGGGATAAGATGCTTAAAGGAAATTGCAGGCAATTCATGTGCTCCTTTTTAACAACTGAAGCAAATCGGCAGTTGAGAAAAGACAAGATATGTGTTGATTGATTGATTGTCTATATTTTGAACTTTAAGATGAATTAAAACAAAAAAATGTGGAAGGCTCAAGGTTCTGCTACATTACATCTTGCTTAAAATCTGCCAATCTAGTAAATATTTGAAGATTTGGAAGTGTGATTTACAGACACCATCAATACAGTAAATTGTGCTGAAAAATAATCCTGCTGGTAAACTAGACATTTACCACACAAAGGTAAAAACAATAACTGCAGATGCTGGAAACCAGATTCTGGATTAGTGGTGCTGGAAGAGCACAGCAGTTCAGGCAGCATCCAAGGAGCTCCTTGGATGCTGCCTGAACTGCTGTGTTCTTCCAGCACCACTAATCCAGAATTTACCACACAAAGAATACCTCCAAGAATAAATCTAGCTCCTTGACACTGAATGACATTACCACAGCTGAATCCCCTACTATCGACATCCTCAGGGTTATCATTGACAGAAACTGAACTGGTATGGCCAATCAATGCTGTGGGTAGAAGAAAAAATAAGATGCTAGGAATTCTGCAGTATGTAACTCAGTTCTTTTCTCCTCAGTGCCTGCCCTGCATCTATAAAGCATAGCTCAGGAATATGGTTGAATACTCTCCATTAGGCTGGATGTACACAGCTTGAACAATACCCAATAAGCTTGACACAATCAATGGTAAAGTAGCCTTGTTTGATTGGCACTGTGTCCACCACTTTAAACAGTCTCTCCTTGTACCACTGGCAGTAATGTGTGCCATCACTAAAATTCACTAAACAACTCAACAAACCTTCCTTTGACTGCACCTTCCAAGCCTATACTTTGTACCACCTATAAGGACAAAGGAAGCATCATTTGTTGCAAGTTCCTTTCTAAGCCACACACCATTCTGACATGGCACTATCTTGTCATTCCTTTACTGTGACTGGACCTAATAGCACTGTGGGGCTTCCGGCCTAGCCACATTGCTCTCAATGTAACAGTTTCTCAGGATACACATTGCTCTAAACAACTTGTTCAGAGTTGATTTCACAACCTTAAAAATGGTCTGCAGAAATAATCAAAGCTCATTCAACAATAATTTGCAAACATGAGACAACACATGGGTTTTTTTTTGGATTACTTAGTGTGGAAACAGGCCCTTCGGCCCAACAAGTCCACATCGACCCGCCGAAGCGCAACCCACCCAGACCCATTCCTCTACATTTACCCCTGCCCCTAACACTACGGGCAATTTAGCATGGCCAATTCACCCAACCTGCACATTTTTGGACTGTGGGAGGAAACCCACGCAGACACTGGGAGAATGTGCAAACTCCACACAGTCAGTCGCCTGAGGCGGCAAATGAACCCGGGTCTCTGACGCTGTGAGGCAGCAGTGCTAACCACTGTGCCACCGTGCCGCCCAGCAGTTTAAGGAGAAAGTTCACAACCACCTTTTCCAGACCAGTTAGGTTTGGTTGTAAATGCTAGCCTAATCAGTAGTGTCCATATCCCGTAAATGAATAAGCAAAATTACAAATTTATGCACTTGAATGTAAGTTTGCACTAATCAAATCTTGTCATGTCACTTATTTTCTTCATAGCAGCCTGGGTTGTAAGGCTGATGAGTTTCACAGAATTACATTAAAGAGAGACATTTGAGCTGAACAGGGTAACAGCTGTTCCATGATTCCTTCAAAAATGAACTCACAAACATTGATGGATTGGAGGTGCAGCACCAAATAAACTCTACCTTTTATGCATTCATTAAAAATAAATGCACTCTTTTTCAACTCACTGGGCTTCAAAAATAATGATGTAATAAATTATTCAAGTTGTCATTTCCAGGAATCCTGTTTTAGTTAATTATGCAATGCAGCCATATTCCACTTTTACAGTATCATTTATGACTGCCATTGAAAATGAAAGCCTTCATGCTTAAAGCTACTTCTGCTGTTGTAACTGATCCGATAGCCCAGGATGGTGAATTTCCATAAGATGCATCAGGAGCGGTTCATTGATTACCGTATCTCTGAAGGAAGAAGCAAGAACATGTTGGGAAAATACCATTCATTTTTCTGTAATACTTCATGGTTTTAGAATAAATGTAGTATACATTTTTCTCTTGTGATATTGTTTCCATTCCACCTTTATCTCAAAGCCCTGATCTCTGCTGTGGTAGAGTTCTATTGTCAATGGAAACTTCATCTATATCTTTAGGTATGTGTCAGCTTCATTAGAAATGGACAAATCTTACTGTTATATTGTGCTGCCTGAATGGTACAAGTCCAAAGTAGTGAGGGTAATGGAGAGGTTTTCTTTTGGCTCCCATATATGAATATGGCAATACATTGTCAGTACATCACATAATTCACACTATTGTAACATGAGATGCCCAAAGTATTGTGTTTTCCTGGTGTACAGTATTGTTAAGGCATGTAAATTAGGTGACGAGGTAGGAAGTCTTATGGGAGTTTACTAAACTGATGGATTTTTTTTTGGGCCAGATTCAGTTTAATCAAGTGGAGAAGTGCAGGTACAGAGTAGGCAGATATTCTGAATTATTTAATTCATTCTGGCATATAATCTAAGGGTATATCAGTCTTAACAAACTTCTTATTTATGAGAGTCCTCATCATTAAAGTGATTTTTGTCTTTATCCAGTTGTCATACCAAGGTGATTTGTGGTAGCGTTATCAGACAATAAATAGTAATTAGACAGTGGCCTATTTTGATGTTCCATACCTTTACCTAGATATAGCAAGGCCAGTTATACTGCTCTTTTTGTTCTCCTAACCAAAAACAACAGGAGTAAAGGGAATTCATAGACATCATACCTCTACTGTGCTGCATCACGATGCAAGAACAAAGCAAAGTAAACATCAAATATTATTTTGGACAACCACTCCTGCTCTGAAACTCAGAATCAATATAAATGTGAAAAACCTAGCACATTAAGTGGAAGATATAACAAAAAAAACACATGAACTAGCTCAACAGGCCACTCAGAATATTTATTATCTAACATCTACTTTCTCAAGTGAAATAAGGGACTGGTAACAAATACTGACCTTGTCAGCAATGTCTACACCCTGTGACTGAAAGAAAAACAAAATTAGGCACCTGGAACCTGAGTTTATTTTTTAAAATATCAGTCTTTTGTCAGTTGTATTTTCTTGTATTTGTATCAGAAGATTCAAACCCTCTATAGAAACTTGAGCATATGAATTCTACAGTACAAAATGCAGCCCTGTTTTATATTATTATATAATTTTTGCCTTATGTATCTTTCCATGCCTTTATAGAGCCATTTAAAGATAAATGATGGAATTTGGCAGGATAAAATTCAACATTGAAATAATCTGTGCTACATTTGTGTGTAGTGGACGTTATGTTTTCTGTTTCCAAGACCAGTTAATTGACTGAAAAATCTCTTCTTCTGTCCTAACTGAAGAGCTACCAAGTACAATATGGACCTTTTCCTGAGGGTATTGTATTTTAATAACTGATTTAAATTAGATTAATTAAATGAACTCAGTTGTTTAAATAATTATTTTCTGTGCCATAAACAAATGATCACCCATCCAAATTGCAGTGAAATGTTGGTTGCAATCATTAACACATATAAATGTATTAATTAAATACTTATGGATGCCTTTCATCTCTGATCCATCATTGCAGAAATTCAATTAGGTCAATTTTGATGAATTAAGATATATTCGTCATCTTCATTTTGTGCTGCCTTAGATATCATGAGGCAAAACTTTCTGTTTTGCAATCCATTTATATGAAAAAGGGAATCTAAGGGTTTTATTTTAACATAAAGAGAGCTATGAAGATTGTGAAACAGAAATAGTGAGGTTTATATAGCACTGTATAGTTGTGCTTTTTAATATTCAAATTATTATGTAATATCTTATCTGCCAGTTTGGTGTTTCTGATGCATTGAATAAATCTGAATGACTTGCTGAACAAAGCCATAATTTCTTACCCCAATTCTTATCCCAAAAGGATTTATTCCTTTGTGATATGCAGTATGGAAGGTTATGGTTTCATTGAAAGGATATGGAGTCTACCTATGATCTTACATATTGGGTGTGAGTTACCTACGTTAGAAGGAAGCATGACAACATTATTACACACCTTTATAAGGTAAATAAACTTAATTAGAATTAAATTCTATTGGTAATATAATGTGATGTGTATTTGTGGCCTGACAGAGCAAAGCAGCAAAGACTGGATATTATGTGACTGTGGTTAAGATTGGCTGAAAAATTCAGTGAAATAAAAGTGAGCTAACAGTACAAACAATGTTGCAGAGAAACACCAAGCAATCAGTCTTGGGTTTCATTGGCTGTGAAAGTAATTCATTCCAGCAAGACTGCAGTAATGAATACTTGACTGTATTCTGCTCCATGTGAATGCATATCATACACAAAATACTTACTACTGTCATAACCTTTTTATGTGCTTTCCAGAATAGCTTTTCCTTCACGATGATTTATCCATAACTACAAGCTGAAACATGGGCTCTGGTAAATGCTGTTGTGCATCCTTTTATCCATTATATTTTCTATCTTTAAAAAAAAATACAAGAGCTTAGACTTTGTATGGTCACCGTCCATGGTTTTGTGAGAATTTGTGGATGATGAGCTCACTGGCTGGTCAGAGGCTGGCTACAGTCCACTGAGTCACATTCTAGATTGTCAGATATAGCCTTATTCCTCTTGAGACTGCACACTATGTGCCTGGTACACTGTGGGCCTAAAACTTAAAGAAAGATTTGGATTTACTATTACTGGCTAGTAGAATATCATAAAAACATTCCACTTCTTAAAGTATCTACCATACCACTAATAAGAATATTTTAAATACTTTTTTTTTCTTTTAGGGAATTTATAGCTAAAACTGCAGAAAGGAATATTCTCCTTTTACTTGAAAGAGTGGCACAGTGGCTCAGTGGTTAAGTGCTAAGGACTTGAGTTCAATTCCATCCTTGGGGACTGTCTATGTGGAGTTTGCACATTTTCCCAGTGTCTGTGTGGGTTTCCTCCACAGTCCAAAGACATGTAGATTAGCTGGATTGGCCGTGCTAAACTGTCTATATTTTCAAGGAATATGCAGGCTAGGTGGATTAATCATGGGGAATGCAGGGTTACCCAGGATAAGTCTGGGTTGAATGCTCTTTGGAGGGTTGGTGTGGACCTGATGGGCCAAATGTCCAGCTTCCCCACTGTAGGAAATCTATGATTCTACATCACAAGTGGTACTGCATATAGAATTTGTCCTTTTAGCAAACAGCCCACACTTGCTCTCATCTTTTAATAGGTTCTGTTATCTCTGTTTCACTGAGCATTAGGTTTCTGTGGCCATCTCTAGGTGCCTTTTTGTTTTGTTTTGTTCAAAGTGCTTTGAGTGAGTTTCTTAAATCTATCACCAGCTGTAAAATCTGTTCTGGTATTAGGGTGAGCTTGTTTCCTGAACCATTTGGTGCAGTGACAATATGTTTGGAAGGGTGTTCCAGGACATTCAGCCAACAGTAACAAAGGAGCGACAATAGAATTGCAAGTCAGGATGGAAAGGGGAACTTGCTGTCCATGTATATGCTATCTTCGTTGTTCAAGATAGTAGATGTTGTGGGTTTTGGAATGTTCTGTCTAAAGAATCTCTGAATTTCTGAGGTGCATCTTGTAGATTTAATACACTGTTGCGACTATTGTGTTTGATGGTGAAGGAAGTGAACATTTGAGGAAATGGTACAAATTAAGTGAGTTTCTTTGCCCTGGATGGTGATATGCTTTTTGTGTATTGTTGGAATTGCATTCAGCCAGACAAGTGGGAAGAATATCATCACATTCCTGACTGGTGCCATGTCGCTGGTGGACTGGTGTTGAAGAGTCAGGAGTGAAGGTGCTCGCTGCAAGATTCCTACCCTCTGACCAGCTCTTGAAGTCATGGTATGGCTAATCTAGTACGTATTCTGTACAATGGTAACCCCCAGGATGTTGATAGTGGGGGGAATTCAGTGATGACAATACCTTTGAATTTCAAGGGCTGATGTTATATTCTCTTTAGTTGGAGATGGTCATTGCCTGGCACTTGCGTGGTGCAAATGTTACATGCCACTTGTTGGTTCAACCCTGGATATTGTCCATGTCTTATTGCATTTGAATATAGATTGCTTTTATGCTTGAGTTCTTGTATATATTGTTAAACATTGTTCAATCAGCAACAAACATCCTCACTCTGACCTAATGATGGGGGCAGGTAATTGATGAAACAGCTTAAAGATGGCTGGGAATAGGATACTAACCTGAGGAACTCCTGAAGTAATGTCCTGGAACAGACCTCCATCAATAACAACCATCATACTGTATAACCGGGGTAGTTGCCTAGAACAGTGTGTTGCAGATCCATTCAGAGATCAGGCTATTTTGGGTCTGGTAATGTGTAATGAAGCTCATTTAGTAAATGATCTAAAAATAAAAGATCCCTTAGAAAACAGTGACCACAACGTGGCTGAAATTAACATTCAGTTTAAATGTGAGAAACCTGGGATAAAACAAACATGATAAACTTACATAAGTGTAATTACAAATAAATGAGTACAGAGTTGACTGGATTACACGGTGAAATTAGTTTCAGCACAAAGATGGTTGAGGAACAATGGCAAATGTGTAAGAAAATAGTCCATGACTCTCAACAAAGAAATATCTCAGTGGTAAAGAAGGATTCGAGGGAAAAAATAAGTAAAATCATCATATTCTTAGTCAACCTTGGAGCTGCTCTCTCATTTGAGAGAGAGATGACAAGTGGTGGTTTGACCTGAGGGTCACTATGCCTCTGGTGAGGGGAAGAGTTGAGAAGGAGAGTCCTTCATAGTAACCTCAGTCAGTGTAGGAATTGAACCCACACTGTTAGCATAGCAAACAAATATCCAAGCATCTGAACTAAACTGACCCCTGCTACATTAGTAAGGGGTTAGGCCAACTATAGTTAATTAAGAAAGTTAAGATAGCATCAAATTGAAAAAAAAACCTCACAATGTGCCAAGGAATAGTGGTAAATCAAGGGATGTGGAAGGTTATAAAATCAAGAAAAGATGACCAAAATTAATAAGGAAGGAGAGAATATACTTTGAGTGTAAACTTGCAAAGCAATATCAAGATGGAAAGTAAGAGCTCCTTTAAATGTATAAAAACAAAGAGAGAGGCAAAAGTGAGCCAAAGTCCTTGTAATTAATGAAGTGCCCCGGATGAGAAAACTGACCACTTTTGTCAAATTTGCAGATGACACAACGCTGAGTGGGAAGCAAGTGGTGAAAATTACATAATGACTGGTGGCATATAAACAGGTTAAGTGAATGGGCAAAAATTTAGTAAATGGAATACAGACTGGGAAAATTTGAGGTTATGTACTTTAGCAAGAAAAATAGAAGAACTGAATCTCATTTAAGTGAAGGATGACAACAGGGTGATGCAAAGGGATGTGATTGTGGGGGCAGACAGCAAAGTGAAGCTGAGGTCAAGATAAGATCAGCCATGATTGTATTAAATGGTGGAGCAGGTTTGAGGGACTGAATTGCCTACTCCTGCTCCAAAGTTCTTAAGTATCAACGTGAAGACGGACATTTCTCTCCACAGGAACTGTGATGATCACTCCTAAAGATACAGTTCTGGCAGGCAGAATGGTACTGACTAAGCCAAAAATGTTTTTCCTCTTGTTAGTTCCCTCACACTTGTCACAGACTCTGCCTGGCATTTAGGTCCTTTGGGCCTTGACTGGCTTGGTCAGTAGTGTTGCTGTAAAATCATTCTAAATGATGGACGTTTAAGTCCACCACCAAAAATACATTCTTTTCTCTTCCCACCCTCACTGCTTCCCTCAAGTGATGTGCAAAATGGAGGAGTACAGACTCATTAGCTGAGGGAAGGCCGGGGAACCGTGTGCAGTATGTGATAATCAGCAAGAATTTTCTTTGCCCATGTTGTACCTGATACCATGCCATGCAATGCGTCCAGAGTCAATATTGAGGACCCCTAGGCAACTCCCTGGGTACCACTGTGCCACTCTGCCGGGCCTGTTCTGCTGGTGGGACAAGACCCATTAGGAATGGTGATGGTGATTGGAACACTGTCTAGAAAGTTATGTCTATGACTATGTCAGCCTGTTGTTTGCCCTGTCTGTGAGACAGCGGTCTAAAATTTTTCAGTTGCTCCCAGATGTTAGTAAGGAAGAGTTTGCAGGGTGACTGGGCTCTGTTTGCTGTTGTTATTTCTGGTATTTAGGTCAATGCCAGGTTATAAACATTAGTTTTATTCCTTTTTGAGACTTTTTAGTGTTTTAATACAGCTGAGTGGTTTGTTAGAGCATTTCAGACGCCATTTAAAAGGCAACCATATCATTGTGGCTTTGAAGTCAGTTGTAGTCCAACCAGGTAAAGATGATAATTTTCCTTTTCTAAAGGGTGTTAGTGAACCAGATGGGGTTTTACAACAATTAATAATAATTCCAGGGTCACCATTACACTTTAATTATAAAATTTGTTTCAATTCAAATTCACCATGAGTCGTAGTGGAATACCAAGCTGGTTCATTCCATGGCAAGTCTAACTACAAGACCATTACACCATCACCTTCCCATGGCTGCAAGGTACATTTCTTTTGACTAGTTGCCGTCTCCCTTACATATGTGACTATGGTAGCCTGCAAAGGTGGACCACACAGTGATCTGATCCACCCTTCTGACCTGTTGTTGATGTGTGAACAGCTTTTTATGATCAGTGGCGTACTTGTACCTGACAAGGTACTAATTATGGTAGTTCCAATAACATAAGAATTTGACACTGGTAAAACAAAAGACTTCTATTATAATTCATGGTGTTTACATATATTACATCACAGGCACAGCCATGGCTGGACTTATACTGAACAGTTCTGTTGCAGACTGTTCTGTGCTTCCTTCAGCATGTCATGCTGCAAGTGACTGTAGCAAGATGAAGTCTGAGACTTTTGTACAATCAGATCACATGCCATGAAGTAGCCATCTTATCTTCAGTGTGTTTCTTTATGGTATATAGCTGTGAGACATAACACAACACACAGAACTCCAGTTTAAATGAGATAGCCATTGATCTGTAAGGAAGCCTGGAACCTGACCTCAAAAATGACTTTCTTTGCCCTCTTCCTCATGAAAAAATCAGATACATTAACTTTATATCTAGGTATAAATACTAATTGGCTGTTTTTGGCTCTGATTTCTCTTTCAACTTAGAATTAAATAGAAATTTCACTGTGCAACCAATTATAACCCGATGCTTAAAACACCTTTTAGAACACCGGGAGCTTCTGAAAGTAAGACCGTAAGACCATAAGACATAGGAGTGGAAGCAAGGCCATTCGGCCCATCGAGTCCACTCCGCCGTTCAATCATGGCTGATGGGCACTTCAACTCCACTTACCCGCATTCTCCCCATAGCCCTTAATTCCCCGAGACAACAAGAATCTATCAATCTCTGCCTTGAAGACATTTAGCGTCCCGGCCTCCACTGCACTCTGCGGCAATGAATTCCACAGGCCCACCACTCTCTGGCTGAAGAAATGTCTCCGCATTTCTGTTCTGAATTTACCCCCTCTAATTCTAAGGCTGTGTCCACGGGTCCTAGTCTCCTCACCTAATGGAAACAATTTCCTAACATCCACCCTTTCCAAGCCATGTATTATCTTGTACGTCTCTATTAAGTCTCCCCTTAATCTTCTAAACTCCAAGTACTAATTGGAAACACTGACTGCTACCATTATTAGCAAGTACAAAATTTTTGCACTTTTTTCTCAGACAAATAGTCTCAGCCTTCCTTTGATTTCCAGCAATGAAACTACACAGGCCTACTATTACCCAGAATGAAGCAAAAATCCGGGAAACCCCATCACTTACCTTTGTTTCAATCTACACTCTGATAACATAGCAATCTTATAAATCTCACAATTATAATATGTTTCCCTCTACAGACTGACATACAATTTTCTATATACAATGCAAGTAACATTATGTCTCTTGTTGTCTATTAAACAGTGTATCTTGGCAACAATCAAACAACTAACCTTTATCAATCACTACCTGCAACAGTTAAGATTTAAGGATAGTTTTTACTTTGATTCTTAAAGTCCTTTTGAAACATAATTTTGTTGCAAGCAACTCATTTCACATGACATCTAAGGTCTATTTTGTTTCCATGTCCTTGTTAAAAGATGGCCCAGTTGACTTGTTCTGGGAAATTGTCAAGAGTACAGTCGCTAATTTCAGAAAGTCCCTCTGGCTTTGAATTCCATTAGGTGTAAGTTGTAAATTTGGAAGAAATTCTCTGTTGTAATGCTTTTTACACTCTTGATTTCTTCTGTTTTGCTTTGAGTTAGTCTGTGAACCACTTGGCTCAAGTTTTAATGTTTCATTGCCATTTACTTTTATGGCTACAACATAGGAATTTATAAGGAGCATGAATAGGCCACTTGTTCCTTCTAGCTGATGTGCTATTTAATGGCTGATCTAATTGTGGTCAAAGCTCCTTGTTCCTGCCTACCCCTGATAACCTTTTGACTCCTTTGATAAACAAGTATCTATCAACTTCCAGTGAAAATTATTCAATGATCCTGCCTCCACTATTCTTTGGTGAAGGGTTCCAAAGACTCATGACATTCTGAAAACAAAACTAAAGTTTTCTCAGCTTTGTCTTAAACAGGAGACCCTTTATTTGTAAATTATGCTCCCTAGTCCCAGCCTCTCCCACAAGGAAAAACATCTTTCAGCATCCACCCTACCAAGATCCTTCAGGATCTTGTATGTTTTTACAAGATCCCTCTTGTCCTTACAAACTTCAATGGTTGCAGGCTCAGCTTGTCCCATCTTTCCTCATAAGTTGGCCTTTCCCCCAACCCTGTTGCCCGTTGAATGAATCTTCTCCAAACTATTTTTACTGCATTAATATACTTTCTGAACTAAGATGTGCAAAACTGTACTTAGTACTCTGGATGTGACATCATTAATGATGCTTCCAGCTATTGTAAAACATCCTCATTTTTATATTCTATTCCACTTGCAGTAAAGACAACATTCCTTTACCTTTTTTAATCATGTGCTGGACCTGCATGCTAACTTTTTCTGATTCCCGAGACCTCAAACCCAGATCCCATTTTAACACCAAAAACTAAACAAAAAAAAATGTTTCAGCTGGACAACCAGCCAAGTCATCTTTTACATGTTTTAACACAAGATTACAATCCTCTTTCGTTGCTTTAGGTACCACATTGAGATTAGGTTTATACTTGGACAAAACAATCTTTGCATTCTTCTTAAATTATCTTCCAAGTTTTTTGCACTCTTTCTGCTTTTTGTCTTCTCACCGAGCACCCAATGTAGAACTGGATGTGTTGGACAGACTAAGAAACTTCTGGCCACAGAATTTAATGGTACAATTCAGTATCTGAATGAAAACAACTGCTCAATTTCTCCCTGCTGTGAGCCATTACTATCTCACAGTCAGATAGACTGAGCATAATGAATGCCAATATCCTTCAGTACTACGGTCTCCCACTGTATTTACTGTTATATGTAGCTTTATGCTGCATTTGTCTGTATGTACTCAATTTAAAGCAATAGTATGAGTCAGTAACTGCCTCACCTTCTGAAGCTTCTGGAAGTCAAATACCATATTAGTATTCTAGGCTGGTATTTCATTATCAGGGGAGCTAAGCAGTTGCTTGGCAATTTCATAGAGTGTTTTTATACTGCACTGAAAGAGCCAGTTATATTCATTTCAAAAGATGCAACTCATCAAAGAGATTTTAATAATTTTTCAACACATTGGAGCTAGTCTAATTTTTCTCTCCTTGAAAATCAATAAAGGCTATTTTTTGGGGAGCTTTTGTCCTCTTCATTCTCGTTGGAAATATACTGCAGCACAACGCACAAGAATAAACCTTGATGCAACAAAACAACCTTCCATACACCCAAAAAATATACTAACGATTTCAGGGTGGCTTGGAACGTGACTAGTTACTTGACCACTATTGAATATTTTTAAGATTTCCATGAATTTAATACAACTTTCTCATAGATTTTTTTTGTGTAATAATTTTCTGACAGAATCAATTGAAAGTGTCTGTCTACTGCTGGAAACTTATTTTGTGGAAAATAATCTGCCATCATTTTCTCAGTAGGGATCTGCTATTAGGCTCCCAGATGATTTTGATTGTGTAAATTGCAGGATTACTAAACATTGGGCCACACTTTAGGGTTCATTGAAAGTTGGCACGATTGCAATATGTGAACATTGTACACAATCAGGTAGCATTGATTACTCAATTCCATAAAATAAACATTTAAATGTAAATTTACAATTTGTCCCTTATGGTGGCAAACATTGTTGACATTTTCTCTGCCATCCAGCGTTAAGCAGCAAATTAAATACGTACAATTTTGGAGAATCAATTTTAAGTGCACACTATTTGATGAGATCAGGTTGAGGCACTATAATGCTGGACTAATATCACTGCACTGGTAAGCCAGAGGTCCCTGCCAATGCACTGAGGACATTAGTTCAAATTTCACCATCGCAGCTGATGGGATTTAAATTCGTTTAATAGAATCTGGAATTGAAAGCTGATTTCAATTGTCATAATGATCCACTTGGATCACCAGTGCCCTTTAGGGAATGAAAGCTGCTGCTCTTACCTGCTCTGGCCAACACCTGTATTCAGACAGCAAAGCAGTTCATTCTTAATAACTTCTGAAATATATTAGTAAACCACTCAGCTATGGCAATTAGGTATGGCCAACAAATGCTGACTTTGAGAACCATGTCCACATCTTATGAAAGAATATAAAATAAGACATTCCAAATGCTGTTCATTAGCTACCAAATAAATGAATGAACATTATAAAAACATGGTCAAATCCAGCAGGGTCATTAAGAATGGGTGAGTGGCTGGTTTAAGTTTTTCTAGAGTGCTTGCTCAGCTCTTTACTACATGAGTCATTATTGTGAATTGGATGATATCAATGTACAGTCATTTGGAATAAAACTAACATCAGTCCAAAGTCAACTTCAAGATAAATTTGTTTCCTTTATGTGGGCTTGGTGTTCCTGATGAGGCATCCCTCAATGTTTTGTTAACGTATTCCTACAATGCTGTTGGAATACAATTTCAGGATTTTGACACATCAACAGTGAAGGAATGGTGATTTGGTTCCAAACCGGAATGGTTTCTGCCTTGAAATGGAATTTGAAATGTTCACATGCAACTGCTGCCTTTATCTTTCTCAAAGTGGTGCTCATTCCTTTGGAAGGTGCTGATAAGTGACCAGCAATGAGTGGTTGCAATGCATTGTGATGGTACACAATGCTGCCACTGTGTCTCAGTGGTGGAATGATGGAAAATGCATGGTATTTTCTGGATGATGTCAAGCGTTTTGTGTGTTTTTGGAGCCAAGGGGAGAATATTCTATCACACTCTTGTCTTGTGCCTTGTAGACGGCCAGGCATTGTGGAGTCAGGTGATGAAGTTACTTGCAGCAGAATTCTCAACCTCAAAGCTGGTCTGTTAGCTGCAGGCTTTATGTGGATAGTCCAGTTCAGTTTCTAGTCAATAGTAAGCCTCAGGATATTGATCATGGGGGGGAATTAAAAAATAGTAATGCCATAGGATGTTCTGGGGTGATGGCTAGATTCTCTCTTGTTGGAGTTGCTCATTGCCTGACACTTGTGTGGTGTGAATATTACTTGCCACTTATCAGCTCAAGTCTGAATATTATCCAGATTGTTCTGTATATGGACATGGGCTGCTTCAGTAATCTGGGGAGTCATTAATTTTTTTTTAAGGCACTTTGAATCTGACGGGGTTAACTGACATTATGAGATTAGCTCCATCCATCAGGATACAAAGCTCTGCTTTGGGGAGGAGTAATCAGAGTTCCTAATGGTTCCTATTGAGGCCAGACATTGCTTCAATGATTATTCTTAGTTTAAACATATGTAGCTGAAGTACTAATCTGTACTTACTCTTAAAATTGAGACTGATATCTCATAAGATAACACCATCTATTTCAAATGTAATGTAACTGGCTACCAAGACAAATATAATAAACCTAGTTACTTTTCTTCAAGACTAAGCCTAATTGCTGCCTAAATGTTATATGGGCATCCTTTCCCACATAATATCAGGAGATTAGATTAAAAAAAAAGTATTGGTGCCTGTGAGAATGCCAAGATATTTCAGCTGGTAGCTCTAACTTCTTAAAATTAATATGGTTTGGCTTTTGTGCAGTCATCAGTGACCATCTCCATTTCTGATCTTATGACTGAGGGTGGGATTAATTGATGCAAAATTAATGAAGCAGCTATAAATGATGGACCTAGGACACCACTCTAGCTAGAACTGAAACAACTGATCTCTAACAACCATAAATCATTGTTTGTGCTATTTGTGACTTCACCCAGTAAAGATTTTCCCTTGATCTTGGGCTTCTTCAATCTGTACTTGGTCAAATGCTACCTTGATGTCTTGAACAGTCATTCTCACTTCACTGCTGGAGCTCAGATCTTTTGCACATAGTTTGACCAACTGCTGAACCTAAACTGAGCATTGGTGAGCAGCTTATTGCTGAACAAGTCTGTCTTCAGCTGTTTGGTATGCAAGTCATCCCGTGTTGTAGCGTCATCAGACTGAAACCTAATTTTTAGCAAGCACTTCTGCACTCTTCTTTGAAAAGGAGTTGATTCTCATGGCAATGGTACACTGGGGGTTATACTGGGCCTAAAGGTTACAGATTGTCATTGAATTCTGTAGCTGCTGATGGTCAACAGCTCCCCATGGATTCTCAGTGCTGAGTTGGTAGTTCTGTTCAATATCTATTCCATTTGGCACAGTGGTAATGCCACACAATATGATGTATGGTATTCTCAATGTGAAAACAGAACTTTGACTCAATAAGGATTGTATGGTTACTGGATTAGTGGTGCTGGAAGAGCACAGCAGTTCAGGCAGCATCCAACGAGGTGCTCACTGCTACCAATGTTGTCATGGATATATGTATGTGCAAGAGGGTGAGTTCGAATATGTTCCTTTCTCTTCTTGCTTCCCTCATCATGAGCAGTGGGCCCAGTCCAGCAGATATATCCATGAAGAAATGCCAAGCTTGGTCAGTGGTAGTGTTACCAAGTCACTCTTGGTGGTGGTCACTAAAGTTTCTGGCCTAGTGTATATTCTGAGCCTTTGCCGCCGTCAGTGCTTCCTCCAAATAATGTTCCACATGGAGGAGTACTGATTCAACAGCTGAAAAGTGTGTTGGGTGATAATCAACAGGAGGGCTCCTTCTCCATGTTTGGCTTGATGTCACGTGTCTTGAGTCAATACTGAGGCCTCTCAGGGTAATACCTTCCCACTGTGCTGGCACCTCTGGTGGGTCTGTCATTTACAGCAGGATGCTGATGTCTGGGACATTGTCTATAATGTATGATTTGACAGTTATCTCCACTTTGCTGCATACCTGCAAATGTTAGTAAGGAGGACCTTGCAAGGTGAACAGCACTGATTTGCTGTTATAATTTTCAGTGCATAGGTTAATGGTGGGTGGTCTACCAGTTCAATTCTTTTTAGGTTTTTACCAGTTTGATACAACTGAGTATTCTCCTTGGTCATTTCAGAGGACAGTTGAGAGTTAATTGCTGTGTCTGGAGTCGCATGTAGGACAGCCAATTGATAGATTAGTTTTTAAGTCTAGATTCAGTAACTGAATTCAATTCCACTCATTGTCAAGGTGGAACTTGAGACCTTGTTTCCTGTATTTTCATTGGGCTTTTGGGTTCATATAAGGGTCTAACACACCCAAATGCTGTGATTTTTTTTGGATTGATCCAAATAGAATTTGCAAACAATTTATCAACAGCAAATCTTCCTCCTGGTGATATTGCAAAAAGACCCATTTTGATTGAAGTGAAATAATTGGGCTCGATTTTCAATTATGAAGGTGACATTGAGTGTGGGCACAGATTGAAAATTGTGATCCTGAATGACAGCATTGGTAACTAATGTCTCTAACACGATGCAATTTTCAAAGCGGTGCTGGAGAGGGGTTGGAAACCCCCATGACTTCAGTTAAGAATTGGTTGAGCTCATTAACAGTCTGGCCATGAGAGGTCTCTGCGTTTCCATTCCTCCAGGCATTGACAAATCCAACCTTGGCTCAAGCTTTCTTTTTAAATTAGCTTCAGTCATAAGGTTCCACCTCAAGCCCACTTGGAATTAATCTACCCCCTGACCAATTAGGGCCTTTGCTTTTAGGTGTTGTGTTGTGTCGTGTCATGTCACTGAAGCTGTCTTCGAGTGGAATCAGGATCTGAGAATGATTCGAACATTAGGTTCTCGAGCCTAGATGGAGAAACCCAGCCCAGTAACTCCATTACTCAAAGGCAGTCCAGGACCGAGGGCAGAATTGAAATGTTTACCTCCTAAGCTGGACTCTCCATTTAAGAGTTGAGAGTGTGGCGCTGGAAAAGCACAGCCGATCAGGCAGCATCCGATGAGCGGGAAAATTGACATTTCGGGCATAAGCCAGTCATCAGGAAAGCCCTTCATCTCCATTTAAGAGCTGTATTTCTGATATACTCTGTGGTAAAATTGTCTAAGTAGGTTTTGTTAGTGAGGAGAACTTGCAGATGTCCTTATCTGACTGCAGATCATTTTACAGACATCTCCCAGCATCCTACATTTGACCTCATCATGAAATTAATGCCAAAAAAAAATGACATTTTTGATTGTGACAATGACTGATGTCTGAAACATGGTGAAAGGTTCAGATGAGAATTCATCAACCTAACATGTATTAGCTCTGCTTCACTTTACAGATGGTCCCTGACCTACTGAGTTTTTCCAGCTTTTTTTGTTCTCATTTCAAATAACCAACATTTGTAGTACTTTGCTTTGCATATGTAATGGAACAGATGGCTCAAAAATTTGAAGCAGGTTGTATGTAATGTTTAATGTGTGGATTATTCATGCTGTGGTGGCATGTTTTTATTGGTACTGTGGAAGAATAACCCAGTGATAACTTGACTCAGTCTGTGTAGAGTTATTTGGTATTCACTTGGCAATGTGTTGCAACTAGAAATTCAGATGTTTGAAAATGTCCCAATCTTCCATATTATATAACACCACACAATGATAATGTAGCATATAACTGTATCAGCTTAAAAACATCAATTTGATTGTGAGAAAAACATAATTGCTGGATAAATGAAATCAGTAAACCCCAATTTAATATACCTAGCATAGGATAGTCACAGGCACACATACAAGGAGTAAGCTTACATTGAAGTGTTCAGTCAACTTTAAGTGGATTGAATGGTAAGGCAGGCTTGATGGGCTGAATGGCCTGCGCTTTTTCCATTGTTCCTATTGAGCCAATCGTAATAATCTGCTCAATGAACATTTTTGTTATTATTCAGGGTGTTAGGAATTAAAAGTTTAACAGAAACTGATATATCATTGTCAATTTTTGTTTTTAAATCCCTAATCCTTTGTTTAAAAAAACCAACACTGCTTGATCAAACAGGAACCATTTAAATTCCTTTGTGATAATCCTATAACAAAGAGAGAAACCTCTTTCTATAAATCATACCAAGGTATCAAAGGCATGGTGCACAGTTACAACAGGGAAATGGTGATCCATAATAGTGTTGTAAGGAAATAGGATTTACTTCACTAAGACCATTTTAATTTAGAAGGGTGTTATCACCTTTACAGATATTGTGGTGCTGCAGTTCTCATTTGTATAGGCTCCAATCTCGAGACAATCTGGAACCTTGAATTCTGAGCTCAAGACTGAGGAGGCTTGCTAAACATTCACTTTATTAGCAGCTGTTTTGTCCTTTGTCTGACTATGTTTTATGTCACATTAGAGAGCCATTTTTAAAAACATTTTGCTAGTAACTATCAAGTTATCTGCCTTATTTCTGCTTAGCTACTAAGTGCATAGAATGGATTCCACACATCTGAGTTATGAGTGACTGGTAAGCAAAGACTAAGTAAAGTAGCATCAGGCAAAAAATGTAATTCCAGGATTATGGCATGTCAATTTTGTGATTTTGCTGCTCTTCCACAAGTAAGATATTGGAGAATAAGCTTCAAGGTGTAATTGCAGCTCATCCCAGTTTTTAACAACCACACAATCATGCACATAAAAACAGAGAGATATAACATTAAATTGTATTCACATTTCTTTAGATTTTGATTGGTGTTAAATTCCGAACAGCTAGTTGGTAACGTGGAGAATCAAAAGATAATCTTGAGAGTTTTAGACATATTCACACAATGGATTGTGACTGTTTCCTCTCTCAGCTGTGTCAATAAGTGTCTCTTATTGCTCTTTGAGTAAACCAATTAAATAAAATACAAAATCAGCAGCCTTTAAGGGCATTGTAATGGTAAAAAAACAAATCTTGAAGTGGAAAGTACCAAATTTAGATTGCATGAGCAATCTATGCCTCTGCTGATCAAGTTGCATGAGCTCTCTCTGTGTTATTGCTCACTGAAATGGAAATTTGCTGCCACCACCCTCTTTCAAGTTTGGAATCTATTGGGCCTGCTGGCAAAAGTGTGATGGAGGAAAACCATGTGGTAGTCTAACAAGAAGATGAGCTCTATTGCAAGATGACAGCTTTGTACAAATTACACAAAGCTGGAATAATAGAATCCCTGCAGTGTAGACCGAGGATATCTGACCCATCAAGTGTGCACTGACCTTCTGAAAACCATCCACCCAGACCCAACTCCCCCACCCACCCACATCCCCAATCCAGTTAATGTGCACATCTTTGGAATGTGGGAGGAAACTGGAGTACCAGAAGGAAACCCACAGAGATATAGTGAGAATGTGCAAATGCCACACACATGGTCACCCAAGGTTAGAATCGAACCAGGTTCCTGGTACTGTGAGGCAGCACTGCTAACCATATTGCCCTTGTGATCAGCCCATGTGATTTGATATGAGCAGCGACGTTGCAGATATGGAGATGAAAGAGGCATTAGGTCTTATTCCTTGACATTCTCACACCAAGCCCAAACTACATTAATACATTGGGTGGTGTCTAAAGCACTCCCTCCACTTTAACCCTTTCAGACCCTGACACTGTGTTCCAATAAAGATGTAATTCTTGGTCAGTGATGCACTCCAGTCATTGTGATGTCCGTGAGTCATGAAAAGCTTCAAGCATACTAGTGGACAGAGCTTCAATGTCCCCTGTGCTTGGACATAGGGGCAGACAGTCGTGTACATTCCTCCAACAGCCTGGTGCCTGGATCTGTTTTTTGGTCACCTTGCGTCAGAACCAGAAATAACAAAGCAGTCTCTTGCTCATAACGCGCATGTTCAGAGATGATGCATTTCAGTCCCTTCAAGATCAAGTATGGCCCCAAGTGTAGCAGTGAACAACACTAGCTCCCCCTCCAGTGACAAACTGGCAGAGGAAAGAGGGTAGGCAGCCATTTCTACTAATCTTGTCCATGACCAACCATCTGCACCCACCTTAGCAGGTCTCAGGAGCAGACCCACCAATGAGGTCCCTCGATCTCCACAGCCAGGTGCCAGGCAATCAGGAGTGTGGGACTGATGAAAGCTAGACGAGCAGGGCTGTCAATGAGGAACAGAGTCCCTGAAAGCTGCAAAGGTATAGGGGGCCTGGAAGACTGCAAAATACCTTAGTCTCCCATTGTACTGCACTACTGCACACAACATTCTATACACCAAATCACCAAACTTAAGGTGGAGAATCCTTGTATAGAAGCTATATAATTATAAGAACAAATGTAAAGACAAAAAAAAAGCTGACCTCACATCACTGACTTTTGATTGATGGGATAGAAACAACTTCACTTCCATTATTATATTGTTACCTGATGCAATATTGTGGATTAGCTGCAAATGAATTGGATTTCTGAGTGATTGACAAGTGAAGTGTGTTGGTCAGGCAGCAATACCTCCAATAGGATTTACCTAATACTGATTGGAAAGTGGCTTCCCTCCAATTGGCATATTCAGTGAGGTTGCCTTTCTCTGAGGGCTAAAGACAATTGACCAACCTTCCAGACATGTGCAACAATAAGAACTGTCCAGATCATCAAGAATAGAAACATACAAAAATACTTCAGATAATGAGAAACTTCAGTTATGAAAAAGTTGGGACTGTACTCCTCAGAGAGTAGAGGAGTGAGAGGAGGTTTGTAGAGGTTTTCAGAATCATGAGCGGGTTGGATAGAGGAGACAGGGAGAAGCAGTTCCTGCTCATAAGAGAACAATAGTAGTGAGAAGGCATAGATTAAAATGATCTGTAAAAGGAGGCAGGATGTTTTGAGAAATAAAGCTCTTTCAAACAACAGGTAGTTAGGATATGGAGTGTACTTGCTGGAAATGTGGTGGAGGTAGATTTGACTGAGTCACTTAGATGTTTATTTGGATAGGAATGGGTGTGCAGGGATATGAGGAAAAGGCAGGAGATTGGGTCTAGCTACTAGGGTTATGGGCCAAATGGCCTCCATCTATGCCAAAACAATTCTGTGATTCAGTGATCAAGCCCCTAAACCTTGTTATCAGCTTTATTAATTCCATTGTCATCTTTGATTCTGAAATGCCCACATTTATTCTGAAATGTTCTCTGTTCATATGACATTCTATCAAAGATGCCCCTAGGTATTCAGAAGATCTGTCAGTAATCCCATACCATGTTACAGTGACTGGTCCCATGTTCTGTATGGGGTCAAGCAAGGTTATGTTTGTTCCCCTCTTCTTTATGTTGTTGCCATTGACTGAGTGTTAAAGAAAGTAACCAAGGATAATCTTGTTGGATTAAGACGGTATAATGATAATCAACTAAAAAAATCTGGGCTTTGCCAATGATATCACTGCTCTGTTGGATGCCTGTTCAACAAGTTACAGAGTCATTGAGTCATACAGCATGGAAACCGATCCTTCGGTCCAACTCGTCTGCACCAAACAGACATCCCAATCTGATCTAGTCCCATTTGCCAGCATTTCACCCATATCTCTCTAAACCCTTCCCATTCATAGACCCATCCAGATGCCTTTTAAATGTTGTAAGTATACCAGCCTCCACCACTTCCTCTGGCAGCTCATTCCACACACGTACCATCCTCTGCATGAAAAAGTTGCCCGTCAGGTCTTTTTAAATTCCTTCTTCTCTCTAGCTTTGGACTCCATTAATCTGGGAAAAAGACCTTGGCTATTCATCCTATCCATGCTCCTCATGATTTTATAAACCTCTATGAAGTCACCTCTCAGTCTCTGATGCTCCGGGGGAAAAGCCCTAGCCTATTCAGCCTCTCATGATTTGATTTAAACTTAGATAAAATAACAGGGTTGGACACAGCAAGTCATTGAATCAATAAACTATTACGCTGAGAAGGAGCAGTCCACCATAAACATTCCTCCACCTGCCGGATAGAAACTAGATGGTGATCACTCTTGACACGGAAGTCAAAGTGGTAACCTAGTAACTGCAGTTCATCACTTCATCCTCTGGACCTCAATCAGTTACCAGCATCATAGGCCACACTGCATGGGCAGTGACCTCACTCACAACCCATCCTGAAACACTTCCAGCCCCCTGTTGACAAAGTGGGTGCCAATCACTCCGCCCAAAAAGCTGGACCAAAAACAAAAACAAAAGCAATCCATGCAGGGCAGCAGCAGCCTACCAAAGATTGACTGCACTCACAACTGGGCTTTAAAATGGTGCCTGTGTTAGAAATTCCAGGAAGATCTAGCAGTGAGTATAATTCCGTTGTGGCAAGTGGAAGAGTACAATTAGCGAAGTATGTCTGGACACAAAGTGTCAGCAATGATGTGAGTTTGAGAAGATAATGCGGGAAATCTTATCAGGTTTCACAAAGAGAAACCCTTCATGAAATACACCAGAAATAACAATTTCTGGTTAAATTTAGCCCAAGGTTTTTGAAATTACTTTGCAGAAGTTCCATGATGCAGTTCTTCAGTCTGTTCCCTTTCCTGGCCTATCCATCAGGTGTGCCATTAGGCAAACCTAGCAGACACAATGTCACCACAACCAGCGTCACAAAGC
This sequence comes from Chiloscyllium punctatum, assembly GCF_047496795.1. NCBI lineage: Eukaryota > Metazoa > Chordata > Chondrichthyes > Orectolobiformes > Hemiscylliidae > Chiloscyllium > Chiloscyllium punctatum. The sequence goes on from NC_092760.1 coordinate 72,592,574, forward strand.
TGGTTCCTTTTTTGTCTAAAAGCAGTTCCTTTTCTCAAGGATGCTGTGTCCTTGGTATTTTTCAGAGCGATCATAAATGCTCCCCATGCCGATTAGACTGGTTTGGTACAGAGACTAAAGGGTATTGAGAGGCCTTTTTGTTTATATGTAAACAGATGAGACTTCAGACTAAAGTGGTTATATTTTAGAAGTGACCCATGTATTGAAAGGGGAATGGCCAGCTCTCCAGCTGAGCAGTTCAGTCCAGAACTAGTTGGGAGTTCAACAGTGAGCTGTGTGGAAGCTCTCTCTCTTTCTGCCCTTTTAACTTCAACCTGTAAGCATCTGTTCAATTTTTTTAACTGTTTTCAGAGAGTTTGCTTATTGGGACTGCTGTGTCTATTTGGAACAGCATAATTAAGTTTAGTTTGGATAGGCTGAGTTCTGTAGGGGTTCTTTGTTCTGTTCTTTGTGTTTCATTGTGCAATTTTGTGAATAAATTTCAGTCTGTTTTAAAACTTAGTGGTCAACCTAGTTAACATACTCCAGATAATTCTCACTGTACACTTACTGAAACAGATTGCAAAGTTATGGTCTGGGGTTGCCTGCTCAAGAATTTTTTGAGTGGTCTGGCCTCATCCATAACACCAGTTTCCATTCATTGACAAGAAATAAATAAAAGAATGGTTACATGATTCAAATTGGTTCAGATAATGCAAGAGCAAATAATGCATTGACTTGCATAAGTTTTGTGTGTGTTAGTATGTGCGTATTGGCTTATACCAACTTGTCATGCATCTGAATCGATGTAGGGGTAAAAGTTGACACAGGGTGAACTGACACTAGATGGTCAGCATAAATCTTTAGCTGGTCAACAGATACTGGAGTGCCATACATCTCTGGATATAGGAGCTGGGAATTAATCAGACTAAATAAGTAAGACTTTTGTGCAGGATATTTTAAAACTTTACAGGTAAAATTAGGAAAATTTATGCTAGAAAGGGCTGTTTCCAATAATTTCAATTCAGAAATTTTAGTAATCTCATCATAGATTTGCTCCACCTCAATTATCATAGAACATGCCACTCAAGTATCTGACAATGAAACATGTCTTTTCAGTGAATTTAAAGTAGTAATCTCAATGTTCAGTTAAATAGTTCGAGCATCATGTTAATTGTTTACAACTTTGGCTGAACTACTCACTTATGAGGAGCAACACGTTTACACAGAGTGGTTTGTGCATGGGAAGAACTGCCAGAGAAAGTGGTGGATGCAGGGACAGTTACATAAGAACATAAGAACGAGGAGCAGGAGTAGTCCGTCTGGCCCTTTGAGCCTGCTCTGCTATTCAATAAGATCATGCCTGATCTTTTCATGGCCTCAGCTCCCCCTACCAGCCCTCTCACCGTAATCCTTAATTCCTTTACTGTTAAAAAAAAATCTACCTTAGCTTTAAAACATTTACTGAAATAGGATTAGCTACTTCACTAGGCAGGGAATTCCATGAATTCACAACCCGCTGGGTGAAGGAGTTCCTTCTCAATTCAGTCCTAAATCTGATCCCTCTAATCTTGAGTCAAGCTTAGAGTAGTGCTGGAAAAGCACAGCAGGTCAGGCAGCATCCGAGGAGCAGGAAAATCGACATTTTGGGCAAAAGCCCTTCAGCCCTTTTCTGCTCCTCGGGATGCTGCCTGACCTGCTGTGCTTTTCCAGCACCACTCTAATCTTGACTGATCTACAGCATCTGCAGTCCTCACTTTTGCCTAGTTGATTTTCCCTCTAATATTGAGGCTACGCCTTCTTTTCCTAGTTCACTTGTCAGTGGAAACATCCTCCCTATGTCTATCTTATCTATTCCTTTCATTCTTCTAAATTCCAATGAATATAATCTCTGTCTACTCCGTCTTTCCTCATAAGCCAACCATCTCAAATTAGAATTAACCTAGTGAACCTCCTCTGCACCCCCTCTAGTGCCAGTACATTGTTTCTCAGGTAAGGAGACCAAAACTGCACACCGTATTCCAGGTGTGGCCTCATCAGCACCCTGTACATCTGCAACATAACCTCCCTGCTTTTAAACCCCATCCCTTTAGCAATGAAGGACAACATTCCATTTGCCTTCCTAATTACTTGTTGCACCTACAGGCCAACCTTCTGTGATTCATGCACAAGGACACCCAGGTCCCTCTGCATAACAGCATGCTGCAACATTTTACCATTCAAGTAATAATTCTTGTTACCGTTACTTCTACCAAAATGAATGACTTCACATTTATTAACATTGTATTCCATTTGCCAGACCTTTGCCCACTCACTTAAAGTATCTATGTTCCTCTGCAAAGCTTCACAGCCCTCTGCACACTTTGCACTCCCACTCATCTTAGCGTTATCTGCAAGCTTTGACACACTACACATGATCTCCAACTCCAAATCCTCTCTGTAAATTGTGAATAATTGAGGTCCCAACACTGATCCCTGAGGCACACAACTAATTACTGATTGCCAACAGAATAGCACTCATTTATCCCCACTCTTTGCTTCCTGTAAGCCAACCAATCCTTTATACATGCTAATACTTTACCCGTAACGCCATGCATCTTTATATTATGCAGCAGCTTCTTGAGCAGCAACTTATTGAAGGCCTTTTGGAAATCTAGGTACACCACATGTACTGGGTCCCCATTGCCCACCATGCTCATAATGTCTTCATAGAATTCCAAAAGATTAGTTTAGCATGACCTGCCCTTCATGAATCCATGCTGCATCTGTCCAACAGGACAATTGGAATGCTTAAAAGACATTTAGATAAATTCATGAATAGGAAAGGTTTAAAGGGATATGGGCCAAATGCAGGCCAGAAGGACTAGTTTCCTTTGGAAAAAATGGTCAGTGTAGACTGGTTGAACCGAAGGGTCTGTTTCCATGCTGTATGCCTCTATGATCCAAAATTCTGTGGATTTCTGCTTTTTCACTCAGGTGAGGTTGTTGAATACCATCTTTAATTTCTGATTTAATAATACTGCTGTCCAGATGTTTGGAATAGTTGGGGATGATACAACATCTTGTCCATAACTTATAAGGTGCTTTACTATCTTAAGTCAACTAGCTAAACTAATCATAAGCCTTAATCAACCCCGATGAGCAATTGATTATTTTGACCATTAGCATTAATTTGTCAGTTTTTTTTTCTGCAGGAATGAGAAGCGATAGTAATTAGAGAGCTGCTAAGAGAGAAGTGGCAGGTTTTTTTTATTCACTTGTGAAATGTGTGCATCATTGTAGTGTAAAACCAGGGAATCACTCTAGCTGAACAAAAAAGACTCTCCCTACGAGTGAGTGAACAAGAAGGCAAAACCTCACTGGAAGCAAGTATAGGCGAGTGTTAAGACAGGTTTGTGAGCTGAAAGCTATAAATCAGGGGAATCCTTAATCACAAGGAACAACTAATATCAAGACTCTTTAAGGTGCAGTATCCTTGTGTGCTTTATCACCTCAAACAGATATCAGGTTAGAGTTTGTACTGGATAACACTGACAACAGTAAGTAAGATGGACCTTAAGTGAACAACAGATTGTTAAATTCCAATGACCCTTTAAGGATGGAATGACAAATGCTAATGAAACTGTGGCATGGACAATGTGTAGATTATTATAATTCCATTGCCCTCTTCCCACGATATTCATTGAGAGGTTTTTGCATTGTATGATAATATTCATTATAAATGAAACCTGACTGAATTTCCTCTGAAAGTTGAACTACGTTTACTATCTGAACTGTTGGACAGTTCAGAATCAATGTAACGTAGGACCGCATAGTGTAAGTTTCAAATAAATTTCACTGGTTTTGATATAGGGCTAATTCTTCATCCCAACTTCCTCTGCATTTAATGTCTTTTTTAGAAAAATATAAACTGGACTGGTTAGTAGTGGTGATTGAAATAAAAGTAACACTTCGAACCTAGCCCATCCCGGAGTGTGAGCAATGGTAAGGGTGATTTGCCAGCAAATTAATGAATATGTGTATATGCTCTGGGAGGACAATTCAGTTCCATTTTTCACTGTAAACTGAATGATTATACTTCCACTTGGATCCTCTGTTACACATGTGCACACATAATAAATTTCAGATGTAATTTAAGCCAGAACTTTTACTCAGCCACAGGATGATTTCATTGATGCTAGACTGTTTCTGTCAGTTATAATATAAAATGTAAAATCTGTAAAATCTGCTAGGCCAGCTTAAAGTGTGCTTATAATTTATTGCTCTAAATTTGTCATGATGGTGAATGCATAGGATCCTGACTGTGATTTACCATATGTTTAGGATAGTTTTTTTTCCTTTCATTCACAGGATGCATTTATTTTCTGTCCCTGATAATGCTTGTGAAGGTAGTGTTAAGTTGCGTTCTTGAACTGTTGTAGACCTTGGAGTGTAGATACACCCATATTTCTGTTAGAAAGAGAATTCCAAAATGTTGACCCAATGATAATGGAGTGAATTGGATTGGACAAGAACTGGCCTCTGTGATGCTGGGAACTTCAGGAAGAGGCTGAGATTGATCATCCACCCAGAATCTTGACTAAAGATGGATGAAAGTGCTTCAGCTTTGTCTTTAGCACTAATGTACTGGGCTCCCTGAATGATTTACCTCCATTTCTGTATGATCACATGTTTGTAGACAACAGATCAAATTTAAATTCTATAACCCTAAAACATCCAGTCATGAATAGTGGTGTTAAAAAAAAACAAATAACAGGAGGAGGGGACTCCATAAATATCCCCACTCTTACATATATATAAATTATAAAACGTAAGTGCCAACAATTTTCAGATTATATCATCAGAAGTTAGAAATGTAAACATTTACTTACAAAGGAATTTGTCACAAATGTGGATGCTCTATTAATAACCACCTACTTTTATGTGATGCAGTGAAGGGACAGATGTAGAGGAGTAAGGTATTTTATCCCTTGTACATTTTCTGCCATTGAACACAAATATGCTTAATTCAAGATTAATTTCATGTTTCCATTTAATTTCGACAAGTTTATGTGACAGAATTTGAAACACATACTAGCCTGAACTTCTAGATTATTAGTTTCATGATAACATCACTATACCACCATCATTCCATTTTGTCTACCATTTGTGGTTCATGAAGGTGACTCATCACTATCTGCTGGGCAATTACTGATGGCTAATAAACACTGACTAAGCCAGTGACACACATGTCTTGAGTGAATAAGACAATAAGTTCCAAGCTTGAACACTTTTTGTACATTACCCTTGCCCTGACTTTCCTTTGCTTTTCATGCAGGAAGACCTTACTGTTGGCAAGTTTTCCCTCAGAATTTTAGGTCAGCCATTGACCCTTCAAATTAAAAGAAAGACTTTGATTTATACATGAGCTTGCATCACCTCAGGGCATCTGTGGTATAGTTCTTGTTGTAATGGGGAAACACAGTAGTTAATTAGACATAGCTAGATCCCACAGACAGCAAAGAGGGCAAGCTGTGCTGATGTTGAATAAGGGCTAAATAGTAACCAGAACCCAGCACAACTCATCTGTGCTACTTCCAAGAAAACCTTGGGGATTGGTTATATTCACCTGAGAGGGATGATTTGTTTTTGTAGCAGATCTACAAGATGGCATTCCTGACAGTATAATTCTTCTTTGGTCTTAAATGACAACAGTTTTACATAAAAAATCTGTGAAAATAGCTTGAGCCAAAACCCTCTCCATGAAATAAAAATTAATCTCCACTCTACTCTCTCTGTTATACCAATCTCAAACTTTATCAGATATGTAGAAACTTGGTTAGGTAGTTAAATAGACCTGAGAATACGTAATTTATAAATTTACCAATTTATGTAATTACACTGAATGCTACTTGTATCATGGTAACGTACAACTAAGTTGAGTTTAACATCGATATCACTGAAGTGGTTAGTACATTTCATATGAACAGAGAGATTAGGAACAGAACTAGGCCACTTGGCCACTTGAGTCTGCTGTGCCATTCAACAAGGTCACAGCTGATCCTTTTCTTTGTGTTTCGAATTCCATATTCACATTTCCACTGCCCTAAAAAAAGTTATCTTCCTCCACCTTCAAAATATTCAATAAACCCACTACCTCTACCTTTTGAGGCAGTGAATTCCAAATCCGTACAACTTCTGAGAGAACAAAATCTCTACATCTTTATTCAAAATATACAACTGCTAATTTGCAAACAATGTTCTCGAGTTGTGGACCCACTCACAAAAGGAAACATTCTTTCCACACCCACCTTATTAAGACTATATGGATCTATTTAACTTCAAACAAGTTGCCCCTCATTCTCCTAACTGCAGTGGAAATAATTCCAGTCTGTCCCACCTTTCCTTATAAGATACCCCACTCCTCTGAACCACCTCTAATGCATTGACCTTCTTCTTTAAAAAAAGAAACCAAAACCAGACACCATATTTATGGTGTGGTCTTACCAATTTCCATGATAGTTGAAACATAATATTTTTAATGTTATGTTCAGTTCCTGTCATAATAAATGATAGCATCCATTTGACTTTATTATTGATTGTACCTGCATACTAACCTTTTGTGCTCATGGAGTAGAAAGCCTCTGCACATCAGAATTCTGCAAGCAGTCTCCATTTAAGTAAAACTCTGATTTTTCTTTCTTCCTGCCAATTATTTTTAATTTGTCGATGTTACAGGTTGTTCTGGTATAGCACATGTATAATCAATATGAATTGGTTATCACGCGATTGATGAATTTTTTTTTAGATTACTTTACAGTGTGGAAACAGGCCCTTTGGCCCAACAAGTCCACACTGACCCGCCAAAGCACAACCCACCCATACCTCTACATTTACCCCTTACCTAACACTATGGGCAATTTAGCATGGCCAATTCACCTGACCTGCACATCTTTGGACTGTAGTGGAGGCTGTTTTGGATAATGCAAACTTTCTACCGAATGGGTATACAATTTTCTATAGCAATCTTCTACAGCTTGATTTTTGGTAGTGGTTTCCCATAGTGTGATTTTCTATACTACAATGTTGCAGAAAAACGCAATTGTCGCATCATACCTGAGCACACTGTACATTCCATCTGCCATATTTTTGCTTATTCACTCAATTCAACTAAATTGAAGCTCCCTATATCCTTTTTACAATGTACTATCCTACCTATTCTTTGTGATATCTGAAAATTTAACAACCAAGACCTTTGCTCCTCTCATCTAAATAATTACTATAAAATCAAGAAGCTAATGGCACAGTACAGATGCCTGTGGTACTCTACTTGTCACATCCTGCCAATCTGAGAAAAGACTCATTTATATATACATTATGTTTTTTTGTAAGCAAGCCACTCTTCAATCAATCCTAATGTGTTAACCCCTGACACCATGAGCTGCTACTTTGAACAATAACCTTTTATGTGATACTTTGTCAAGTCCATTCTGGAGATCTAGGTCCAGTCCATCATTGGATGCTGCCTGACCTGCTGCGCTTTTCCAGCAACACGTTTTCAGCCCCAGTCCATCTACAGACTGTCTTGTATTCACAGTGCATGGTACTCTTTTAAAAGAAAGCCTTCAATGAATTAGTTAACAATGATTTCTCTTTCACAAATCAATGCTGATTCTTTCTAATTACTTGGAGTTTTTCTATGAACTCAAAAATTTCCTTAATGATAAATTCCAACACTTTGCTCATGGCAGACATGAAGCTAACTGCTCTATAGGTTCCTGCTTTCTGCCTCCAACAATTCTTGAATTAAGGAGTCATATCTACTACCTTCCAGTTTAATGGAACCTTTTGACGATTTCGTAAATTTTAAAAATTAACACCAGTGCATGCATTAGACACCTTTTTAAAGCTCCTTTTAAAATTCTAAGATGAAGTATAACAGGACCCAAGGACTTGTTAGCCCACAGTTCTATGAGTTTGCTTTGTACTATATTCCTAGTACTGAAATTTCATCAAGCTCCTCTCTCCTTTCTATTTACTCTTTTACAACAATTGAGAATTTGTTTTGTATCCTCTACAGTAAATGCAGGAGAAAATTATTCAGTTTAACCACTAGTTTCTTATTATCTACTAATAATTCACCATTCTCACTCTGCAGAGGACCATCAATTTATTTACTCTTTTCCTTATTAAACTCCTAATAAAGTGCTTGCTGTCCATTTTTACATTTTTAGCTAACATGCTCTGCTTCTCTAATTTCTTACTCCTGATTAATCTTAGTCATTCTCTGTCATTCCTTATATTCTGCTCACTGACAGGCTTATGTATTTGCACAATTATATCTTTTCCCTTAAATTTCAATGCTTTCTGTAACTTCTTTAGTTAACCATGATGGAAGGTCCTCCTCTTAGACTTTTCTTGATTTAAAGAAAAGTTTATTCTGGAGTGTTCTGAAGTATTCTTTCAAATATCTATTATTGCTTCTCGCTTGATCCCAGTCAGCCTATCCCAAGTCATTTCATCTGGCTCACCTTTCGAACCATATTTATGTTCGAACCCTTATTTATGTTTAAAACTTCAGTTTTAGATCGTTTTCCCTTTCAAAAACAAAAACTGAAATTGCTGGAAAAGCTCAGAAGGTCTGGCAGCATCTCTAAAGATAAATCAGAGTTATTGTTTCAGGTCCAGTGACCCTTCTTCAGGACTGATGGCAGCTAGGAACAGGTTGGTATTTATGCAGATGGGGTGGGGAGTGGGGGCAGGTGTAAACAATAGGTGGAGATAGAGCCCAAAGCAAGAGAAGCCAGACAAATAACTGCGTAAAGGTCAATCCCGAAGAATGAATAGCAGCGAAAGGAGATTATTAGTGGCTGATAATGGGTTGGGTATGGTAGCAGTCCATGTGATGACAAGGCCTCGTGAGTGGGGGTTGGGGTAAGGACATTGGAGAAAGTGCCGAAGCCCTAAAATTATTGAATTTAATATTGAGTCCAGGAGACTGTAGGGTTCCTAAACAGGAAATGAGGTGCTGTTCTTCCAGTTTGTGCTGAGATTCACTGGAGGACTGCAGCAAGCCTGAGACAGAGATGTTGGCCAGAGAACATGGTGGTGTGTTGAAGAGGCTGGCAATGGGAAGCTCCAGGGTCTTTTTGCGGAACATAAGTGTTCTGCAAAGTGGTCACAAAGTCCATGTTCCATCTCCTTAATGTTTATCTCTGACTCTATGTGGAGGACCACATTGTGAGCAGTGAATGCAGTTGACTAAACTGAGTGAAGTGTAGGTGAAGCGCTGGAATGTGTGTGTTGGGGCCTTGCATGGTGAGGAAGGCAGGAGGTAAACATTACACCTCGTGCAATTGCAGGAGAAGGTGCTGTGGGGCTGCGGGAGGAAGAGTAATCCATTAGTATTGGGAATTGCCCCCTGTGGAAGGCTGATAAGGGAGGGGAGGGGAACGTGTGTCTGCTGGTGACATCCCATTGGAGGTGGCAGAACTGAAAGCTAATGATCCCACGGATGTGGATGGTGGTGGGATGATAGGTAAGGACAAATGGAACCTTATCGCTGTTGTAGGAGGAAAAAAGAGAGGGTGGTGGGAGAGATGGGTCAGACCTAGCTGAGGGATCAATCCAACTGGATCAAGAAGTGTGGTGCAGGAAAAACGCCCTCACCCTCACATAAGCCTTTCATCAGGAATGAAGGGCTAATGCCCGAAACATTGACTCTCCTGCTCCTCAGATGCTGCCTGACTTGCTGTGCTTTTCCAGTGCCACACTTTTCGACTCTGAACTCCAGCAGCTGCAGTCCTCACTTTCTCCCAACCCAACTGGATGCAGATTGCAATCATACTGAATTTCAGGTTTTAAGACATACCAGTGTAATAAGTGGACTTTCCCTTACTTGCCTGGACCTTTATTGCTGGATTAACAGGGTCAGGATTCATAGCTGTGTCATGCTTCAGCCGTCCATCTGGCTACAAATCATTGCAGGTGTCAGAGAAGTCAGTGTCTTGTTTTCACAAAGGTTTCACACTCAGAATAAAATACCTGTGAACTTATTGTCGAATGACTGATAGGGTTCTGAAAATCTTATTCAATATCTATGTAAGTTATGTTCCAATTATTTATGTGTTACCATGACAGACTAGTAAATAGGAGATAGGAAGTGATTGGGCCATTATTTTTGATAAATATGATTTAATTCACAATGTAGTTAAAATACTGTAAACTTTAAGTTCCTTATCTGCTGGTAATAAGGTCCAGAACACTTCTTGTAAAAGAAGAGCTGAGTTTGACATTTAAAAAGCCTATTCATAAGCAAGACAATAAACTTCTTTTACTGACGCATCCTTTTATGAATAACACCATCTGTTTGGATAATCAAATCACCCAATATTGTTATAAAGCTTCTTACTGTCTTGATTTTTAAAATATTTTTCATGAAAATTTTTTTATTGTATTGAATAAAGTAAACATTTAAAATACCTGGTCAATGCAGAAAATAAGGACCAAAGGGTCTGTTTCTGTGCTGTATGATTCTATATGCTTCTCACTTTAGTTAAAAGAAATGCTCCAGAATAAGGTTTTGTATTCAGTTGATTGATGTTCTTTTTAAAATATAATACTTCTTGGGCGATAAAAAGGATTGTGCAGCAAATTGGTCATGAAATTGACTTTTCATCTCTGGCACCTGGATTTGGATCCAGTCCAATAATCCTTTTAAACATTAACCAATCAGCCTTGTGTTTAATAGTTGTCTTTGCCTCGTTAAGTACTTTTCTGCAGTTCCACCCCAGTAGCTGCTGCGTAGCTGATCAACAGTTGCTGTCTTTCAGCAGGAAGACTGAAGATGGCTTTGAAGGACAGCGTCAAGTTAGCTCTGCCCGCAGAAGGCTTGAACTTCAGACTGAACTACATTGGAAAGGATGGGGATTGATTCCGTTCCATCAGGACAAGAACCTCAGCAACCTGCAGCACCTGGTGACCAGCTGAATGAATCTGCAGCCATGGTTGCTCTGCAAGGAAGCAAGCTGGAAGAGTTTTTAGAACTTCTCTCTGAGCTTCCATTACAGCACTGAGTTAGTGTCAGGCTCCTCCTTTACAGTAACTGTGGGCTTTCTGCACAGCTACCTGCCCATGCACCAAGCTTTGTTCTGCATCATTGCGTGGCCAGGTTTCAGTTCTTATGTATTCTACTGGAGAAAATACACAGCTCAGATTGTGGTAGGAAAAGCAGTGACTGTAAGTGGTTTGTGTTTAAACCATCTGAAGTTTGGAAATTCGAAAAGATTGTGAGATGAGGAGCAAGTTAGTTGTGAGAAAGAGAACTATGTAAGAACATCCAATGATTTTCAATTCTCTAGCTTAGCCAGTGGCATGGACACAGACTATGGCTGCAACAATATGGTGATTGTCATCTTCTCTGCAATGCTGTAACCATGGAGAAAGTGAGGACTGCAGATGGTGGAGATCAGAGCTGAAAAATGTGTTGCTGGAAAAGTGCAGCAGGTCAGGCAGCATCCAAGGAGCAGGTGACTCCTGAAGAAGGGCTTATGCCCAAAATGTCGATTCTCCTGCTCCTTGGATGCTGCCTGACCTGCTGCGCTTTTCCAGCAACACATTTTTCAGCTCAATGCTGTAACCATGTCTGCTCCTCACCAGCTAGGTGGTGCTGTTTGTGATTTAGTGCCTATAAGAAAGAGAAAATTGCGTTAATGTGAGCAGTGAAATGTACTTGGGTGATGTTGCTCTCATAGTTAACAATAGATGGCAGTGAGTGCAAACGGTGAAGTGTGCATGTTAAGTATTTGATGGTGCGGTGAAGTTATGAATATGAGATTGTTGGAGATGGTTGCAAGATGGCACTGATGAATTAAACAGCATGTGAGGCTAATAGTGCACTTAATGGAATGAGAGAGTCCATTCACTGGTCTTGAGCACCCGGGTGAAGCCATTCAATGTTTTTTCAGCACTAATTGTGCTGTCTACCTGATTGCTTTCCTTCTCAGAATTTGTCTGGACACTCATGTGGCTGCTGCAAATGGGAAACCTCTCTCGTTCTGTTCACATCCTGCACACAGTCCTCCAGTGCTGCATCAGACAAACCTAGAGCATACTGTTTGTTATAATGTACCTTTTTGTATTCTTTCTCAGGTTCAAGTCACTTCTACAATGAGCCCCACCTGCTCTCGCCAAAATGCACCCTCCTTTTAAGAGATTTTGGCTTGTAATAAGGAACTCAGGAAAGTAAGAATCACATTAGCCTTTCAGAATTTTGCACTTCCTATTCAGGCCTGCAACCATTCGAGTTAAGTACTGGCTGTATGCCACAACCATTCCAATTATCAATGAGGTTTGTGGGTATAACAAGAACAAAATGTTATGAGATAGGATATCAGATTGGAAAAAGGTAAAGGAATCAATAAGCACGGAACCATGAAGAAACTGGAGTCCCATTGTAGATTTTTACATGTTCAGGTTGTGGACTGTGTTGATAAAAACCTTACGTGTGCTGACTATGTGAAAATACAAGACTTGACAGACACAGGTCAGTGTGAAATGTACAATGGTAAAGTCACCATAATCTTACCAGACTATGGGACTGCACTGGCATTAGGGAGAAATGATTGGTGATAGTTTAACCTGAGGGTCAGCGCACTTGAGATGTTGGGGAAAGGTTGAGAAGGAGAGTCCTTCATGGTTACCTCAGACAGGGTAGGAATTGAGCAGATGCTGTTAGCATCACAAACTGGCTGTTGAGTCAACTGAGCTGATAACACCTTAATAACTCCCAATATAGTTTAAACTGCTTGCTGTTCAGCAATATCCAGTGTTTAACCACATTAAGATTCCAACCTCACCTTCTTCAGAAAATATTTCATTACTACACTGAAGCTGGTGGGTTTATCACAGATTGCTCTCCAGGGTGTTAGTAGCTACTACATTTAAGTGTTCTCCAGATTGCATTTCATAAAATAAATACTTACTTGAATATATTTTCTATGTTTTGCATGCCTTACCAAGCTGCAACTACAGATATAAGCAGAGTGCCCTTTATTAAAGAGCTTTATTTTGGCATGAAAATTTTAAACGCATTACCACTCGACATCCTTTTGATAACTGACACAACCAGGAGGACAGGCACAGTGAAGTCCAGTTTGTGACTTTGCTTAAGGCTGGTCTGATACTCTAATGGAGTGAAAACTTAATCAGATAAATCCAAACAGTAAATTAGAGAAAGATGAAAAGCCTTCGAGAGGCAATAGCACATTAAAAGACTTTGAAGAGGCCTGGATCTTTCATGAAAGGCATTGATTTGCGAGGACGGAGGTGTGAGGAGCTGGAGTGCTTTCTAGCATCTATCATTATCTTCCTCACAGCTCCCAATTTTTTTCTGCGTTTTTTGAAAATATTGCAAGTGATTCTCGTGATTGAAAGGGAACGATACCGAGCCTGCTTCCCTCCACCTCCCCGCGCCCCCTCCCCGATTTCCTATCCCATGCCCTCATAAACATAACCAACTACCTCAGAAACAAACATTTAAATTGCTGGAGGAATGCAGCAGATCTGGCAGCATCTGTGGAATGAGAAACAGAATTAACTCAGATCTTCTGAGCTCCTCCAGTAATTCCTGTTTTTTTTTTGTTCAGATTTCAAGCATCACAGTTCTTTGTGTTTTGTGGCACAGAAGACTGCTCTCAATGCCATAGCACTACACTGCTGCAGAACTTTCAACAGTTCTAGCTGCTCAACATTGCTCATTATGACCATTTGCCCCCATTGAATACTTAACAGCCTTCACCTTTCAGATTACAATAAAAGGGGAACCATCTTAGATTAGATTACTTACAGTGTGGAAACAGGGCCTTTGGCCCAACAAGTCCACACCGACCCGCAACCCACCCAGACCCATTCCCCTACATTTACCTCTTCACCAAACACTACGGGCAATTTAGCATGGCCAATTCACCTAACCTGCACATTTTTGGATTGTGGGAGGAAACCAGAGCACCCGGAGGAAACCCACGCAGACACAGGGAGAATGTGCAAACTCCACGCAGAGAGTCGCCAGAGGTGGGAATTGAACCCAGGTCTCTGGCACTGTGAGGCAGCAGTGCTAACCACTGTGCCACCATGCCACCCACGAGGGTGGAGGGAACAGAATGGGAATGGTGTCTCATTACTAACTTTTTGTAAAGAAGATCTATATCACATACTTGAAGGACAAATATATGTGTTGCAACCTCATTAGAGCTGTGAATATTGAAATTGAGGCCAAACACCATCCTTGCAGCCACAAAAATGATTGGTATCCCATTTCTTGAAGTCAATTCTGCCTACAACAGATAAATGGCTGCAAGAGAGTGTCCCTGTGCACTGTTATTCTCTCACATTTGTGTGTAACACATTGTTCCAAAACACTTGTACTTGGAAGCCTCCTTCACTTTTAGATCCCTCAATCTCCACTTGCTTTACTTTATTTACTTACTGTACTTGCTTGCTTCTGTAAATGTCATTCCTGCCTTGGCATCCCTAATGAAAATCTCAGCAACATGCCCATATTTCTGAACGAGGAGAGAGTGAGGACTGCAGATGCTGGAGATTGGAGTTGAAGAGCATGTTGCTGGAAAAGCACAGCAGGTAGTGCAGCGTCCAAGGAGCAGGAGAAGCATCATTTCGGGCAAGAGTCCTACATCAGGAATGAGGCTTGTGAGCCAGTGATGAAGAGAGATAAATGGCAGGGGAGTGGGGCTGGGGGAAGGTAGCTGAGAGTGTGATAGGTGGATGAAGGTGGGGGTGATGGTGATAGGTCAGAGAGGAGGGTGGAGCAGATAGGTGGGATGGAAGATGGATAGGTAGGACAGGTCATGAGGGTAGTGCCACGTTGGAAGGTTGGAACTAGGATAAGGTGGGGGGAGTGGAAATGAAGAAACTGGTGAAATCCACATTACCATGGGGCTGGAGGGTCTTGAGACTGAAGATCAGGTGTTCTTCCTCCAGGTGCCAGGTGGTTAGGATGTGGCGATGGAAGAGGCCCAGGATCTGCATGTCCTTGGCAGAATGGGAGGGGGTGTTGAAGTGTTTGGCCATGGGGAGGTGGGGTTGGTTGGTGTGGGTGTCCCGGAGATGTCCTCTGAAGTAATCTGTGAGTAAGTATCCTGTCTCCTCAATATAGAGGAGACCGCATCGGGAGCAACGGATACAGTAAATGACGTGAGGAAGTGCAGGTGGAGCTCTGATGGAAGTGGAATGCTCCTTTGGGGCCTTCGATGGAAGTGAGGAGGGAGGTGTGGGTGCAGGTTCTGCAATTCCTGTGGTGGCGGGGAAGGTGCCGGTGGGGAGGGGGTTTGGTGGGGGGCATGGACCTGACAAGAGAGTGGTGGGGGTAATGGTCTTTACAGAAAGCAGATAGGGAAGGGGAGGGAAATATATCTCTGGTGGTGGGGTCCATTTGTAGGTGGCGGAAATGGCGGAGGATGATGCAATGTATATGGAGATTGGTGAGGTGGAAGGTGAGGACCAGGGGAGTTCCGTCCTTGTTGCAGTTGGAGGGGTGGGGGTGTGGAAGTGGATGAAATGTGCTGGAGGGGATAATCAGCCACATGGGAGGGGAAATTGCAGTTTTTGAAGGAGGCTATCTGGTGTGTTCTGTGGTGGAATTGGTCCTTCTAGGAGCAGATGCAGCAGAGGTGGAGGAATTGGGAATAAGGGATAGCATTTCTACAGGAGACAGGGTGTGAGGAGGTGTGGTCCAGGTAGTTGTGGGAGTCGGTGGGTTTGTAGAAGGTGTCAGTGTTGAGTTGGTCACCATTGATGGAGATGGAGAGGTCCAGGAAGAGGAGGTAAGAGTCTGAGATGGTTCAGGTGAACTTGAGGTTTTGGTAGAATGTGTTAGTTAAGTTGCTGAATTGTTCAACCTCCTTGTGGAAGCACAAAGTGGCGCCGATACAGTAATCAACGTAGAGGAAGAAAAAATGGGGAGTGTTGCCGGTGTAACGTGGAAGAGAGACTGTTCTACGTACCCGACAAAAAGACAGGCATAGCTGGCGCCAATGAGGGTGCCCATGGCTACTCCTTTCGTCTGGAGGAAGTGGGAGGATTTGAAGGAGAAATTATTTCTGAATGCCCAGTCTCTTGTAGACCATATATTTTGGAGGCTTGCAGTTAAGCTTCTTGTTAACAGTGATCATATTGATACTGGGGTTGTCAATCGTGACCAGGTGATTGAATGTGAAAGAAAGATCCTATGGGTTAATTATTGTCTGGGTGGACCTCAGAATGAGTGCCACCAAACACCAATTTTCAGAAATATCCCAATGTAAATACAGGACTCCTAATAATGTAGAATAAGTACACTGGTCTTAATTTCAGAAAACCACCAGGGTCAGGTAAGGAACACCTGAATGGATATCATGACCATTGTAATTTGAGTCTATTTCTAAACTGTACTATCACACCAGAAAATTGGTTCATTTAACACTCATTTTACAGCCAAAAACATGAAACACAATTGGATTTCAATCCATGTATTTGTAATTTACTTGGCTAAGCTTCAGAAAGGCTAATATACTCCTCAAGGAGTTAAATGCGCAGAAAGAAAATCATTGCCAGCATAATTTTTGATATCTCATCATTTCTTGTTAGAACTACAAAGGCACATTGTTAGGGAGAGTAATGGCATAATTGATTATTTATTTTTGTGCCATTAGATCTAGATTAGTGTTAAGAGATTGTGATTTGGGTATAT
The DNA here is from genome assembly GCF_047496795.1 of Chiloscyllium punctatum. Classification (NCBI taxonomy): domain Eukaryota; kingdom Metazoa; phylum Chordata; class Chondrichthyes; order Orectolobiformes; family Hemiscylliidae; genus Chiloscyllium; species Chiloscyllium punctatum. The sequence goes on from NC_092760.1 coordinate 72,609,276, forward strand.
CAGTTAAAAATGGTGTTTACATTTTATCTGCCAGTGACCCTGACTCTGAGCAAGAGAGGGTAATGGGGGTCAAACTGTAGCACTAATTAATCTTCAGAGTGCTGTAGACATGGAATGTACTGCAACTAATGAATTCTGACATGTAATGCTGTAGGGATACTGCTCAGAATTGTATATAGCTAATGATTATTTCTAAGATATTATCAAAGCCACAGTAATGCATTTATGAGGGTCTCTCATGAAAGTGAATGGCCAAATGAATGAATTTACTTTTCCAATATAGGATGGAGGAAAATAATTTTAAAAATCTCCCCTGCCTCTCGTGTAATATTAGACTCCTTTTTATGTTTTACCTTTCCAGTCCAAGTATTTTGTTTATAAATCGCTGGTAACTAATTACAAGATTGAAGTCAGATGAATAATACCAGCATTGCAAACATCAAAGTCTTTATATTGCCACCTAGACTTGTGGACTTAGCTGATATCTACTGGATTAGTGGTGCTGGGAAGAGCACAGCAGTTCAGGCAGCATCCAACGAGCAGCGAAATCGACGTTTCGGGCAGTGAAGGGCTTTTGCCCGAAACGTCGATTTCGCTGCTCGTTGGATGCTGCCTGAACTGCTGTGCTCTTCCAGCACCACTAATCCAGTATTTGGTTTTCAGCATTTGCAGTCATTGTTTTTACCTTAGCTGATATCTATGCATGTAATGCTAATGAGTAGTGCTAAGATATTTAAAATTGTTCCCATAACAACACATACTCCTGAAATACTTGCTGGCCAGGAGGCTACTGCATTCTGTCTTGAAATGCCCAGGTCACTGGTGAAACATTTGAAGCAAAGGACCAAGAGTAAACTGGGGCAGGGAAGACCCAAGATCTCCTTTTGGGTCCAGAGTCAGTCCCTAGCAAACTGAGCACTGAAGCTAGACTACCAGAGTCCAAAAACATTAATATTATGATCAGAGTATTACGCATTCAGATGGCAAGTGGGACTCTCCTTCTGGAGATGGTGTCCTCATTGGGAAGCAGAGAGAACTGGACATTACCAACTTGCGAATAGTCTGAGTTTGAGAGAAAAAAATATTCAACAAGTAAGATCACAAGAAAACTACAAGCTCATTGTTTGAGGAGCAGGCAATTGGAGAACTCTGAATCTAACAGTTAGGAGAACATTTTACTTGAATAGTCTTTAAAGTAAAGATTGGTCCTTGGTTTAGATTGAATAGTTCTTTTATATAATACGGACAGAAGTAAGATCTTTTGCACATACTTGATACAACTTAGATGAGAATAGTATTCACAAAAAGAGTAATTTAAGAGTAAATCATGGCAAACCAGCTCAGCAGGTGATTTACACCTCCTGGTACATGAGAAGTCACAAATTGTTCCTTTATTCTTTATGCAAGTAACACATGCTTCTGCGATTAGTTGATCTGGACATACATCTGGATTCACTTTGGACCAACCATAGGATCTTTGTGGAGAGCATATTCAGTCAAATCGTCCCACTGCAGGTAAAGAGTGCACAAGCAGGAAGGGAATAAATGATCATTAGACTGAGCAAATGCACTGGGCAGGGAATACAGAGCACTCCGGGGTCCATTTGTTTCTGCACTGCAGATGTGACCCCAACATGATATGCTGTCTCTCAGGTTTCAAATCCTGAGTGGCTGCAGGAAATTCTGAAGGGGAGTATTAAATGCCAGCAGTTGTGTTTCATATGAGACGCAACAACCCAGGTAAAAAGAGAAAGAAGGTTCTACAAACAGAATGTTAGAGCCAGGATATAAATTACAAAGCATGACCTCAAAAATAGTAATCTTAGGACTACACCTAAAGCCACAGGCTAGTGAGATCAGGAATAGTAGAATGACTGCTTTGCTGGAGAGGAAGAAGTTTTAGATTCCTGAGGCACTGAGACAAATTCTGGGAGTATGAGACATGCGCAAGGATGCAGAAAGACAGGATGCACCCAGCAGGACTGGAATCAATATCCTCACTAGGGCATTCACTGGTACTGTGGGGGAGGGTTGGGTTAAACGCAGCAGGATAGAAATGTGAGTAGGGAGACACAAGAAAGAGAAACACCGTTAGAAAGGAAAAATGAAAACTAGGAAGCAGAAATGAAAGTAGAGGAAACAGGAGTCAGTAGCAAATAGACAAAAGGACATGAGTAAAAAATGTTGAAATATAAAACAACTTTAAATCTGAAATAAATCTGAATGTATTATATCTGAATTCACAGAGCATTTGAAATAGGATAGATGAATTAACAACATAAATAGTTATACGGGGAAAGGATATTATTCAAATGATCATGATAAAACTTGTAAGTTAATAAGGCTGGGAACTCAATATCCAAAAATAGAGGAGGTGGGGTAATGGTCTTAATACAGAATGAAATCAGTGCTTTAATGAGTAAGATATTGGAAAATCTAGATGTAGGACCAGTCTGTGTGGAATTAATAAGAAACAGGAGGTGGAAAACATTAATGGATGTTCAAATACTATGGGTCCTCAAATATTAGTGGAAGGTTACAAGATAGCATTAAACAGCCCATTAGAGATGAATGTACCCAAAGGTGATTCAAAAATCATAGATTACTTTAAACTATAGATAGTCTGAGCAAAATACATATGTAAAGAAGTGTTAATTTGACCAGTATCTTGAGGAACCAACAATGGAACAGGTTATCCTGGTTTTGGTATTGTGCAAGGAGAAGGGGTTCATTAATAATTTCATTATAAAGTAATTTAGGAAAGAATGACCATAATATGATAGAACTGTTCATACGGTTAGGAAGTGAAACCATTAACTAGAAATTAGGCTCTTAACTCTGAACAACAGAAATGTTTAAGGTATGAGGAGTGAATTAACTGTGATAAATTGTGTAACTTCATTAGCAGGCATGATGTCAGATAGTCAATGACTACTATTTAAGGAATGAATACGGGGATCCAAGATGGCGGTGAAGATTACGTTGCAGAGCTCTGCACCGCAGCGCAAGTGGGATGAACTTTTAACCCCTCCTACCTGGACCACTGTGATATCTGGAACTCTGGAAAGCTCATGGAGTCCTGGAAACTGTTAAAAGCCAATTTACCTTGGTTTTCAGCATCCAGGGATGCTGAAGAAGGGAGGAGGAGCATCCGCGGCCCAGCCTACAGATTCCTCTGAGTCTATTTCTTACCAGGCTCTGGTGAAGGAGCTCATGAAATCCCGTGAGATGTTGGGTAAGCTGATAGACAAGAAGCTGGCCGCGATCTATATCATGCTGCAGAAGCATGAACAGCAGCTGGGAGACCTGGAAAAGAGGATGGATGAGCTTGAACACAGAGTCGCAGTGGTGGAGGGCTGATGCCAGTTCTCCAAGGATAGGATCAAAGCCCTGGAGATGCAGGTCCATAATTTGCTTGACCAAGTTGATGACCTTGAGAACAGGGGCAGGAGAAAAAATATTCAGATCATTGGTCTGCTGAAGGGTAAGGAAAGTGAATGGCCAGTGAAATTTATTGAGGACTGGTTGCTGAAATTCCTTAACTTGGAGGCTGGAATGAGAAGCTTGAAGATCAAGAGGGCACACTGGGTCACAGTGCAGAGGTCAGGTCTGAGTCAATGTCCTCGTCATATCTTGGTGCGGTTTTATTATTTTTGAGATAAGCAGAGAACAGTGGAAGCTTCCAAAATCTGGGGAAGGATCTGAAGGCACTAGTTTACGAAGGCTCTAAGATCATATTTTTACTGTACTTCTCAGTGGCGGTGATCCAGAAAAGAAAATCCTATGATGGTGTCAAGAGAAGACTGAGGGAGCTCGGAGTCCAGTACTCTGAGATATCCGGAGAGCTTCGGATCAACTTAGATGGATCCGTGCATCTCTTTGACACGTCCGAGAAGGCAAGAGAATTTGTGGATAAATTAACTTAATCTGAACAATTTAGTATGTACAAATAGTCTTGTTGTATGGATTTGTCTCTGTTTTTTCTTTTAAAAAAAGAGGAAGTCTGGCTGGGGCTTTCTTTTCCTAATTTTTTCTATAGGTAATAATCTGGTCTAAACTATGTTTGGTGGCAGTCAAAATGTGTATTTTAAATTTCTAAGTTAAGTTATACGAAAGGATGGGTGGGGGTACCTACCTTTTTTCTTTCAAAATTTCTTTATTCACATTGCTATTCCATGGTGTATTTTCTGTCTTTTCTTTGTGGTTGTGATGTGGCTCTAACTAGAAGGAGGGTGAAAATGGTTAGGATGGCTAGATGCCTACTTATGGGCAGGTTATGCCTGGTTTAGGTATTTAAATGCCCTGGGTGCAGTATTGGCAGCGGGATGGCAAGTTGAGTTTTGGGATGTGTCGATGTCCCCTTTGGGCAGGGGGTGGGTTCCCCATTGGCACTTTATATATTGGTTTGTTTTTTGGTTTTTGTTGTATATAATCTTTGATAGCTTTGTAGATTTGTTAACTATAATGGTTTTAGTTTATGTAGTTTTTATGTTCGATGGATCTTGCAACACTAAGGCTCAGCGATTTGTGGTTCAAGTTCCTCCTCTCTGGAATCTAAATGTTATTGCAGAAGATTATGGCTAATGACTTGATTAAATGGTGTACCTGGAACATCAAGGGGAGTCACTCACCAATTAAGAGGATAAAGGTACTTTTGAGTCTTAGGAAGCAAAAGGTGGATATTGCTTTGTTACAGGAGACACACTTGGATGATAGAGAGCATTTGAAACTACAGCAGAATGGCTTTGATCAGATTTACTTTTCATCTTTTAATATCAAAGGTAGGGGAGTGGTTATATTGGTTAGGAGGAATCTCCCATTTAAATTACTAGAGTGTGTTAAAAACACACAGAACGTTTGTAATTATGAAAGCCCTGATAAACGGGGAAGTATATGGTGTTTTAAATATTTGTTGACCTCCGGCTCAACCCCTTAAATTTCTAGAGCTGAAAATGTGTTGCTGGAAAAGCGCAGCAGGTCAGGCAGCGTCCAAGGAGCAGGAGAATCGACGTTTTGGGCATGAGCCCTTCTTCAGCAATGAGGAAAGTGTGTCCAACAGACTAATATAAAAGGTAGGGAGGAGGGACTTGGGGGAGGGGCATTGGAAATGCGATAGGTGGAAGGAGGTCAAGGTGAAGGTGATAAGCCAGAGTGGGGGTGGGGGCAGAGAGGTCAGGGAGAAGATTGCAGGTTAGGAAGGCAGTGCTGAGTTCGAGGGATTTGACTGAGACAAGGTGGGGGGAGGGGAAATGAGGAAACTGGAGAAATCTGAGTTCATCCCTTGTGGTTGAAGGGTTCCTAGGTGGAAGATGAGGCGCTCTTCCTCCAACCATTGTGTTGCTATGGTCTGGCGATGGAGGAGTCCAAGGACCTGCATGTCCTTGGTGGAGTGGGAGGGGGAGTTGAAGTGTTGAGCCACGGGGTGGTTGGGTTGGTTGGTCCGGGTGTCCCAGAGGTGTTCTCTGAAACGTTCCGCAAGTAGGCGGCCTGTCTCCCCAATATAGAGGAGGCCACATCGGGTGCAGTGGATGCAATAAATGATGTGTGTGGAGGTGCAGGTGAATTTGTGGTGGATATGGAAGTATCCCTTGGAGCCTTGGAGGGAAGTAAGGGGGGAGCTGTGGGTGCAAGTTTTGCATTTCTTGCGGTTGCAGGGGAAGGTGCCGGGAGTGGAGGTTGGGTTGATGGGGGGGTGTGGACCTGACGAGGGAGTCACGGAGGGAGTGATCTTTTCGGAACGCTGATAGGGGAGGGGAGGGAAATACATCCCTGGTGGTGGGGTCCGTTTGGAGGTGGCGGAAATGACGACAGATGATACGCTGTATATGGAGGTTGGTGGGGTGGTAGGCGAGGACCAGTGGGGTTCTGTCCTGGTGGCGATTGGAAGGGCGGGGCTCAAGGGTGGAGGAGCGGGAAGTGGAGGAGATGTGGTGGAGGGCATCGTCGATCACGTCTGGGGGGAAATTGCGGTCTTTGAAGAAGGAGGCCATCTGGGATGTACGGTATTGGAACTGGTCCTCCTGGGAGCAGATGCGGTGGAGACAAAGGAATTGGGAATATGGGATGGCATTTTTACAGGGGGCAGGGTGGGAGGAGGTGAAGTCTAGGTAGCTGTGGGAGTCGGTCGATTTATAGTAAATGTCCGTGTTGATTCGGTCGCCCGAGATAGAAACGGAAAGGTCTAGGAAGGGGAGGGAGGAGTCTGAGACAGTCCAGGTGAATTTGAGGTCGGGGTGGAAGGTGTTGGTCAAGTGGATGAACCTCTTTGTGGGAGCACGAGGCAGCGCCGATACAGTCATCGATGTAGCGGAGGAAAAGGTGGGGGGTGGTGCCAGTGTAGCTACGGAAGATGGACTGTTCCACATATCCTACGAAGAGGCAGGCATAGCTGGGGCCCATGCGGGTGCCCATGGCTACTCCTTTGGTTTGGAGGAAGTGGGAGGATTGGAAAGAGAAGTTGTTCAGGGTGAGGACCAGTTAAATTTCTAGTGGATGCATTGTCAAAATTGATCGGTCTTGAGTTCCAGCATATCATTATAGGGGGAGATTTTAATAGTCTTATGGATTCCATGGTAGACAAGTTGCTCAAACACCTCCCAATACCCTCTATACAAAGTAAATAATTAGTGGATCTTTGTGTTGAGTTAGGGTTGGTGGACATCTGGAGGCATCTCCACCCTACGGGCAGGGATTTTATTTTTATTTTTCAATCCACAGAGATATAACACCAGGATTGATTTTTTCTGACCCCCGTGACAACTCTGGACTTGGTGGCGTCTTGTACCATCTCTGAACATGCTCCAGTGTACCTGTTGGTTAAGATTAAGGATGTTACAGTGGGCCCGAGGCACTGGTGAACAGATCCCTTTATCCTTAAGGATGATAAGTTTGTGGAGTACTTTTCGGGAATTTTGGGTGTCCCGAGACATTAACTTAGGCTTGGTTAGTAGTCTGTCCATACTTTGGGAAACTGACAAAGCCTATGCCGGGGGTTAGTTATTTCCTACTCTGCCAGTAGGAAGCGGCAGAAGAGCAAACAGCAACGTCTCCTCGAAGCACGGTTGAAGGCTAAGAAGGCTTACTTTGACAGGCCCTCATTGGCCAAGCTACAGAGGATTTCGGTGCTGGGGTCTGCATTGAATTCTGTGCGAATGCAGACGGCAAAGAAGGAGCTTACTTTCGCAAAGCAAAAGATGAGCATGGTGACTGTTCATATCTCGCCAGGAAAAGGAACACCCCTCAAGTCATTACATCGATTCGGGAAGGGTATGGGAACCTAACATGTGAGTCCAAAAAGATTAATATGGCATTCCAGAGATGTTACTCTGAATTATACCAATCTGAGGGTTGTGAGGAGGGGTGGGCCAAGATGGAGTCCTTTTTCAAGGATCTGGAGCTCCCGGCTGTGACCCACAAACAAGAGTCTTTTCTCAATGTCCCCTTATCAGAGCAAGAGGTGCAGGAGGCTGTGAAGCGACTTCGGAGTGGAAAGGCACCCAGTTCTGATGGACTTCACAGAAAAGTCTACAAGGAATTTATAAACATATTGTCAGGCCCGATGCTGTACATGTTTGATGACTCATACAGTCATGATTGTCTCCCGCCATCTCTGAGGGAGGCCAATATTTCACTTATTCTTAAAAAAAGGAAGGTCCCAGAGGACTGTGCTTCATACAGTCCCATTCTACTCTTAAATGTGGACTTTAAAATCCTCTCTAAGACTCTGGCATGAAGGCTGGAGATTGTGTTACCTATTATTGTTAAAGAGGACCAGACAGCCTTCTTAAAGGGCCATAGATCCTCCAATAATATAAGGAGGCTGCTGAGTGTAATTCAAGTGTGTCAACAACAGTCAGTACAGGGATTGATGATTTCTCTGGATGCAGAGAAGGCATTTGACTGAGTTGAGTGGCTGTACTTTTTTTATACTCCTGGAGTGGTATGGCTTGGGTCAAGCCTTTATAAGATGGGCAAAGGTTCTCAAAAGTGACCTTCTCAACATGAATGGGGTACAATCAAGCAATTTTAACATTTTTAGGGGTGATTGAACCATTGGCGGAGGCCATTCGTAGGGATCCTAATATATATATTAGATTATTCTATACATATTTATACATTTGTACATGAGGGTGGTTTGTGTTTTTTTACATTTTTTGGGTGTTCGTTCTTTGTATTGTTTTGAATTGCATTGTTTTGTATTTGTTGTAATATTGGAAAATCTATTTTTCAATAAAAATATGAAGTAACAAAGAAGATTGATGAGGGCAGAGCAGTAGATGTGATCTATATGGACTTCAGTAAGGCGTTCGACAAGGTTCCCCATGGGAGACTGATTAGCAAGGTTAGATCTCATGGAATACAGAGAGAACTAGCCATTTGGATACAGAACTGGCTCAAAGGTAGAAGACAAAGGGTGGTGGTGGAGGGTTGTTTTTCAGACTGGAGGCCTGTGATCAGTGGAGTGCCACAAGGATCGGTGCTTGGCCCTCTACTTTTTGTCATTTACATAAATGGTTTGGAAGCGAGCATAAGAGGTACAGTTAGTAAGTTTGCAGATGACACCTAAATTGGAGGTGTAGTGGATAGTGAAGAGAGTTACCTCAGATTACAACAGGATCTTGACCAGATGGGCCAATGGGCTGAGAAGTGGCAGGTGGAGTTTAATTCAGATAAATATGAGGTGCTGCATTTTGGGAAAGCAAATCTTCGCAGGACTTATACACTTAATGGTAAGGTCCTAGGGAGTGTTGCTGAACAAAGAGACCTTGGAGTGTAGGTTCATAGCTCCTTGAAAGTGGAGTCGCAGGTAGATAGGATAGTGAAGAAGGCGTTTGGTATGCTTTCCTTTATTGGTCAGAGTATTGAGTACAGGAGTTGGGAGGACATGTTGCGGCTGTACAGGACATGGGTTAGGCCACTGTTGGAACATTGCGTGCAATTCTGGTCTTCTTCCTATTGGAACGATGTTGTGAAACTTAAAAGGGTTCAGAAAAAATTTACAAGGATGTTGCCAGGGTTGGAGGATCTGAGCTACAGGGAGAGACTGAACAGGCTGGGGCTGTTTTCCCTGGCGCATCAGAGGCTGAGGGGTGACCTTATAGAGGTTTACAAAATCATGAGGGGCATGGAAAGGATAAATAGGTAAAGTCTTTTTTCTGGGATGGGGGAGTCCAGAACTAGAGGGCATAGGTTTAGGATGAGAGGGGAAAGATATAAAAGAGACCTTAGGGGCAACATTTTCACGCAGAGGGTGGTACGTGTATGGAATGAGCTGCCACAGGATGTGATGGAGGTTGATACAATTCAATTTTTAAGAGGCATTTGGATGGGTATATGAATAGGAAGGATTTTGAGGGATATGGGCCGGGTGCTGGCAGGTGGGACTCGATTGGGTTGGGATTTCTGGTCGGCATGGATGGGTTGGACTGAAGGGTCTGATTCCATGCTGTACATCTCTATGACTCTAAATAAAAAATATATTCAAAAATTATGCATTCCGTTCCGGTGCAAAAATAAGCAGGAACAGTGGCTATACCAGGGCTAACAAAAGAATTTAAGAATATTATTAAATCCAGGATTCATGTAATTTTGCTAGAATAAGTAGCAAGCCTAAAGATTAGGAAAAAAATATCAATAAAGGAGGATAAAGAGATTGATTAAGCGGAAATAATAGAGAATAAAAGCAATATGAGATTAAAATTGCCAAAAAACATAAAATCATGTTTCAAGAATTTCTATAATTAAGAAAAAACATAAGTGAACACATATATAGATTTTTCAGAGTCTGAAATGGGAACATTGATAATAGAGGACAAGGAAATGTAAGAACAATTAAACAACTAAATTAGTAACCACTTCACAGAAAAATAGACCCAAATAATTTCTCAGAAATTCTAAGGAAGCTAGAGTCCATTGGAAAGGATGAATTAAAGAAAATTTGCATTTGTTAAAAATGAGGCTGGTGAAATGAATCAGACTGAAAGCTGATAAGTTCCTAAGGGCCTTGACAATCTATATTCTAGATGGTGTTAAAGAGGAAGTGGACACATTTGATGCATTGGTTGTCATTGACCAAAATAGTTTAAATTCTGCAACAATACCAGTAAATTGGCGGATGATAAATTTAACTGCACTATTTAAATGAAGAAAGCAAGGGAAAACCTGGAATTACATACTGATTAGTCACTAATCAATAATATGTAAGATGTTGCAGTCTATAAAACATGTGAAGATAGGACATTTACAAAATAGGGTGGAGATTAAAGGAAAATCAATGTGGAAATATGAATGGGAAGCATATTTGACAAATCTACTGGATTGTTTTGGAATGTAACTGGTATAATATGTAAGGGGGAAACAATGGATGTGGATTTTCAGAAAGTTTTTGATCAAGTCTCACATAAGAAGTTAATGTGCAACATGAAAGCACATGGGATTGATGAAATACACTGGCATGGAGTTAGAATTAGTTTGCAGTCATAAAAATGAGAGTAGGAATTAATGAGTCTTTTTGGAGCTTTTTAGAATACGTATCAAAGATTTGGATAGTTGAAACAAATGTTAAAACAAACGTTATATCACTGATGCAACATTGGAATGAATTGTAAGTGCTGAGGAGGAAACAAGAGATCTCAATTAATTTCTAGAAGTTGTGAATAGGCAAATACAAGATGGATGCAATATAATGTGGAGAAGTGTGAAGTGATCTAATTCAATAGGAGCCACAGAATGGCAGAGTATTTTATAAATGATGATTGTACATCAACATTTCATAATCAAAGAGATCAGGAGGTCCAATTACACTAGTCACTGGAAGCACACACACAGGTGCAGCAAGCAGTTGGAAAAGCAAGGATTATGTTACATTCATTGGAAGGAGATTTCAGTACAAGAGCAAGGTTGTCTTGCTGTACCTGTACGGGACCTTGGTGAGACAACATCTGAAGTATTACATGTAGCCTGATAATGATAGCAGGTGTTATGTGGTTGATGTGAGTAAAGTCTTATTAATTCAACAAACATTTCCAGTGATTTGCTAGTCATTATGAAAAATAAACAAAATATCTCAAAAGTGCATTGATGAATTTCAACAAGACTTGCTCCGGGGATAGGATATGGTTCAAGGAAGAACATACTAGATTTTGGTGTTGATGCAGAATCAGTTCTAGATTCAGGAAGTTTATTTAAAGAACGTGTACTTTTTAAAGGAGGAGGTATGATAAAATGACCTGTTTTAATGTTGCTGACTGTTTCACATGTGGGCTGTCAAAGCTGCAGTGGTGAAATTTGTCATAGCTATCAAAATGTGAGCAGGGTTTTCACAGCAGGTTGTTAGAGGTTGATTGGTCTCAAATCTCCTCAGTGAGGTAGAAGTTCTGAATTTAAAAATAAGTTTTCCAGTTCATAGCAAGGATGCATAAAATGCCTTGAGGAGGAGCTGTATGGTTGTGATGACAATGAGTTGGCTAGTGTAGCAGAGATTGGTGCTGAGTTCATCAGTTATTTTTATTGATTAATAAAACATACATTCACTTGAAAGCATATAACTTGATGTTGAAACAAAATTTGAGTTTAAGTAGTCTGGTCATAATATACAATATAGGCATGTTTCTGAAAGCAAAATCAAAATTTTTTTAGATATTTTAAAAGTAATCAAACACAAGATCATTATCCATGCTGTGTGTAGGTGAAATTATTAAACACATCGACACAGTGCATTAATGGCTGGATTCCCTTAACTTTGCAGAGGAAACATTCAAAATTAAAAATCATGATTTACATTCCAGCAAGGATAAAAAAAATCTGCCCAGAGAGAAAGAAGGAAAAAGGAGTGTTATCTCATTCATGACAGTTTAATTAATTAACTGAGAAAAGGTGTACTCAGTCACGCCACTGATAGATAACTTTCACAATGGTGTATTGTTCCTTGCTCTGCAAATTTCTCAAGATAAAGTACTAAACCAGCAAAAGTAAATTGGCTGTTAATAAAACATTAGGAAAACTAATGGAGTAATTTAAAATAACATAAACCACTCAACCACTTGAGTTTATAATTGTGGTTATTAACCCATCTAGTACCAGGCCATAGGTTATGCTTACAATCTTTGTTTATAATATGGTGAGCACAAGCCAGCCTAAAACTGGACTATTCATATTATTTGTGCTGCACATCCATAAAAAGCTCGCTCATTTTAATTGGATGGTTTTAAGACTTCTTGAATTTCCAGCAATACATTCAAGGAAGTTACATGAGGGGCACTTGTAGGGCAGGTATCAGTGAGTACTGTTAAGTAGAATGGAGAACCACTGCTCAATACCTTGATAACCCAGCTCTCTTCGCCCTTCCACCTTGTTTTGTCCACAGCAATGCTGGCCAGTGTAGGAGTGGAGGAGAGTCTGCTGTGTTATCAGAATCCAACAAAGCCTAAAAAAAATTATGACAAGTCTTTGGAAGTTATGTATGCAAATATCAGTGTTAGGCTGTTTAATGAGGGCAATGAAGTCCAATTTCTACCCCCATATTTTTTAAAATAAACCTGTACAGGATGTTAGTAATAACGAGATGGCAACATATAGATTCTACATAGCAGGAGACAGAAGAGGCAGGCCACAGTATTCCACTCCTAAATGCGAGTTATAAATTGCTTAGATATTAATGTTGATGAGAATGCCTTGGCATTCAGTAACAATTTCTCATTTTTCAGGCACTGTAATAACATTGTAATGTTGACCCAGATTGATAATTATATTGTCTCTGATCCTCTCCAAAGAGTTAAATTAATATCTTTGGTGCATTGACCTTACTAGATTATGATGAATGCCAATTCAAACAACCTAATGTCAGAGGACCTCTCAAACATGTACTCAAATATAAATCTTTTTTCTATTTTATATGGAATAAAACATGACACGGTAACATTTTCTTCCAAATGCTTTTTCTTCCAAACATGACCTCAAAATTAATAATGCTGGTAATGTTTAAATGCAAAGGAAAGTCTAAGCCTTGCAGAAGACTTTATGACCACTTTGAAGCACCTCAGGAATCAATGGACTGTAGCGGTTTAAGAAGTTAGTTGGCCACACCTTCTCAAGGACAACTAAGGACAGGCAGTAAATTCTGGTCCAGCCCATGTCCCATTGGTGAATAAGAAAAAGAATAGTTCACAGGCTCATAAGGTGTAGGAACAGAATAGGCCACTCAGCCCATCGAATCTGCTGCACTGTTCAACCATGGCTGATATGCTCCTCATCCCCATTTTCCTGCCTTTTCTCTGTGTCCCTTCAACCCATTACCGATTAAAAATCTCTCTAACTCCTCCTTAATTTTACCTATTGTTCCAACATCCACTGCACTTAGGGGTAGCGAATTCTATAGATGCATGATTACTAGTCCGCATTTCTGTATAGGTCAAACCTATTTAATTATCAATGTGTTATTAGAGTCTGGAATAGGCACATGCACCCACTTTCCTTTCCCTGACAATCTTTATACCAATTTACCTGGTATCCAATATAGACAGACTTCAGGAAATATAATGAAATTAAATAAAGTTATCAATATTTATTACAGACTTCACTAGATCAATGGGCATTCCTGCGTGGCATTGCATCAGCTTGATGGCAAATTTGTTTACTTGCCCAGGCCTAATCAAAAGACTCAAATCGAAAAATAATTTTCATACTGCCAGTGATCACAACATTAACAAGGGAGACTTCTCCTTGATTGCTTTCTGCAAATCTAAAGATTTTTTTTCATTCTCTCAAGATGTTCTTTCTGAACCACAAGATCACCACTCATTCAATTTATCAGAAAGATTTCCGACAAATATTTTATAAGTGGTTCACAATGACCTTTGAGCCTTGAATATTTCCATAAAAGGCAGACATTTTCCTTGAAAAATGTGTCTCTTTGTTACATCAATTGAGTGAATACACTGATTGCTTTTGCACAGGGCTTTTAGAAATTTCCTGTACTGTTGCTTTCTCAGGCTCCAAGGCTGAAATTTGGTGGGCGATTTTAGGTCAGCAGTCGTTACTCCACTCCAACACCTTTTTTCCCCAAACTGACCCATTCAAGTTCCTTAGAATGCTTGGATTTAAGCTGCTCCATGATATTCTGTTTCACTAGAAACTTTGGCCTCAGTTGGCATCCTGCTCTTACCCATTTCTTCTCCCTCTTCCAACCCACTCCTTCCTGTCTTCCACTCTGACTCTCTTGACTAATGAATCTGTAATGTTCCATGGCAACCAACGGCTTGATGCTAACTCAAAATTAGACTTCAACCCTGTTTAGAATTTCAGGTGCAACATACCTGACATGGCCCAAGCACACCACAGTCATAAAATGAGGTTGACTTTATGACATGAGACAATTTCCACTCATTCTAGTACAGACACCTGAAGGACACTAAGATTGGTGACACTGTTTGGGAACTGTATTATCAGTCCCATAGCATTGCTAATCTCTCTCCCCCTTTGATTCCCTTGAATCTTATGCATCAAAGTACTATAATGAAATCAATAAATAACTAACAAATTACAAGTGCAGGAGTAGTGAGAAATGTTGTACTTGCTTTGTAATATTCATTTCTATCCTTCAGAGTATGATTAGATTACTTACAGTGTGGAAACAGGCCCTTCAGCCCAACAAGTCCACACCAACCCTCCGAAGAGCAACCTACCCAGACCCATTCCTCTACATTTACCCCTGCCCCTAACACTACAGGCAATTTAGCATGGCCAATTCACCTAACCTGCACATATTTGGACTGTGGGAGGAAACTCACATAGACACAGGGAGAATGTGAAAACTCCACACAGACAGTTGCCTGAGGTGGGAATTGAACCCAGGTGTCTGGTGCTGTGAGGCAGCAGTGCTAACAACTATGCCACAGAAGAAATGACAATCACACCATAAGAATGTAAGGGCATTTAATCCAAGATATGGATTTCGAGTTTACTTCCATAAGAACATTTTGGGGAGTAAAAAGCATTTTGTATTTTCTAGACATGGATAAAGTTGGAAATTGGAATATTTTGTCTGTTTTGTACTTAGACTCAGAGCTATATACACCTGGGCTTCCAAAACCACAATGGTTTGAGAAACCTAAAAGAAAGAAACACGGATTTAAAGGAATTCAAGGCAGAAGAGCTGAGTGACCCCAACTCAGAGGGAAGTGTGAGTGTCAGGCAGCAAGGTAAAATAATGTTGGCACAAGGTGATAGTGAATGGCTGGTGAGTATTATTTTTAAGCATTTAGTTATTTCTGTTCAGTTTGTCTAATATATAAAGACTTGCCATCCCAGTCATGTGGAATGTGCATCTTGATCCATGTGGAAACTTAAGGATGTTTCTTGTGTCCTGGACAACCATGTGTGCAGAAACTGTCGTTATCTGAAGCAGCTCAATTTCAGGGTTTCCAAGCTTAAGCAGAAGGTTGTCATAACAACAGCATACATCGGTGAGACTGAGAGCGACATGGATAGGATATCTCTAAACATGGTCACATCACAGCCTGGGACAATGTAGGATGAGAGAGAATGGGTGACAGACACACTTGTCAAGTAGGGCCAGGCAAAAGTGCAGGGGTCCTTTCAGTTTATCTCTCTCTCTCTTCAATTCATACTCAGTTCTGAACAGTAATAGAAAATAGAACATAGAAGAATACAGCGCAGTACAGGCCCTTTGGCCCTCGATGTTGCACCGATCCAAGCCCACCTAACCTACACTAGCCCACTATCCTCCATATGCCTATCCAATGCCCGCTTAAATGCCCATAAAGAGGGAGAGTCCACCACTGCTACTGGCAGGGCATTCCATGAACTCACGACTCGCTGAGTAAAGAACCTACCCCTAACATCTGTCCTATACCTATCACCCCTTAATTTAAAGCTATGACCCCTCGTAATAGCTGACTCCATACGTGGAAAAAGGTTCTCACGGTCAACCCTATCTAAACCCCTAATCATCTTGTAGGCTGTGGTTTGTCAGGACAATACAGCTAATGCTGAGGCCACAAAACCATCAGTGGCGGGGGAGAGAAAGAATGAATAATGATAAGAGATTCAATAGTACAGCAAATAGGTGCTTCTTCAGATGCCAACTCAGGATCTTGCTATTCTGATGTGAGGGTCTAGAATGTCATTAAACAGCTGAAGGACTTTTTGACGGAAAGGATAAACATTTATTTGAACGTGAGTTATTTAGAAATTCACGCAGGCTGAGAACAGACTCTGATTACTTTAAACAATGTTTATTAATAGCTCATACATAATGATTAATGCAAAGAGAACTGTGCATTGTGGAGTACACATTGCAACCTCCCTGTAGAGTTGTACCAAATGTCTACTGATGTCACAATTTCAACACAATATATTTCAAAGTTTTAGCTATGCAACTATTAAATGCTAATTTACAGTCATGGTCTATATCACTATCAATAACATGGTTATAAATAGGGATGAGTATTTTAGACAGATTGCAGGGAACTAAGGAAGAAATTTTAAAAATGTGAGAATAGAGCAGTTGAATGCATGCTGGAGAGATGGTACAGGTGGGAGGACTCAGGTGCTTTCACATGAATTCTGATTGTTTTAGTTTAAAAGGTACAGGAAGCACAAACTTCTTAAAATACGTTCAGGTGAACATTCTAAACCTATATGAAACAAACCCAATAAGTAAGATGTAAGGCTTAAACTTAATTTTAAAAATGAACTAATGCAGGGGGAAGGGTATCAGTAGGAGAGCATGACACTGGTAATGATCAGAGATCAGTTCGATTTAGAATCGTGATTGTCAAGACAGACTAAAAGTGTAATATAAGTTTCAAATTAGGGAAAGGCCAATTTCAATAAATTGTACAGAACTTGAAAATTATGGATTTATAATCAGACTGCACAGAAACAGACTTATTCTTTCCCACTCGTCCCTGCTAACCAAGTTTCCCAAAATAAACTTGTCCCACCTACTGATGTTTGGTCCATAACTCTTTCCTTTTCATGTATCTATCCAAATATCTTTTAAATGTTGTAACTGTACCTGCACCTACCACTTCCTTTGGCAGTTCATTCTACACACAAACCATACTCTGTGTGAAAAATTTACCCGTCAGGTCCCTGTTAAATCTCTCTCCTATCAATTTAAAAATATGCTCCTTAGTTTTGAACTCCCCAACTCGAGGGAAAAGAGCTTTGCTATTCACATTATCTGTGCTCCTCATGATTTTACAAACCTCTATAAGGTCACCCATCAACTTCCTAAGCACCAGTGAAAAATGTGTCAACCTATCCAACCTCTCTTCATAACTCAAATCCTCCAGTCCTGGCAACATCTTGGTAAATCTTTTCTGAATACTCTCCAACTTAATAATATCCTTCCTAGAGCATGGCAACCAGATCTGTACACAATATTTCAAATGTGGTCTCACCAATTTCCTGTGCTGCTGGAAAAGACATTTAGTCAAAGCCCTGATTAGACAATTCACAAGACTATGAGAAGTGAGTGCTGCATTTGAAGGGTAAAGCCATTGCCACAGTGAATGCACTAATTACTGAATTGGTATTCTTGTGACTTGTCCTGATGATTGCAATATAAAAAGCTTTGACATGTTTTTCAGCAAAGCTGAGATGTGTTTGGCACAATTGGCTGGAAATAGTTATTTCTTGTAAAGCAATAAACTATCCTATTAGATAAGACAAGTGCCTCTTATATTTAGTGTCATCAGTGGGCTATTGCCGATAATTAGACTCCACTAAGAGAAAGGAAAATTGATGGCAGCAAACTACCCAAGCCAGAATACCACAGGTTGACAGTCGTCATATTGGAAACTATGATGTGGTGCCAATGGAGTTATTGTGAAAAATACCAGAGCTCTATGATATGACAAAGATGTCCATGTTCATCAGTTGCTGGGGTTTATGGATGATATAGATGGTCCACACTGAGCATTGGTGGTGCAGGGAGTGGATGTTTCCAGATGTGGTGCCAATCCAGTAGTTTGCTAAGTTCAGGAGATGTTAAGCTTCTTGAGTGTTGTTGCAGGAACAACTCATCCAGGCAAGTGGGGAGTATTCTATCACACACCTGACTTGTGCCTTGTAGATGGTGGACAGGCTTTGGAGAATCAGAAGTTGAGTTATTCACTGCAGTATTCTTAGGCTGTGACGTGTTCTTTTGGCTTATGCATTTATATGGTGAGTCCAGCTCAGTTGTTGGTCAAGAGAAACAGCTTCATGGTGTACTATGAAATCACATTCCAATCCCATGACCATGATTATCTAGAATGACAAGGGCAGCAGGCACATGGGAACACCACTACCTGCAGAGTCCCCTCCAAGCCACTCATGATCCTTATTTGGAAACCTATTGCTATTCCTTCAGTGGTGCTGGGCCAAAATCCTGGAACTCCTTCCCTACTGCACTGATTTACACTAAATGGACTGCAGCAGTTCAAGAAGGTTCAGTTCCTGGAGGCAGTTGGAGAGGTCACGAGGTCACCAGGGAGCAGTGGAGCCCGTTGGGAGACATGAGTATACAGTTTAATTTACTTACTTTCAGGTTGGGTATTGTTCAGTTCCTGGGGGCAGTGGGAGAGGTCATGAGGTCACATCTTTGTGCAGTTGCTCTACCCGAAACACTACTTGGGGAGTGTCTCCCACCCATCCTTCTCCTCTAACCAAAAAGAAAGTTCTATGTGCCGGTTGGTAAGGTGACAAGTGTTTTCTTTTGTGCTTCATTTTTTTTCAGCGGTCTATTTGGGAATTTAGAATAGAGGTTAGGGCAGTTGAATGTTCCTCCTGCAGTATGTGGGAGGTAAGGGTCACCTCTAGTGTCCTTGCTGACTTCATTTGTGGGAAGTGTACCCAACTTCAGCTCCACGAAAACTGCATCAAGGAACTGGAGCTGGAGCTGGATGAACATTGGATCATTCAAGAGGCGGAGGGGGTTATTGAGAGGAGTTACAGGGAGACAGTAACTCCACAGCCATGTGAAGAAGGTAGATGGGTTACTGTCAGGGGTGGGAAAGGAAACCAGCAGGCAATGCAGGGATCTCCTGTGGTGGTTCCCCTCAAAAACAAGTATACCGTTTTGGATACTGTTGTGGGGAGTGACTTACCAGGGTAAGCAATGGGACACAGGTCTCCATCGCAGAGTCTATCTCTGTTGCTCAGAGGAGAAGGAAGAAGAGGATCAGAGCTTTGGTCATTGGGGATTCCATACTTAGGGGACAGATAGGAGGTTTTGTGGGAACAAGAGAGACTCACAATTAGTATGTTGTCTCCCAGGTGCCAGAGCTCGTGATGTCTCTGATCGTGTATTCGGGATCTTTGAGGGGGAGGACGAGCAGCCCCAAGTAGCTGAGCTGCAAATTTTGTTTTCAGATGTTTTGTCACCATACTAGGTAACATCTTCAGTAAGCCTCCGGATGAAGCACTGGTGGTATAGCCCGCTTTCTATTCATGTGTTTGGGTTTCCTTGGGCTGGTGATGTCATTTCCTGTGGTCACATCATTTCTTATGGTAATATCATTCCCTGTTCTTTTTCTCAGGGGGTGGTAAATGTCTTGCTACCTGGAACACCAACTTACAGATTGGCTATGGAGCTACACCAAAGACTAAAACATTTAATAGAAGACTAACACCACTCCATTCATTTGACCCAAGAATTCCTGAAGACCAATGACACCAAGATAGAAGAGGATGAAATAATGGTCTCCTTTGATGTGACAGCCCTGTTCACATCCATCAACATCAACCTGGCCAAGGAAACACTGACTACACTATTTGAAGAACCAAAGACATTTATCAAATACCACCAACTTCATCAGCAAGGACAATATTATGAAGCTAGTGGACCTATGCCTTACCACCCACTTCACCATCAATAACCAAACCTACAGACAAATCAATGGAACGCCCATGCAATCTCTGATATCAGGGTTCTGAGGAGAGGCAGTAATGCAGAGACTCAACCAAACAGCTCTGCCAAACATCCAACCCAAACTTTGGGTCCGTTATGTGGATGACATCTTTGTCATCACTAAACGAAACAAATTAGAGGAAACCTTCAAGAACATCAAAAATACCCTTATTGGCATAAAATTCACTAAAGAGGAGGAAGACAACAAGAAACTGCTGTTCCTGGATGTCGCAGTAGAGTGAACAGCCAATGGGAAACTTTAAACCAGTGTATGTAGGAAAACAACATATACTGATCAAATATTGAACTACAGAAGGAATCATCCCCACATCCGCAAACAAAGCTGCATTAGAACATTATTTCAGTGAACCACCACACACTGCAACACAAACGAACTACGAAGGGCAGAGGAAAATCACCTATACCATGTATTCAAAAAGAATGGGTACCCAATGAACATAGTCCACTGATTTCTCAGCAACAAACCCAAACAAACAGATAAAACAGATTCAGAAAACCTAGACACTCTCCCTACATCAAGATATCTCGGAAATGACTGCCAGACTACTCCGACCTCTTGGCATCATGGTAGCCCACAAATCCACCAACACACGAAAACAGCAGCTAACGAATTTGAAAGCCCTTATACAACAACAAGCAAAACAAATGTCATTTACAAAATATCTTGCAAGAACTGTAACAAACACTACATTGGACAAACAGGCAGAAAAGTAGCCACCAGGATACATGAACATCAACTCCCCACAAAAAGACATGACCCACTCTCACTAGTATTCTTACATGTTGATGAGGAAGGACACCACTTCAACTGGGACAACACATCAAACCTAGGATAAGCAAAACAGAGACATGCATGAGAATTCCTAGAAGCATAGCATTCTATCAACAAACACATTGACTTGGATCCCATTTACCACCACCTGAGAAAAAGAACAGGAAATGACATCACCACAGGAAATTATGTCATGAAGGAAATGACATCACCAATCCAAGGAAATCCAAACACATAAATAGAAAGCAGGCTATATCACCAGTGCTTCATCTGGTATGGTGATGAAATGTCTGAAAATGAATCTTTCAGCTCAGCTAGCAAACCTACATCTAGAATCTTAACCTGAGCTACAAATCTTCTCAAAACCCACTAACAGAGAAGATGATAAATGAGGGACAATGTGGCAGCTGAGGTAACAGTTGAGGACTCAAACACTGAGGTAGTTTGGGCTGAGGTTAGAAATAGGAAAGGAGGTCACCCTGTTGGGTGTTTTCTATAGGCCTCTGAATTGTTCCAGGAATGTCAAGGAAAGGAGAGCAAAGATGATTCTCAATAGGAGTGACAGTAACAGGGTAGTTGTTATGGGGGACTTGAACTTCCCCAATATTGACTGTGAATACTATAGTTCAAGTAGTTTGGATGGATCAGTTTTTGTTCCATGTGTGCAGGAGGGT
Source organism: Chiloscyllium punctatum (assembly GCF_047496795.1). Lineage (NCBI taxonomy): Eukaryota > Metazoa > Chordata > Chondrichthyes > Orectolobiformes > Hemiscylliidae > Chiloscyllium > Chiloscyllium punctatum. The sequence goes on from NC_092760.1 coordinate 72,630,661, forward strand.
TTTCTGACGCAGTATGTAGACAGGCCAACAAGAGGGCGATTCCATATTGGATTTGGGAATGAGGAATGAGTAGGTTAGCACTTTGGCAAGAGTGACCATAATTCGGTTATGTTTACAATACCAATGGGTAGGGATAGATATATACTGCAGGCAAAGAGGTAAAACTGGGAGAAAGGCAATTATGATGTGATTACTCAAGATTTAGGATGCTTCGGATGGGGAAGGAACCTGCAGGGGATGGATGCAATTGAAATGTGGAGCTTATTAAAGGAACAGCTACTGCGGGTCCTTGATAAGTATATACCTATCAGGCAGGGATGTAGTTGTTGAGAGAGGGAGTCATGGTTTACTAAAGAAGATAAAGTTTTGTCAAGAGGAAGAAGAAGGCTTATGTGAGGATGAGGCCTGAAGGCTCAGTTAGGGGGCTTGAAAGTTATAAGTTAACCAGAAATAATCTAAAGAGAGGGCTAAGCAGAGCCAGGAGGGGACATAAGAAGTTGGTGGTGGATGGGATCAAGGAAAATCCTAAGGCCGTCTATAGGTATATCAAGAATAAAAGAATGACTAGAGTAAGCTTAGGTCCAATCAAAGACAGTAGTGGAAAGTTGTGTGTGGAATGTGAGGACATAGAAGAAGCACTTAATGAATGTTTTTTATCAGTATTCATATTAGAAAAGGGCAATGTCAGTGAGAATACAAAGATACAGGCTACAAGATTAGATGGGATCGAGGTTGACAACAAGGAGGTTTTAGCAATTTTGGAAGATCTGAAAATAGATAAGATGCCTGGGCTGGTAGAGATTTATCCTCAGATTCTTTGGGAATCCAGAGAGGAGATTACGGAGTCTTTGTCTTTGATCTTTATGTCATAATTGCCGGCAGGAGATGTTCCAGAAGACTGGACTACAGCAAATGTTGTTCCCTTGTTTAAGAAGGGGAATCACGACAACCCTGGTAATTATAGGCCAGTGAGCCTTACTTTGGTTATGGGTAAGATATTGGAAAAGAGATAGGATTTAGAATCATCTGGAAAGGAATATTTGATTATAGATAGTCAACACAGTTTGTGAAGGGTAGGTCATGCCTAATTTATTGAGTTCTTTGAGAAGGTGACAAAACAGGTGGATGAAGGTAAAGCAGTTGATGTGGCGTGTGTGGACATCAGTAAGGCATTTGATAAGGTCCCACATGGTAGGCTATTGCACAAAATATAGAGTTTTGGGATTGAAGGTGGTTTAGCAGCTTGGATCAGAAATTGGATGGCTGAAAGAAGACAGAGTGGTGGTTGATGGGAAATATTCATCCTGCAGTTCAGTTACCAGATCTGTTTTGGGGCCACTGCTGTTGTCATTTTTATAAATGATCTGGACGTGGCATAGAAGGAGGGGTTAGCAAATTTACAGATGATACTAAGGTTGGTGGAGTTATGGATAGTGCCAGAGAATGTTGTGCGTTACAAAGAGATACAGGTAAGATGCAGGGCTACGCTCAGAAGTGGCAAATTGAGTTTAATATGGAAAAGTGTGAAGTAGTTCACTTTGGAAGAAATAACAGGAACGCACAGTACTGGGCTAATGGTAAAATTCCTGACAATATAGACGAACAGAGAAATCTCGGTGTCCAGATGCATAAATCCCTGAAAGTTGCCACCCAGGTTGATAGGACTGTTAAGAAGGCATATGGTGTGTTGGTGTTTATTGGTAGGGCGATTGAGTTTCAGAGCCACAAGATCATGCGTCAGCTGTAGAAGACATTGGCCGCACCTGGAGTATTGCACACAGTTCTCCTCTGAATCTTTCCTTCCAGATTTACTAGGATACTGCCTGGTATGGAAGGAAGGTCTTAAGAGGAAAGGCTGAGGGAACTGAGGCTATTTTTGTTGGAGAGAAAAAGGTTGAGAAGTGACTTAATCGAGATGTATAAGATAATCAGAGGGTTAAATAGGGTGGACAGGGAGTGCCTTTTTCCTCAGATCGCGATGGCTAACATGATAGGACATAGCTTTAAACTGAGAGGTGATAGACCTAGGACAGATATCTGGGGTAGTTTCTTCAGTCAGAGTAATTGGGGCATGGTACAGCCTGCTATCAACAGTAGTAGACTCGCTGACATTAAGGGCATTTAAATGGGCAAGGGACATACATATGGATAATAATGGAATGGTGTAGGTTAGATGGGTAGCAGATTAATTTCACAGGTCGGTGCAACATCGAGGGCAGGAGAGCCTGTACTGAGCTGTAATGTTCTATGTAAGGCAGATCACCATCACCACCTTAAGGCCATTTATGTATGGGCAATAAATGGCTGGTCCAGTTCGCCAGTACCCACATCCTGTGAATGAATGAAAATTAAATATTAGTCCAAAATAAGCTCAAACACACAATAAGAAGAGCTATAATTGTCTGGGTAATTTTATGACTGGAAAGTTAATTCTACTAATACTCCATACTAATCAGTATTGGGTCCCTTGCTGTGTTAATTTATATTAATAATTTAGACATAAATGTCAAGACATGATTAAGATATTTGCAGATGATGCAAAAATTAGCTGTGTGATTGATAGTGAGGAAGAAAGCTATAGCCAGCAAAAGGATTTCAATGGTGTGAAATGCAAGGCAATGTATTGCGGAGGACAAACAAAGTAAGGAAAAACTTAATAAGTGAAAGGTTCTAGAGCAGAAGGCATGGTCATGGATCCCTGCAATCATAGGAGAGACAGAGAGGTTGATCAGGATGAAACATCGGGTCACTTTTATTGCTTGACTGAGGCTTAGATTAAAATATATATTTGAAGAGCAGGAATGTTTGATAACTATATAAAACACATGTATAAAGTTAGTACTCATTTCTCATTCTACTCTTTAAGTTATTGATTGTTGGGGTGAGTGTGATCATAGAGTCCTACAACATGGAAACAGTACCTGTGACCCAAACTGGTCCATGCCGACCAAAATGTCCGTACACGCTAACCCCATTTTCCTGCACTTGGCCCATAACCTTCATGTTGGAAAAGTACGGGAAGATCTATGGTGATGTTAGTATTGGAAAATTCTGTCCAGGAAAAGGAAAAAGGATGGACCAGGATTGCTTTCTTTTGATGGGAAGAGGATGGGGTATGTAATATTATGACAAAACCGTGATAGACTGAATAGGAAGGATCAATTTTACACAGCAGAATGGCCAATAACTGGGGAACAGAGTTGAAAAGTCATTGCTCAGAGGATAAGGAGGTGTTGAGTATTTTTTTCAAGCAGAGTACGATGGGAGCCAAAACCCATTGTCTGTAGGGCTTGTAGAGGTAGAACACTCAACATATGCACTGGAGATGGGTAAACTTTACAAAGCATGGACCAAGATTTGGAAGGTGGGTTTGATTGGACAGCTCCATATCAGCTGATACAGACAGACAGAACTGAATGGTCTTCTTGCCTTAAATCTTTCAACTAACTTTGTTCTTTCAATGTTGCTATAAGAATTCATCTATCTGTATGCCAGAATTGTAAATGTGTTGTTAAAGAACATATATATGCTTTCCATCTTGATGCACAACGGAAAACTTCTTTATTGGTGCATAATATTTTTGACTAGACTGTACGTTTTTCGTGATATGTGTGATGGAAAGAAAATCATTGAAATCATGCAAGCTGAAATAAAACAACATTTGCAATGGGGAAATAGATGCTGGCTGTGGCAAGTATTAGAACTTGATGAAAGAGTTGTGACATTATGCAAAGGTTCGATGTCAATAATCAGTGCAATTTCTGAGTGGTTAGCATCACAGCATGAGCCTGTGGCTCTCCATCAATTGAATCGCCCACTTTTCATTCTGGTTAACAATGGCTCAGATGTTCTGGTCAGGATTGGAAACATTATTTCCAACCCTGAATGGTCCTGAAGTCATTTTTATATCTAGTGAGAGAAAATAAATGTGTAGGGTAAGTGAAGGGCAAAGGTTGCAGATTATCAGAGAGTAGGGTGCCAGCTGAATAAAGGGGTGTGATGACAGGTGGGTGAGGTGTAGGGCACCACGTGGATGAGAGGATGTGGGTGCCAGGCAGGTGATGGTGTAGGGAGGTAGGGAAGTTGGTGAGTGTTTAGGCCTGGCTATGGGTGGGTTGGGAGGGTCAGGGTGGAGAAAAGTGTTTAGCGTGCATTGGGTTTGATTTGGTGAGGGAGAGAGAATTGGTGTTTGACTGGGGGCTTGGTCTTGGGGAGTGGATGACATGATATTCCAGTCAAATTGTGTCCAGGTTGTTTTGGTCAATGAAGGCTTGGAGTGATTTTGGTCAGTAGAGACCAATTTAATCAAAGGAGGGAGGGTTTCTTGGATGTAAGTGGAGTATTCGAGTGAGGTTGGATTGGTGTGGTGGCTGGGTATCATGTCTGTTAAGAAGCCAAGTGTTAGTGAGAGGATGAGATTGAAAGAAATCAGAATTGGTTAGAAAATGTTGCCAGGGAACATAATGTCGTTAAAGGCTAAAAAATCACCAGGACCTGATAATCTACAGAACACTAAAGGAGGTGGCCGTGGAAATATTGGATGCTTTGGTAGTCATCTTCCAAAATGCTATAGTGTCTGGAGCAAGTTCTACAGATTGGAGTGTGTCAAATGTAACCCCACTACTAAAAAGGGCAGAGAGACAAAAAGCAAATAAAATTGCAAGCTGGTTTTCCTGACATCAGTTGTGGGGAGATTTTACAGTCTTTTATAAAAGACATGATAACAGAATATTTATAAATCAATAACAGGATTGGACAAAGCCAGAATGGGTTTATGAAAGACTAATTATGTCTAACAGATTTTCTGGAGTTTTATGAGTATGTAACTAGTAGAATAGATAAGGGAGAACTAATTGATGGGGTATATTTGAATTTTCACAAAGTTTTTGATGAAATTCAAGTAGCTGGATAGGAGCAACACATTGGCATGGATTGAGAATTGGTTGATAGACAGGAAACAGAGAATTGGATTTTTTTTATTTCCAATGTTAGGCAGCGATGTATGGGGTACTGCAAGGATCAATGCTTAGGCCCAGCTGTTCCTGAAGTACATGACTAATGTGGATGAGGGAACCTGACACAATATCTTAAGATTTGCTGGTCAGGCATATTTAAGTGGGATTGTGAATTGTGTTGAGGATGCAACGAGGTTTCATAGTGATTTAGTCAAGTTCAGCAGTAGACAACACATGGCAGATGTCATGCAACATGACGAAATGTCGCATTTTAGCATGAAAAACAGAAAGGAAAGTTTTTTTTTAATGGTGATCTATTAGGAAGTGTAATGTACTGAAGGCTCTGGGTGCCCTTGTATACCTATCAGTGAACTTCTATGATTCTATAACTTAGACAGGCAGGTGTAACAAGAAATTAGGAAGGTAAAAGTTATATTGCCCTTCATTGCAACAGGATGTCTGGCAACATTTATGGAGAGAGTTAACATTTCAGAACCCTGACATCAAACTGGAATCAAAACATGAACAGATGCTGCCAGACCTGGTTAGGTTCCACAGAATTCTCAGTTTGTTTCAGATTTCCAGCATCTGGAGTATTTTGCACATTTTGTTGCAAGAGAATTTGAGCTGGGAAGTAGGGATGTCTCACTACAGCCTTGATGAGTCCAGACCTGGCGTACTTCATGTAGGTCTCCCTAGATAGGAAAAGGTACATTTGCCACAGAGGGAAGTTGGTGGACGTTGAGAATAGCAAGACTGTCCTATGAGGTTACCCTATTTTAACTGGACCAATATCTATTAGACTTTAGAAGGATGAGAAGGGATTTGATTGCAACATGTAAAATTGTAACAGGGTTAAACAGACTAAATACTGAGAGGATGTTTTCCCTGGCTGGAGAGTCTAGAACTAGGAGACATAGTCTTAGAATATGTGATAGGCCATTTAGGACTCAGAGAAGGAATGATTTCTTCACTAAAATGATAGTGAAACTGTGGAATTCTCTACCATAGAAGGCTGTGGATACCAAGTCATTGAATATATTTAAGAAAGACGTGGTTACATTTTTCAATTGTAATGGGAAGAGGTATATGGTGAAAGTGGAATATGGAAGTAAAGCATTGAGATAGAGAAACTACCATGATCATGTTGAATTGTGAAGCAGGATTGAAGGGCTGAATGGCCCATTCCTGCTCCTAGTTTTGATATTGCTGTGGAAACCTGTTGAATTTCTCACCTACTTCCTGTTTGTCTTTCCATTCTTCCAACCTTTCCTGGGTAACCTTTTAAGCTAAATTAGCTGGATTACCGAGGTGGTGCAATGCGAACATCACTGGACTAATAATCCAGAGACCAAGGTTAATGTTCTGGAGATCCTCCATGGCAGCTAGGAATATTTGAAATTGATCAAAAATCTAGAATAAAATGCGAGTTCAACAGTAACCATTTGTCATAGTCATAAAAACCCACACTAATGTCCTTTAGGGAAGAAAAATTGTTCTCCCTGGTCTGGGCTACATAGGAGACAACACCCACAGCAATGAGGTTTACCCTAAAGTGTCCTGTGCACAATTAGGGACAGGCTATAAATAGGGAGGCAATGGCCTTGAGATATTGTTGTTATGACTATTAATCCAGAGACCCAGATAATGTTCTGGGGATCCAGGTTCGAATCCTTCCAAGGCAGATGGTGGAATTTGATTTTTTTTAAAAAGCTGGAATTAAGTGTCTAATCATGACCATGAATCCATTGCTGATTGCCAGAAAAAAAAACACCTGGTTCACTAATGTCCAGTAAGGAAGGAAACTGCCACGATCATGTAGTTTGGCCTACATGTGGCTCCAGACCCATATGAATTGGTTGATTCTGAACTGCCCTTTGGGTAGTAAGGGGTGAGTAATAAATGCTGCCTAGCCAGCAATGTCTCATCCTGTGAATGATTTTTAAAAAAATGCCTATTCCATTGGCAGAGATGCCCACATCCTGTGGATGAATAAAGAAGGCCTGTTGAAATCCTCTAATGTCTCTGGTTCTTTGGACGCTTTTTCAGTGGACGCTAGACACCTTTCAGTGTGAATCCCTTATAGCCAGCTGTATCAGAGCTTCTGCTTGGCGCTGACGTGTAATCCCTGCCTACTCCAGTGTTTAAACAGCCTTTCCATTGGGAGATCTGGGCCAATATTTCTGTTTGTGTCCTGCAGTGCACCCAGTTTGGAGGGATTAAAGCGACAATTCAACCAAAATGCTTAATGACCCATCAAAAGACAACTCTCCCAGGACTGAAAAATCAGCAGTCATCCTCACTTGAGTAATTCATGCAGTCCTTTTACATTTCTGTCATTCTGTGAAAGCTGCAAAGAACTGCATATTTTTCAAAGAGCACAGTACATTTGCATTTACCGATGCAGGACAAGACAATGAAATGAAATTCTACATTTTAATATGTGAATGCATGATGCTGCAAGAACTATCATACATTATGCAACAATACGATATGAAGTCGTTAGCAATTTGCTCCCAACAGGCTGTAATCATATAGTCGGTCATTCTTTCCTAACCAGATCATTTGTTTATGTGGAAAACCACCCAGCACTCACTTTAGAAGGATTGTGATGAGTACAGAGTCTCTCACAATAACACAGCAACTTGAATTGCCTAATGCTGTCAATGTTGTCAACCCTGTTTACTTGTTTTCCCAAAAACAAAGGTGCATTTGGGTTTTGGTTTATTTGCATGATGTGAAAGTCACAGCAGGATTTATTTCCCATTTCCCGTTGCTGTTGAGCCACCTTCATGAACCATAGCAATGTCAGTGCAAGAGGCAAACCCAGAGGGCTGCTGTAGGGAGAGGAATGCTTCTGTTGCAATTTTAGAATGAGGGATGGGAGATATAAAACAGAGATGAGGAAGAATTACTTCTCACAAAGGGTGTAGAATCTGTGAAATTCAATATCCCAGAGTGTGGTGGATGCTGAACACTTAATTAAAATAAGGAGGAGATAAACCGATGATTAATTTGTAGCAGGCTAAAGGGTTATGGTTGTTATGAACCAGGCCAGACCCCCTCAAAACATTTCAAGAAAGTAGCCCAGACCTTAAATTTGCTAATTGTTTTAAGCAGTTGTAAGGTGGATATTTCAGGAGTGAGGCAGCTGGCTCAACCACTTAGTTTTAAATGAGTCAGAGTTTATTTGCAAGATAACCAAATGAAACACCAACAAAAGAATATAGAATAACTTAATCTATCTGAAAACCCAACATGATGCTCTTCCAAATTCCTGCAACAATCAAACACGGGATCTTACAGGAGAGAGAGATGGCAGAGCGATTCAGCATGGAAAACCACCTTCCACGTAGCTGTTTCTTTGGATCCCCAGCTAACAACTGACCAGCAGCCTTGAACAACCAGAGCAGAGAAAAAGCTGAGCTGGAAGAACTGGCTGCTCCTGTTTCATTGTACAAGTTTTTTTTTTAAACTTAAATGCTTCTTCAAGAAGATAATGCGAGACATCTCGGAACCCATGACATCATGACCTCTCTGAAAATAAAACCAAAGACAACGTAACCTTGGTATAGGAACAGCATCGTCACGCAGTAAATAGTCAGAAAAATGGAATAGAAGCTGCAAACAGATCAGCCAGTCAGAGGCTGAGGGGTGAAATTATAGAGATTTATAAAATCATGAGGGGCGTGATTAGAGTAAATAGGCTAGGTCTTTTCCCTGAGGTGAGGGAGTCAAAACTAGAAGGCATTGATTTAAGGTGAGAGTGGAATGATTTAAAAAGGGTCTAAGGGGCAACTGTTATTGGAATTGAATGAAATGGTGGAGACTGGTATAATTACAACATTTAAAAGGCATCTGGCTGGGTATATGAAGGGTTTAGAGGGATATGGTGAAAAGGCTGGCAAATGAGACTAGATTAATTTAGGATATCTGGTCGGCATGGACAAGTTGGACTCAAGGGTCTGTTTCTGTGCTATATATCTTTATGACTCTATGATGATCATAAATGGTAGAACTGGTTCAAGGAGCTGAGTTGCCTGCTTCTGCTTCTAGTCTCTATGTTTTTATGCCTGAAACAACTGAATAGCTTGCTACATCAGAGGCAGTCAACCATATTGAGGTGGCTCCAGAGTCATATATAGTTCAGACCAACAATTCATAGGTTTTTAAAAACAAAGCTGTATTATAAGACAGCATACATATCAAAGTATAAAGGCAGCTTGTCAGAAAGGGACTGCAATTATCCTGGGCAATTATAATTTTCATGCAGATTGGAAAAATCGTATTCCCAAAGTTCTCCTTGACAAGTGGACCATAAAGTGAATTTCTGTATTGTGTATTTCTTAGAATTTTGGAACCGAATCAGGGAATAGACTCATCCAGAACTATGTGAAGATCCTGTAAGCAAAAGTGATCATAGCATGGTACAATTCACATTCAGTTTATGAATGAGAAACCTGAATTGGAAATGAATGCATTAACTAAAATAACTTAAATGTAAGGAATAATACATGTATAGTGACAAAGTTGGTTAAATATTATTGGAAAAATAGGTTAAAACTTGAGACAATTGAGAAGTAATGACAGACATTACTAAAATACATCAACACTCTCACCAAAGATATATTCCATTAGGGAGAAGAATTTCAGTGAGAAGGATGGCATAACTAATAACTCAGGAAGGAAATTAGGGAAGATATCAAATTGAAAGGAAAGGCATACAATGCTGCAAAAATTAATTGTAGGCAAAAGATGTCAAAAAAGTTATGAACCAGAAAAACATGTGTAGAGAAATAGCAAAGAAAGTTACATTAGAGTATGATAGTAAACTAGAAAGAAACACTAAAAAAACACAGAAAATCAGATCTCTAAATTACATGAAAAGACAGTAAATTTTTTTTTTAAATGATCAGAATAAGGAATTAACAATGAATAAATTAATGAATAAATTATGAAAAAATGCCAAAAAGAGACAAGAAGTCAAAGGGTAACATTTTGCCTACATCAGGACTGAGTTTCAAGAAAGCCAACTTTAGAAAGGAAACAACAAATTATGCAGTATTAGAGTAGGAGACAAGGAAAACATTGAGATCTTCAACAAGCACTTTGTGCCAATATTTTGCATCAATATTGGCATTACTTAAGCTCTGAGGAAGAGACAATCTACCTGAAATGTTAACTCTGATTTCTCTCCGCAGATGCTGCCAGATCTGCTGAATTTTTCCAGAAATTTGTTTTTGTTTCATGTTATTTAATGTGTTCACATGAAACGCATCCCAATAATAGAAAATAATAGTAAAACAGGGAGGAAGAAAGTTAAAACAATTTCTGTCACAAGATAAGAATTATAATGTAAGTTAGTAGCTGAAAAGATCATTATCTTACTGAATTGTGGAGCAACCAAAAGGGCCCAAAGGCCTTTTCCTATCTCTATCAATGGAACAGAGGAGGTTTATCAACAACCTGATTGTTTCATGATTAGCACTACTGAGACTAGCTTTATCATTTCAAATGTATTAACTAATTGCCTGTAAATTCCCCTAGCTACCATGGTGGGATTTGAAATCATGTTCCCAGTGCATTCACCCAGCCAATGGATCATTAGCTTGGGTATCATTGCCACTATGTTACCATCCCCTTTAATCCATTAATTTTGTTTTATCATTCAGTGCTGAGCTGTGGAAGTTGAGGGAATAATTTAATAAGTTAATAAAGAACATTTTGCTTAGAAATGGCAGGCAGAAAACTGGGAAAACTCTTCTGCATTCCTCTCTGATAAATGTGTGCCCGACAGATGGGAATGAATTCCCAGAATGCACAGAAGAGTCAATACATCTCTGGAACAATGCCAGCAATAAACCAATTGCTGCAAGTATTAACAATACAGCTGGTACCATTATACTCAAAACTTCAACATGAATAAATAACTCAGGCACAATTGCCCACACACCTATGTTAGAATTGTTAGAATTAGAATTAGAATCCCTAGAGTGTGGAAGCAGGCCCTTCAGTTCAACAAGTCCACACCGACCCTCCAAGAGTAACCCGCCCAGACCCATTCCCCAACATTTACCCCTGACTAATAACCTGCACTATGAGCAATTTAGCATAGCCAATTCACCTAAACTGCACATATTTGGATTGTGGGAGGAAACTGGAGCACCCAGAGGAAACCTAACCAGGCACGGGGGGAATGTGCAAACTCCACACAGCCAAAATCGAGCCTGGGTCCCTGGTGCTGTGAGGCAGCGGTGCTAACCACTGAGCCACCTTGTAATTAGTTGTGACAAAGTAACCAATGATAAATTATGAGGAAATAGTTCTTCATTTAAGTATTAATATTTTCTAATGGAAACTAAAACTCCAGTTGATTTCTCCCATGCCTGATTAAAAAAATCCCCATTGTCAATCAATCTTAAGAAGTTGTGCAAACATCCCTGTTAATACATTACATTGAAACTAACAGAACTATCTTGTATAAATCTCTTTTACTTATTAGTTGATTGATGGCATCTGAATTGTCTTTCATTTGAAAAATGTTCAGTTGGTTTTACATTTTCTAACAACGCAGAAAATTCAGTGTAGTATAAAATTGAATGATTAGAAATTTTAAGAATGATTATTATTCTTATATTTGTTTCTCTTTTTTTCTTCACCTATAAAAGCAACAACTTGTTTCTGGACAATGGTCCATGATAACAACTCCAAAGGAAAACATGTTGCTGAAGACTTTCAGCTTCAACTCAACAGGACATTCACAAGAATGCCGAATTTTAAACAATCACAACAATTTACACCAGAGGGAAGAAAGGTGCTGATTGGTTGACAAATCAACTTTGATTGGCCAAGGCATTACAAAGTACTGGTAAACTAAAGGCTCTTCACATTCATAGGTAATTCAAAAAAGGTGCAAAGCTAGAATGTATGCATTTGATTTGGAGACAGTCGGTTGCTTTGTAAGAATGAATATTTCTTCTAGTAAGTGAAAATGAACAAGTTATGAGATCAATTGATTATCTTAAGTGGGTTGTCTGTGTAGCTATTACCACACTTAGGACTGTTCAGCAAGCGCTGCTCAATGTAGAGTCACATCCAACAGTAGACATTTGTTTTGGGTTTTTCAAACGAGGGTTGTTTGAGTACGGTTTGAAATCTGCCAATAAGAATGAGCAAAGGAACCTGTTGTTTGATTCAATCAGCTGGTCTCTTGGATCTGTGGCCTACATAGCTGGGATTACAGAATTTCACCTTGCTACAATGCAGTGACTATACGAGTATGTTTTCCATTAACAGGATACTGCTGTCAATCCAATCAGAATTGACTTGCCAATCAATCAACCTTATCTCCTGTGGTTTAAAGTGTTGTGATTGAAATTCAGCATTTGGTTTCTCTTGATGAATGCAACATATAAAAATCTGACAACATGTCTAACTTCTCAGCAATAATAAATTCCATAATCCCTATACATGGCAGAATCAGTCACTATTAATTGTGAAGCATAAATTTGGTGCAGGATGACAAATGGACTGAAGATGTAAGAATTGTGACCATTGGAAGTTTATCAATATCAAATTTGCAGTTTACCATCAAATAACTCAGTTAGCGTGAATTGGTTTTAACATGTCAGCTTTAAGATAATGCTAACATTGGCTGTGGTCAGCTCATCAGAAGACTATTGATTATGTTTGTTAGATATTTATTAATCTGAATTTCAAATTTGTATAATTACGTTTGAAATTTTTTTCGCAAATTTAATCATAGAAATATAGAAAATAGGAAGTAGAGTAGGCCATTTGGTCTCTCGAGTCTGCTCCCCCATTCAGCATGTTCATGGCTGATCATCAAAGTCAGTGACTGCACCCACTTTCTCCCCATACTGTTTGATCACTTTAGTCTTAAGACCAATATCTAAATCATTGAAAACAGACTCACCATTCTTTGGGTGAAGAAATTTCTCTTCATCTCAGTCTTACATAGCCAATCCTGTCTCCTTAAACTGTGACCCTTGGTTCTTGCCTGCCCAGTCATTGGGCACACCCTTTTTACATTTCATGCTATTAGAATTTTATAGGTTTCTACAAGATCCTACCTCATTTTTCTATGCTCCTGTGAAAACAGTCCTAACTAATCTAATTCCTTTACATATGTCAGGTTTGCCAGGAACCAGTCTGGTAACCCTTTGTTGTGCCCTCTCCATAGCCAGAACATTCCTTCTCAGACAAGGAGATCAAAACTGCACAATACTTCAGGTGTGATCTTGTCAAGGCCCTGTACAGGTGCAGCAAGGTTTATCTGCTCCTGTACTCAGATCCTCTTGCTATGAAGACCAACATCTAGCCACCAGTTAATCAGATGAGAAGATGTTAGATTACAGCTTAGATATTAATGAGACTTCTCATACTTTGGGACCATTGTTAAGCTAAGCATAGGCACAAAGCCTCACCATTAAAAGTTAGCTTACATTTTCAATATCAAGAAGACATTTTATAGATTTTGTTAATCTAGCCATAGAAGCAAAGTTCACTGTCAAATGTTCTCTTATCACAGTACTGTGACATTCAACAGTACAGAGATTAAGTTAGATTCCCTACAGCACAGAAACAGGCCCTTCAGCCCAACAAGTCCACACCGACTCCGAAGAGTAACCTATCCAGACCAATTTCCCACTGAGTAATGCACCTAATACTATGGGCAATTTAGAATGGCCAATTCACCTAACCTGCACATCTTTGGACTGTGGGAGGAAACCAGAGCACCTGGAGAAAACCCATGCCGACACGGGGAGAATGTGGAAACCCCACACAGACAGTCACCCAAGACTAGAATCGAACCTGTGTCCCTAGCGCTGTGAGGTAGCAATGCTAACCACTGAGCCACCATGCCACCCTTAAAAGTTGAAACAGTCTGTTTAGCAAAACACACAAAATAAACAATAAACACCAGTCCTCATTGTCTAATTACAAATTTAAATTCAAACTTTTTTTCACTATAGGTAATAGATGTTAGCAGGGCCTTGTATCATAAATAAACCTTGGTGCATTAATTGCAGAAATATTTGTGGTCTCAACCCACTGTGCTTGATTTGTCCTTTAATCATTGTTCTGAATGTTAATGGGACCTAAATGTCCAAAGCTTTTGCTAAATGAATTCATTTTTGACTTGTTTTCATTTGGTTTTTCTATGGCCCATCATTTTGATGTTATTTCGATAAGCTTAGTTAATCTGATGTGTATTGATCCTTTCAGGACTAGAGGATTATTTTGCTCTCGCAGAAAAGATGCTTGCTACTGCAGATCTATTACCCATTGCAATCCCATTTTGCGCACACATAAAGTTGAATAGGGTAAGGTGCAGCATACAGAGCTTGAACAAGAGGCATAACAAATGCAACTTTAGTTGACTTACATTATACAGTGCTCACAACAGTTTATTATTTTCCAATGCATATTAAAAAGACGTGAATAATGCATAAGTTGTGACTGCGGACAACATTCAGGAGAAGAAAATCTGACTTACAGTTTCATTTCTAGCTTCTAGTTACGAAAGAAGTGACCTAGAGTAGGTAAATGGATGACAGTTGCTTTACAATTAATTGTTAGTATTCTGTGAAAATGCAGCTATACTAAATATTAATTTTGTAGGTCCTTTGCATAGTACATTAGCCGAGTTATAGGCATTTTGGTCAATCAGTTTGGTCACTGTAATCATCAGAAGAATCTCGAATAAATACAACATCACTTTTAAACTTCTGCTGCTTTGCCAGCCTAGCTAGCCATGATTGATTGCATGTCCAGTTCGAGATGGGTGAAATCAAATTGCTTTCTACAGTCTCAAAAGGTAGAAATATACAAGAGTAAAAGAAGTTCCTGAGGAAAAACAAATCATTTATGAGCTGTTGGCTACTTACAATGGCCCTTCTTTCATATTTTTTCATGGTCCTTCAGGATATTTCAGTCATCAGTTTGTTGGAGTTTTGATAGAAATCTGTTTTTCCTTTTATATTTTGGTTGATGAATTCACTTGGAACTTCACACCATCCCTTAGAAGAACTGGATAATAAGTTGCATTCATCTTCTTGGAGTGCAACAAAGAGAATCCTGATTGCATTTAATAAGCCCTTCAATCTTTTACCCAGTCTACAGCGATTCCTTAACAGTTTTAATGGCCTAGTTTGAACTTGCAAACTTTCCCACTCCGCATGAGGTAATGAATTAATTACAATCGAACCAGGGATATTCTATGTATAGGTACTGTAACTATAACATCTCATAAAGGAATGCAGAGAATAGTGACCAAATCCATCAGGCATTACTTAACATATATGTTCTTTAAGGTCACAATTCAATATAAAAAGCACATTACATTACAGAGTACTTCCTTGTATTTGATTTGATGTGATTTATTGTGGTCTTAAGTACAATGAAAAGCTTTGTTTGAAAGCAGTACAGGCAGATCATGGTGAGCAAGGACATACAGAGCAGAGGGTGCTTAGACAGAGTGAGGTGCACAGGTTACACTGCACAGGAGATGAGTGAAGCGAGATTGACATGAACAAGATCAGCATTATTTGAAGTTAGAGAGTCCATTTATCAGTTTAATAACGCCAGGGAAGTAGTTGTTCTTGAACCTGCTGGTGCGCATCTTCTGCCTGACCGAAGAGATTGTAGGGGAGCATTGCAGGGGTAGGAGAGGTCCTTGATGATGTAGGCAGCCTTTCCACAGCAATGGGAAGTGCAAGTGGAGTTCATGGATGGGAGGTTGGCTTCCATGATGGTCTTACAGATAGTTTCTTACAGTCCTGAGCAGATCAGTTGCCATACTAGGCCATTATGCACCCAGATAGTAAGCAAACGTTTTGTACATTTAGATCATTTGAAAATGATTTTTTTTGGCAGAGACTTAGAGTCAGTTGGGAGTGTGATGAATGATAGAAGTGCATTCTTTAGTCCTTGGTGAAGCAGCTGGTCCTGTAGTGAGAATGCGATTTCTGCTAGAGTGAACTTCACCATGGCTGTCTAATGAGACCACAGCACAAGCATTCTAATTATGGATTCTATGTAAGATATAGAGAGTTCTACGAAGATACTCAGCATTTGTCCTAGGAAGAGGGAGGTGAGAGTAACTGATTTTCATGCCAAGACCACATGAGTGTTGCATAAAGGTGCCCTAGCAAAAACTAATATCAAGAAGAATTAAATGGAAACTTGCCCCTAAACAGTCATACTTAGCATAAAGGAAATTGTTATAATTAATGAAGGTCAGTCATCTAAGCTCAAAGACTTTAATACAGGGATTCCGCAAGGAAGTGCCCTGTGCCCAACATTTTGTTTATTAGTTTATGGGATGTGGGCCAGCATTTATTGCCCAGCTCTAGTTGCTCTTGAGAAGATGGTGGTGAAATGCTGTCTTGAACCCCCCTTCCTTTGCAGTCTATGACATACTTTCTTGATCGAGAAGATAAAGTGGACTGGGAAAATAGACATTTCAGCAGATATTTCATAATACTCAGCAAAGGTTTATTCTGGTCAAAAAGAAGGACTCAATGAGAAAAATGAACCAGCTGTGGTTAACAGAAGTGGCGAAGAGAATATTTAATCACAAACTAAGGCAAACAAAATGAAAATAATAACAAATTGTAGGCCAGAGAACTGTGAATGTTTTATTTTGGAACCAGTAGAGGTGACTAACAAGCTATTTAAAAATAGATAAAATTGATTATGGAAGCAAATTGGCAATACATATAAAGACAACCAAGAAAAGATTGCAGGTGACACAAAACTGGGTGGAAAGGTGAGCTGTGAGCATGCAGAGATGTTGCAGTGTCATTTGACCAGGCTGAGTGAATAGGCAAATAGATGACAGATGCAGTATAATATGGGTAAATGTGAGGTGTCCAGTTTGGTAGCAAAAGTAGGAAAGCAGATTATTATTTTAATAGCTGTACATTGAGGGAAAGGAAAGTTCAGCAAGACCTGGATGTCATTGTGCACCAGTTGCTGAAAGTAGCTGAAGTGAATGTGAAACCTTGGATGATGTGACTGGAGAATTCATAAAGGGGAACAGGGAAATGCCAAGTAATATACACCAATATTTTGCATCAGTGTCATAGAGTCATAGAGATGTACAGCATGGAAACAGACCCTTCGATTCAACCCGTCCATGCCGACCAGATATCCCAACCCAATCTAGTCCCACCTGCCAGCACCCAGCCCATATCCCTCCAAACCCTTCCGATTCATATACCCATCCAAATGTCTTTTAAATGTTGCAAGTGTAGCAGCCTCCACCACTTTTTCTGGCAGCTCATTTCATACATTTACCACCCTCTGTGTGAAAAAGTTGCCCCTTAGGTCTCTTTTATATCTTTCTCCTCTCACCCTAAACCTATGCCCTCTAGTTCTGGACTCCCTGACCCCAGGGAAAAGATTTTGTCTATTTATCCTATCCATGCCCCTCATAATTTTGTAAACCTCTATAACCTCTAACGCTCCAGGGAAAACAGCCCCAGCCTGTTCAGCCTCTCCCTATAGCTCAAATCCTCCAACCCTGGTAACATCCTTATAAATATTTTCGGAGCCCTCTCAAGTTTCACAACATCTTTCCGATAAGAAGGAGACCAGAATTGCACGCAATATTCCAACAGTGGCCTAACCAATGTCCTGTACAGCTGCAACATGACTTCCCAACTCGTGATGGAGGACACTAAAAACATCCCAAAGATATCAAATAAGTAAGTTGTTAATGGGAGGAAAGGTGTTGTAACAATTTCAACAATGAATCTTCTATCACTATCACTCTCCTATTCTCCCCCCTTCTCTTCTGAGCCACAGAGTCAGGCTCAATGCCAGAGACCTGGCCACTGCAGCATTCCCCTGGTAGGTCCCCCCTCGCCAATAATATCTAAAGTGGTACACTTATTACTGAGGGAAATGGCCACAGGGAATCCCTGCCCTGACTGCCTTTTCCCTTTCCCTCTCCTGATGGTAACCCAGCTACCTTTATCCTGTTTTCCCTGGAGCGTCGGAGTGACATTATACAAATTTATAAAATCATGAGGGGCATGGATAGGGTGAATAGTCAAAGTCTTTTCTCAGGGTAGGGGAGTCCAAAACTAGAAGGCACAGCTTTAAGATGGTAGGGGAAAGATTTAAAAGGGACTTGGATGGTAACTTTTTTCACACTGAAGCTGTTGCGTGTATAGAATGAACTACCTGAGAAAACTGTGGAGGTGGGTTCAATTACAACAGTTAAAAGGCATCAGGATGCGTTTAGGAACAGGAAGGGCTTAGAATGATATGGGCCAAATGCTGTCCAGTGGGACTAGATTAATTTAGGATGGTCGGTCAGCATGGATGAGTTGGACTGAAGGATCTGTTTCTGGGCTGTACAACTCTATGACTTTATTGGTAACCCAACTTCTTAAAAGTGAAAATGACACATGGTAGAATTTTTGGAAGATCAACAAGGAATCAGAATTGCTATTGTGTTGAAAATGGTTTAAATTGCAGAAAATGGTAGCAGAATGTGTGCTTGCTCCCACACAACTTGGTCACACATATTCAGAAATATGCTTCAAGCAGAACTGAGTATAAAAAATGAATTACTCTTGAAATGATGAAAAGCCTGTGCAGATTCCCAACATGTACATTACTGTGTCTGCCATCATTGGACAACACTCACAATCCAGAAAGTAATTGAGTGAACCTTTGGTGTATTATTTTCAGAGCAAATATTTCCTTCCTCAGCGATGAAAACTATCTACAGTGCTTTTAATATTAACTCATCATATCCATATTAAAATGGAGCAAGGTTCCCTTCCAATTCCCTTGCAGTAAATGCCAATATATCATTTGTTTTCCTAATTGCTTGTTATATTTGCATGTTAACTTTCTGTTTTCTTTTTCTGAATACACTCAAGTGACTCTGAGATCATTTTTAAAAATTCAAATAATAAGAAAACAATAGTGGAAATGCCCAGCACTCTCGCAGCATTGTTGAGAGAACAAAAGAGTTAATGCCACATGTTTTACACATCTCATCTTTGGAATTGTTCCACATTGGATTGATGTGTTGTTGCCTCCTCACATGGCATCACTTTCTCTAAGATCTTGGATGTCTCCAATGGTCTCACCGGCCAGGATAATGGTGATTTGCCATTAGCCCTGTGGATGAAATAAGAATGCTGTTCAAAGTATTGATGTCCATTCACTGATTCCTTATGATCCACAGTCTGGAATTTCGTGTCAAAACTAAAGATTACCTAAACAGCATGGCAAACATTAAAGAGAAGGCTGGCAATATTCTGCCTTCGCTTTTCTTGCTTTCTCTTGGCTTCACAATCACCTTGCTTGCTGTAACATGTTGCCACGCATTCAATTTCCATTGCCTCGTACTTCATCTTCACTATTAAAATGAATGGCTCACCTCCTCCCATGTAAATCCTGGATATCCACGATGTGCTGGGGTCTTCTGTAACACTAAAAGTACACAATGTCGCACAACATTCATGGATAGCTTGACATGTCAGATGGTGCCCACTTCGGATAGCATCATCACATCATTTTGCTTGTGTTATATGTATTTGGCATTGTAGGGGCCGGATCTGACTGACCTTGGGTCATTGGCATGAGGTTAGTTTGCAGCTCATTACATACAGTCACCCTGGGTGGCTCACTGCTCATTACTTCAAATTCCATATCACTCATGACGATATAAGACATGCAGGGTTGCCATCTTGCCATCATGTATGCCACTCACCTTTGCCAGATCACATGAAGTGCTTCCAAGCATTGCCATGTTCACGTGACCCCGAGGCTCAATTCCATGTGATGCTATCCTTCTTTGTAATGCCTGCTGGCCTCATCATCCCATCCATTGGAAACTGAGCCATTCCCATCTCCCATTGTTGTCACAGAGGGCTGGTAGAGAGATTGGGGCATAACTTAAATATGGAGTCTTCTTTTCATGGAATCTATTCTACCAAAGTGCGGCTCTGCTGTAGCCTTTCCTCTGCCATTTCTATTGGTAGCCAATATGAAGGCTGAAGGCTGGATTTTAAAACTATTGCTTTTCATCACTCTTCTGGATTAAGCTCCCACTAGTCATTCCTGTCCAGCTAGCTCTAGCCAGGTCCTGACTGTATATTGGAAGGTCATCTATGTAACTGCACAACTGACAAATGATCATGATACCATGTGGCAAAATCTTGTACAAAGTTACAGCCAAACTTTGGGTTGATGTAACTTAGGTAAACTTTTGTCAGCCCAAATTTGGTGTTGCAATTAGAAAGGTTAGAGCCAACAAATAATTTGGCATAAAAATCTGGTCTTTATCACTCAAAACTGGATATATTAAGTAAGTGTAAATGGGCTTAGTTATTTACTGCTGTTGTTAAACATTAAGGTCTCCTTTGACACATACCCAATGTGGAATGGTGCAAGTGTAGGACAACACTATTACTTATGATATATTCTGAGTCACAACATTATAGTCATTTACTTATAGAAACATGAAATGAAAGGCTTTACGATAGACATAGCAACTGTAAGTTATTGAATTTCCTTAAGATTTAATGACTAAAAGTTTCCGACTTTGAATCATAGAACCACATAGCACAGAAAGATACCATGTTGAGAGAGCAATTCAATTATTCCCACACTGCTGCTCTATCCCCATTGCCCTGGAATATTTTCCTTTCAAGTTCCAATGTAATTCTTTTTTCAAAACTATTACTGAATCTGTTTCCACCATACTTGTAAGCAGAGCACAACAATATGATGTGTGAAAAAAAAAATTTTCCTTGCAGAACTTTTGCCAATTATCTTAAAACTGTGTCCTTGGGTTCATCTTGCCAGTGGAAAGTTTCTCATTTATTTACTCAACCAGTGCACAGGGACTCGTGCAGGGTGACAGTGTGCAAAGAGCTGCAGGGGTGCCTCACATGACTGGACTATGGTCAGACAGAACTGCTTGCTACAATGCCAACTCTGAATAATCACTGGCACATTAATTTCCAGTGGTGTGTTGATGATTGTTTAAAGTCGGTTCAGTCTGGTGAGCAAAGCCGGTTCTGGAAGGATATGTGACACTGTCTATTTGTATCATTGTAAGAGAAGTGAGTTAATCCTTCAACAGTTTGAAAAATTGAACTGAATATCTATGTACCTAACTTAGCTCTAAGGAGACCAACCACAGCTCTTCCAAGAACTGGAATCTCTATCAGTTAATAAAGGTTGCCAACAATTTCTTCCTATCACCTTTCGAATGTCCAGAATAAGAATTTTCTTGATTGCTATCACAGCTATTAACAACTATGGAATCATTCAGGAAGTCTGATAAGCAGATTTGGCAGAAACACCATCTCCACGAAGTTCCCTCCAAGCCTTACACTATCCTGAAGTGAAACTATATTGCCATTCCTTCATTATTGTTGGCTAAAAGTCCTTGAACTCCCTCTCTCCCTCCCCAATAACTTACAGTTCACCATTACCTTTACATTTAGGGATGGCTTACAAATGCTGGCCTGGTTGGTGCCATCACCATTCCATGAAGGAACTAAAAGGTGTGTGTATGAGAGGAAAGTGCAAATGAATGGTCATCCTGTAACATACAGGCATATTTTCAGCATCCCCTATTTCAGATTTTATAGAGTGCACGTTTGTAAAGGGTAGAATTGCTAAACTTTAACTGGTGAAATCATTTAGTTGTAGGGTCAAGGGGTCACGGTGACTGCATTTTGTTTCTATTAACTGTAATGTGCTTTTCAAATGCCAGTAATATTTATATTCAATGACATTCATTGCTGAATTTTTATCAGGTTAAACAATCTAAGTGTTTAACACAGTGCACAGTCAACTGATGAATGATAAGATATTGATGGCTGATGACCTTGCTCAAATCTTAACAGAAGATTAAGCAGAGTGTAATAATAGAGTACAAAGATTGGAAGAAAATAGGATTTTTGTGTTGGTGAATCAGATGAAATTGTCTTCTCTTTTTTAGTTCTCTACCTGAGGGCAGGTCTAATCATAATGCCATGATATGCACCACAGATTGGTCAAGTGAGTAGATCCAAATCCAAGGATACAGCAGGATTCAAACCTAAATGGTTCCACGCTGGCTGCTATGCCAAATGAGGTAAAGGTAAGGACTGCAGATGCTGGAAACTAGAGTTTAGATTAGAGTGGTGCTGGAAAAGCACAGCAGGTCAGGCAGCATCCGAGGAGCAGAAAAATCGATGCTTCGGGCAAAAGACCTTCATCAGGAATAGAGGCAGGGAGCCTCGGGGGTGGAGAGATAAATGGGCTCTAATCCAAGCTATGCCAAATGAGCCAATCTATCCCCAGCCTGACAAAGCAGCAGTGCTCCGAAAGCTTGTGATTTCAAATAAACCTAGTGTGACTTGACATATCCATATCATGCACTTCCATATGATAGCTTCCTAAGATAAGTCACTTAAACAAACCATAGGTACTTGTGGCCCCAGCTTTTATTCCTGTGGCACTCCATTAGGTAAAGGTTATCATCTTGAAAATGTCCGTCTTATCCCCACTCTCTGTCTTCTATAAGTCAGTCAATCCTTTGTCCATGGTACCACAATACACCGAACAGAACAGCTCTTATCATTTTAAGTCGTCTAACATTATTGAAGACCTTTGAAAATCCAAATGTATTATATGTATGGGTTCACCTTTATCTTTCCTACTTTGTTAGTTCCTCAAAGTATTCCTCAAAGAATTTTAATAAATATGTCAGACATGATTTCTCTTCAAGAACCAAGCTGACTGTGTTTGAGTATGTATTTCTGAACAGCCTTTCAAAAAGACTTGATTAGACACTAATGTTTTCTGAATTGGCTTATAATTACCCATTTTCAGTTTCCCTCATTTTATGAGTAAAGGCATAATGTTAGCAGGTTTCCAATCCCCTGGAGTATTCTGGAATCTAAGGATTCTTGGATGATTACCACTATTGCATCCATTGTCCCAGTAGCTACTTACTTTAATATCTGAGGGTGTAACCCAACAGGGGCAGTGCATTTATCAATCTTTAACCCCATTAGTTTCCCTGGTACTTTTTCTCTCTCGTGTTTAGTAAGTGCATTTATTCCATCCCTCCCTTTTGTCCTTGGATCTGTTATTGTTGTTGGGATGCTGCTTGTACCCCCACCATGAAAACTGATGTAAAATATTTATTCAATTCCGATGCAATTTCCACGTTCTTCATTATAATTTCACCAGCCTCATTCTCTCTTGAGTATATGCTCAATTTGGCCACTCCCTTCCTTCATACATACTTAAAGAAATTTGTACTAACCTTCTTTATATTACTTGCAAGCTTACCATGAAAATTTATTTTCTCCCTCTTTTGTTTTTATTTTCTTGCTTATCTTCTGCTGGTTTGTGAAACATTCCCCATCCTCTGGCTTGCCACTAATCTTTGTCAATTGTATGTTTAATTTCCTTGGTAAACCATGGTTGGCTGATCCCCTTCCTGGAATCAAATTTTTTCTCACTGGGATATCACTTTGACATGAGTCATGACAATTTACCTAAATATTAACTATCTGTACTGTAAAATCTGCACTCATTCCTTTGTAATTTCTCTTATTTAAGTTGATCAGAGTTGGACTGTGCCAATTTTCTCTTTCTCAAACTAAATGATAAATTCAAGTTCGCCGAGCTGGGAATTTGTGTTGCAGACGTTTCGTCTCCTGTCTAGTGTTTGGGAGCCTCCTGTGAAGCGCTTCTGTGATCTTTCCTCCGGCATTTGTAGTGGTTTGTCTCTGCCGCTTCCGGTTGTCAGTTCCAGCTGTCCGCTGCAGTGGTCGGTATATTGGGTCCAGATCGATGTGCTTATTGATTGAATCTGTGGATGAGTGCCATGCCTCTAGGAATTCCCTGGCTGTTCGCTGTTTGGCTTGTCCTATAATAGTAGTGTTGTTCCAGTCGAATTCATGTTGCTTGTCATCTGCGGGTGTGGCTACTAAGGATAGCTGGTCCTTAGTAGCCTTAGTAGCCACACACGCAGATGACAAGCAACATGGATTCGACTGGGACAACACTACTATTATAGGACAAGCCAAACAGAAAACAGCCAAGGAATTCCTAGAGGCATGGCACTCATCCACAGATTCAATCAATAAGCACATCGACCTGGACCCAATATATCGACCACTGCAGCGGACAGCTGGAACTGACAACCGGAAGCGGCAGAGACAAACCACTACAAATGCTGGAGGAAAGATCACAGAAGCGCTTCACAGGAGGCTCCCAAGCGCTGAAGATGTCACCTAGACAGGGGACGAAACGTCTGCAACATAAATGATAAATTCTATCATGTTATGGTCACTGTTTACGAGGGCAACTTTAACTCTGACATCTTATATTAAACGTGTCTCATTACATATTTCCAGAGTCAAAATAGTTACTTCCTGGTTGGATCAACAAAATATTCTCTATCAATTTTCCTTATGGTTACCTCTATTTTATTTGATTTTTCCAATCTACTTAATTGATGTATTGCCTGTTTGCCACACTCTCATTTTCCTGATTGATGCTCTGTCCTACATTATCGTGACTGTTTGGGGTGGGGGTGGGGAGGGTGGGGCGAAGCAGTGGCGGCTTTAGACTACTCCCACCAGTGTCTTCTTCCCCCTGCTATTTCCTACTTCCCACTCAAATCTTCCTTCTCCAAGATCAATTCTTTCTATTATACTTTTTCTGTCTCATACTAACAAAGCTGCCACACCATCCATTCTTTCCTCCATTACACTTTCAAAATGTCATGTGACCCTGAATGTTTAGTTTGTATCTTTGATCTCCTTATAACCACATCTTTATAAAAAGTTATAATGTAATTTTTTTAACCTTTATCTGTGCCGTTAATTCATTTATTTTGTTCTGAATATATATGTATTGAAGAGAAGAACCATTAATTTTGCCTCTTTGCTATTTTTCCACTTTTGAGCCTACTTGCTTTTTTTTTTGTTAATGATTGTACACTCTGTCCCTTCCTGTCCCACTCTGGGCATCATTAATTAAAAAGCTGCAATGCCATCATATCCATTTGCCTTTTAAGTTTACATATCCAGAACTCTCCTCTTCTATTTAATATAAAGCCTTCTCTACAGCCTTAGTTATTTAATTTATCATGACACTGGTCCCAGCACATTTTAAGTAAAGATCATCTCACATAAGCAGTTCCCTTCTACCCCAGTACTGGCCCTTGATCTGAACCCCATTCCTCCCACATCAATTTTTGAGACGCACTGTTAAGTTCTTGACCTTATTTATGCTTTGCTGGTTTGCCCATGCCCATGACTCAGGTATTACTTTGGCGATTCTGCTTTTCAATTTAACTCCTAACTATTCAAGTTCTTTCAGCACAACTTCCTTTCTAGTCCTGTCAATGTTGTTGGTACCAACATGGACGACAACAACAGATTCTCTCCTCACTCACTCCAAGCTCTTCTCAAGGTTGAGGAGCTGTCCTTAACCTTGGCACGGTGCAGGCCATGCAGCCTTTGGGACACCTGTGCATGGCTGCAGAGAACAGCATCTGTCTCCTTAATGATACTACCCTCTACTACTACATCTCTCTTTCCTTCCCCCATGCCCCCAACTTGAATGACTGCCTGACCCGCAGTGCCATGGTGATTTCACTCATTCTCCCTGCTCTGCCCGCGTTTTTCCTCACCTTGCTATTGAACAGTTTCAGAGGGTGAGGCTTCTCTTGTGCTACCTCTTGGGTCTTCATACCTGCCTCACCTGCCATCATACCCTCCTGACCTCAGACAAATTTGAATTACTTAGTTTGAGGGATATGACTGCATCCTGGATCAAATGTCCAGGTAACTTTCCCTCCTCCCTGATGTGGTGCAATGTCTTTAGTTCGGACTCCAGCTCCTCAACTCAAATGCAAAATTCCTCAAACTGCAAACACTTATGACAGATGCATTTACTGTGGATCACATTAGCATCCAGCGACTCTAAAACATTGCAGCAACAGCTCATCACCCATCCTGTTATCAATATCATGCTTTATTTCTTTAGTTAATTAATAAATTTATCATCCCTGCCTCTTTCCATTTTATTATAATTACACTTTTTTTTTAATACCAGTATCAATCTTATACTTCACAAGCTATTTTTAAGAATGAAAGAGAGAAAGAAAAATTCTGGAAAACTAATCATAAACTGGAGAACTTACTTTCACTACAAAGACTCATATACTAACTATCCTACTCACAAATCCTTTCCCTGCACTCATGTCACATTGTGCTTCATGGGGTCAGTCCTTCACTGATCTCACTGCAGATAAACCAATCAGTCTATGCCTTTTTATCCTCTCTGTATCACCTCTCACGCTTATTTCTTCCAATGAACCTTACTTAATGCACCTCTTTACTTTTCTGCCCCAACTTCATAGGTTGAACCAAATTCCCAAATATACTCACACAGTCCCATCTCACCCAGGTGAAGTGTCCCTCACACTGACTCTGCTCCTTACTGACACAAGCACAGAACCATGACACTTCACTTGACGAAAGAGCAGTGTTCCAAAAGCTTGTGATTTTTAATAAGCCTGTTGCACTATAACCTGGTGTGATGCGACTTCTGACTTTGGCTGAGAAAGGTGAATGCTCTATGTGGATGGGCATGGATAGGTCATTGGTAGACAGGTTCCCTTCAATGGCACAATGGCATCGCCCTCAGCCCTTAAGGGGTTGATCACTTGGAGTGACATCAGGTGCCATAGGGCACTCTGGTTGAGATGCTGAACTATCCCATCTGTGGCTTGAGAGATGGGCTGGACATCCCTGTCCATATCCGGCTTATGCCGGTTACACTGCTTGGCTCTCCAAAATGGCCACCGTCTTTTCCATGGAGGCAACTAAATTCTGCCATGCTAGAGTTATCAATTTTAGATAAATTCCACCATCCTTCACACCATTCTGCAGTATTGCTAACCATGATTAAGTGATACATATTCAGTGCACATAAGGCTTCTTTGACTTAAATGATTGCTATCATCCTCCTGTGTTACAGTCCTCTACAGCCTCAAATGTACCATTTATCAGAGTCCCATGAATGTGATTGGACATTGAGTAGACAGTGGCACATACTCAGTTCTCATCTTGTAGCATTGAAGTGAGGTTCTCATGTCCTACCCATGGGACATAACCTTAATTGAAATGGTGTCCTGTTGCCGTCCCTTCACTCCAGAATGACCTGCCGGTCAAACCCAAACAAGTCATGGCCAAAGTGTGAGTGCACTTTCCTTCTGGTTTCAGATATCATCTAGGTGTGCATCAGGGTGACCAACACAGGTTGAGTAATGCTCCTGGTTTACAGAGACTGAAGGGTTGTCGAGATTGCCTGTTACATATTGCACCCAGGGCTTCAATCCCAAGAAGCACCACCAGAATTGAGAAATTTCTGCCTCATAAGATTTGGCATTCTGCTCACATGTGCATTTGAAAAGAGCTGAAAAGCATTTAACTGCATGAGACATCTCAAGCAGACGTGATACCCATTTTCATGCTTACTTCTCCATGTTGAAGTTGAAATCGGAGTATTGTTCCCCGAAGATCCTGGTTGCTGTCCACCTTGTGCTGCCTTTGCTCATTCTTCCTTCATTCTGCAGCTCAAGACTAATGAAACTTTAGTACTAATATCTGGAAGTAAGTGACTACAGCATTCCTTATCATATACCATACCAATCTACTGATGAAGACATCAGTATTGAAACTTCTAAACACTTAAATTAACTCAGCAATGGAACTCCCTTCTTAAAAGTGGATGTGCCTACCGCCATGCAGTTCAAGAAGGTAGCTGAGCACCACATTCTCAGGGGAAATTAGTGATGGACAATAAAAGGTGGCTTGGATATTCGATTAGATTATGGTCTCAGGGATTTGTAAACAGACTTGAAAGCTTGAATTCAATACACTGGAGATGGAAAGCCAATGGTGATCAGAAGAGTGAGATGATGGATAGGATCATATATAGTGTCGAATGTAAATAGTTGAGTTGAAATTTCTGTAGGGTAAAACTTGAAGGGTGGCTGATCAGGCAATAAAAAATGTGGTGCAGAGGTACCACAGACCAAATAAAGTCTTCAATTGTGCTGTAGGAAGGTAGGGACCAAGGCATCCAACATTTAAAAAATAGATAAAGATGCTTTCAGTGATTTTTGGACATGGAGTTTGCAGCTTTGATTCAGATCAAGAAGGACATTTAGGTTCATGTAATTATTTCCTTGTGGTTATTTAAGTACAGAGTTCAATAATCCCAAGCTCCTGAGTTGAGTCAAGTGCAGGTTATTTGTGTGTTTTTAAATCTTACTTCTTGGAGTGGATTTTTAAAAAAAATTCATTTGTGGTGTGTTGAGCAGAAATTGATAAAATCCTTCCTTATTTCCATCAATTTCCTTTTGGCTTTGATGATTTTCTCCATTGTGTACAGCTCCCCATTGGTGAGAATTCTGAGGGGCACCTTTTTGCAAGAAATGATTCACTCATCATAGCAAATGTTGAAATAAATGTGTGAAATTAAACAGCCACACTTGTAATTCTGCCACTTACACCAACAAAGTTTGTCACAAGCAAACCTTTCTCTTGAAATGGGTAACTGTGATTATTCTATGCTAAGAGTGCCAGCTATTTTGGTTGTAGAGAAAGTTTACTCAATGTTTCTACATTCTCCCCAGCTCTTTTTGATGGTTGTGAATCAATTGGATCAATAATGAAAGCACCAACACATAGTGAAAAATTACTCCACCATGCTGGAGCAGCAAATCAAGTTTATTCAGAAATTGGAGTAGTTGGATAAGTCAAAGTGATCCAAGAATAGAATCAGAAAATCACAGAACACAGAAACAGGCCCTTTGGCCCAACATATCTCTGCTGACCAGCAAACATCAAACTAACCAAAAAAAACTGCAGATTCTGTAAATCAGCGACAAAAATAAAAATTGCTGAAAAAGCTGAACATGTCTGGCAGCATCTGTGGAGAAAAATCAAAGTTAACATTTCAGGTCTGGAGACTCTTCCTCAGAACACCAACCTAGACTGATCTCATTTACCCACACTCGGTCTACAGCATCCTATGGCCTGGCATTTTAAATGCTCATCCAGGTGTTCCTTAAATATTGTGATAGTACTCTTGGGCAGGCATCACATTCTCTACCACCCTCTGAGTGAAAATGTTATTTCTCAAATCTCCTCTGAACCACTTACACCTCACCCTGAAATGTATTTACACCCGCAGGCCACGTTTACCATGTGGAAAAGATTCCTCCAAGCCACTCTGTCTGTGCCTCTCATACTTTTGTATACCTCAATCAGATTTCCCCTCAGTCTCCTCTGCTCTGAGTAATCAAACCCAGTCTATCCATTCTCTTCTCAAAATGGAGACTTTTCAACTGAGGTAACATGCTGGTGAATTCCTTTGCACCCTCTCCAAAGCAAACATGTCCTCCCAATAGTGTGGTAACCAAAACTACACACTGTAAGCCACCTGTGGCCCGACCAATGTTTTATAAAGTTGGAACAAGACTTCATTTCCCTGATATTCCACACCCTGGCCAATGAAGACAAGCATCGTATGTGCTTTCTTCACCACCCTGTACACCTGCACTGACACCTTCAGGGATCTATGGACTTGTATACCAAAGTACCTTTGTTCCTCAATACTTCTTAGGGCTCTACCATTCATTGTGTATATCCTTCCCTTATTTGATTTCCCAAGATGTAACACCACATTTATTTCAGGATTAAATTCCATCTGCCTCATTGCTCTGCCTAATTTATCAGCTGATCAATATCAGACTGTAGCCTGAGACCATCAACTGAGACTTGTTGACTGTAGACTGTCAACAACACCCCCGATTTTTGCATCATTTGCAAACATATTAATTATATCTTCTACACTCAACTCATTAATGTGCAAAACAAACAGGAAGGGTCCCAGCATTGATCCTTGTGGTACACCAGAGTGGAAATCAAGAGGAAACTGTGATTTGACTTTTTTTTAACCAAAGTCTTTGCAGTTTTATCATCCATCTCTTAGAACAAGCAAGTTGCTTGAAGCCCACTGCCCCCTATATGAGCAGTTTGGACTCTAGGATGAAGGTGCTCTGATATTGCCAATGTCATTTACACTGACTCAAAGAACAGCATTATTATCAGTGAGTTATTATTTACTCCAGTTCATTGCATTTAAAAAATACATGTCTTGTACGTCAATTTTATTTTGTCCTTCATATTTGATAAATAATTGTATCCTTTCCTCAATTCTTAAGAATCACTATGGAAATGGGAGAAAATTAAGATGCTGTCTTTATAAAGTGTACATATAAAATTGGTCTGAGATTGACAGCTGGAAACAGAAACACAATAGTTTCTCATTCATAAAAAAACTAAATTGCAACTGTTTGACTTGGAAATATTGTTTCTATACAAAGCTCATAGATTGTCAAGATAGTGAGAATTGTGGGCTTAATTCTGCAAGTTATCCTGCATTCACTGACGGCATTTAATTTCATAAATGGCTGATAGCAAGAATCCTTATTTTGTCAACTTAATTTTTCAGAGAAAATGTTCACTTGAGGATTAATATTGACTCTTTATAAAAGCAAATCTTTATGCACATCTAATTATCTTCATCGAAGTTTCTTTTGAAGACTTAATAATATATAAGAGCAAACGTGAACAGTGTAAATGTAACAGTCTTATCATGCCTAACAGAATAAAGTCTAGCTGGCATTTCTCCTTCAACTTTCTGAAGGACATTTAAAAGCTTTGGAATCTTTTCAATTGTTTCTGTGTCAATTGTGAATTATTTCTTTTTACCTCCAGGGACTTGCATACATTTCTCATCTGGATCTTCCTCTCGGTCTTTCCCTCGCTACATCTCACACTAACATATTTATACTTTGTACCTTTCATCTGCTGTTCAGCTCCAGTGCCTCTTATCAGAGGTAAAGTAATTGTATTATGTTTTGCACTTCATTTTTGTCTGATATAACCCCTCAAGAATTCTCGTGGTTCATTTATTCCTCTTCAGGTTGCTAATGCCAACTTAACCATTTAGTGCAGTCTTCACTGTAATAGGGAACTGATCATCTTTGATTAGATTCCCTACAGTATGGAAACAAGCCCTTTGGCCCAACAAGTCCACAGTGATCCGCCGAAGAGTAACCCACCCAGATCCATTCCCATACCCTATATTTGCCCCAATGAATGCACCTAAAACGATGGGCAATTTAGCCTGGCCAATTCACCCGACCTACACATCTTTGGATTGTGGGAGGAAACCCACGCAGACATGGGGAGAATACGCAAACTCCATACAGACAGTTGCCCAAGGCGGGAATCGAACCTGGGTCCCTGGCGCTGTGAGGCATCAGTGCTAACCAATGAGCCACTGTGCCGCCCCAACTGTGCTTGTTAGAGTGATTTCAGTGAAAGCTGAATAATTCAAAACAATGCGCTAATTATTTGAGCCTCTCGAGGAGTCTTTACTATTTTGGAAGGGTGCGCTGTCTTAAGTTACAACAGTTGCAAATGATTCACCCTCACAAGCACAGACAGGTTTCGATGAGAGGAATACATAGAAGCCAATTACATAAGAATCCAGACAAGTCACATGCAAAATTAATTTCAGTTGCCTGGACATTGTCCCTGGATGGCTGAAAAGCACTTCCCTAACTTCTTTCACCTCACAAATGGAAAGGATAAAGAAAACATTTCGAAGACAATTGGAATATCTCCTTGAAGCATAGCAGCATTAAAATTAATGACTGAGAGGAGGTTGCTACCAAAGCTCAGATTGGTGACAGTTTGTCAATCATTGTGTCACTCTCAGTGTCTTAATGAAGTGGTCAAGAGGAGGAAACTAAAGAAGGAGAATTCTGCAATTTGGATCCCAATCACGTCCTTGAAAATCTGTGGATCAAGAACTAGGTTAGTCACGTGAAGATCCTTGATAGAATCTCACAATCATGAAGACAGCTACATTCTCCATAAATGGAGAGACAAATGCTGTTGCCCTGATGTATATCAATCAATTTTTGGAATTTGGAACAAGGTTTCTGGGCTAGTCAAGAGTGATCAACACTGTGAGATTTGGGCTGTTATAGGATTTTCCAAGGTCTGATAGTAACCCCACTATCCTCTGACCCTTACCTGCAGTGAGTGGCTAGACAGAGATGAGTATTAACATGGCCTCTATTACTTAGCTTTAGCCAGGATTCCAGAGTTTCTAAAAATGGTGCACTGGAGACCCCGAACAAACAATTACAGAGGCAGTTATACTCTTGGATTCAGTCACAAGAAGCTAACATATACCAATTAAGGGATATACAGTTATCTAAATTGAATCATTACTATTGATTGGGTTTACATCATGCATAGAATATGTGTATAATTAACCTATCACTACATAGGTACGCTTATCTAATTATAATATTCAGTTATTATGTAGGCACATACATATTATCAGATCTAATTGTACTATAGGCTACAATTTGTCCTTACAAAATAGTTCCTGTCTGACTTGTGTAAATCAATCACCCTCCCTTGTCCAATGCCCCTGGTGTTTTAATGACTTCCTTCAAGGCTCAGAGATTCAATGAATAAACAATTCTTTGACTGTATTATTATATTATTCCTGTACAATCTTGCAGAAAAGTTAGCTCCTTGAACAAATGCTCCCAAGTATCGTTTCTTGTGAGCTATTCACAGATAAAAGTTCGCAAGGATGTGCTATTAAATATTGCTCTGCAATTTATTCTATCAAATTATTATCTTTTAAACAGTTTCAGACCCTCTTTTTTTTAGCCAATGGTTTTCCCATGTAAGCTTATCTTTGTTTTGCAGATATCTCTGTGATTCGTTAGTAACCAGATTTCCAAGTCCATATTCTTAAAAAAACCCAATTTAAATTGTATAAAATGTACATATTGATTCTGTGCAGCACTTTAACATGTTGTTCACTGGTAAAGCAGCTTCTCAATTCTCCATCATTCTGAGTCAATAAACAATAAATTTCATTCATCTCAGTTAGACATCGGGAACATTGAGATGTCGTTGGTTTTCTTTATTGATATGTTATTGTAACTCAAACTGTTTCAACTACGCTGAAATGGACTTTGTGTCATAGGTTGCTTTCTCAAATATTAATGGGTATGCTATCAAAAATTGCAGCTTATTTTCTTCAATTGTGAAAGAGCACATTTAATTATAGCCCTTAGGAACAGGTTTCCAGAGACTGGTGTCCCCACTGCTCAGATTCTTTCATGCATAACACTTATTATGAACCAATTAATTACTTGACCCTCGACATTATTGAGAAGATGACATATTCAGTTGAACAATAATTCTCTGAATTGATGATGAATTTACAAAATAAGATTTTGATCTTTTCCACTCTGAATTTATTCACTTGCAGGTTTTGTCCATTGTGGACAATTGCGGGGTGGATATGCCGACAGTGATGTACAAAGGGATTTCCTGAATTTCAACCCAACACTGTTGATTCAGTGTCAATTGGATGTTTGGGTACAAGATGTTAATTGGGGATTCACCAGTGATTCTACAGAAAAAGGTTGAAAAGAGATTTTATTTTCAGTTACAAACACAAGTTACTCTTTGTAAATAAAATATTGCAAGGTTTCTGTAAAGATTTGTAGCTCAGGTGCCAGTTGCCGTGGTTGTGGGTGTGTTTGCCAAGCTGGGAAGTTGATTTGCAGATGTTTTGTCCCCTGTCTAGGTGACATCTTCTGTGAAGCGCTGCTATACCGTATTTTCTGGAATTTGTTTGGTTCCGTTTCTGCTGGTTCTGGTTATTTGTTGTCGTGGCTGGTATATTGGGTTGAGGTCTATGTGCTTGTTGATGGAGTCTGTGGCTGAGTGCCATTCTTCTAGAAATTCTTTGGCTGTTCTCCTTTTAGCTTGTCCTATGATTGTTGTGTTATCCTTGTCGATTTTGTGGTCCTTGTTGTCTGTGTGTATGGCAACTAGGGACAGCTGGTTATGGCGTTTAGTAGCTCGTTGGTGTTCATGGACGCAGATTTCTAGGTGTCTGCCTGTTTGTCCTATATTGAGTTTCGTGCAGTCTTTGCATGGAATCTTGTAAATTATGCTAGTCTTGTACATGATGGGCATTGGATCTTTCGTCCTGGTGAGTGGTTGTCTGAGCGTGGCTGTTGGTTTATGGGCTGTCATGAACCTGAATGGTCAGAGAAGTCTGGTTATCAATTCTGAGATGTTTTTATATAAGGTAACGTGGCTGATGAGTTAGAGCTTGGCATGTCCTCATCATGTTGTTTGTCTGTTCAGCATCTGTGGATGAACTTGTGGGGATATCCATTCTTGGTGAAGACTCTGTAAAGGTGTTCTTCTCTTTGTAGGTTGGGAATGCTGCAGTTTATTGTACTAAATATATGTACCCTTTTGAACAGCGTACTAATGCAACTCCTTTTGTGTGTTTGGGTGTTGTAATTCAGGATGTGGTCAGGGTGTGTGGCTTTCCTGTACACTTTTGTGATGTATTCACTATTCTGTGTTCTTCGTACCGTCACATCAAGGAATGGGAGTTGATTGTCGGTTTCCTCCTCTCTTGTAAATCTGATTCCTGTGAGCATGGTGTTGATAATCCAGTGTGTGTTCTCGATTTCTTTTCTTTTAATGATAACACAGTGTTGACTATGTATCTGATCCAAAGTCTGGGTTGGAACAATGATAGTGCTATGTAAGTTAGCACAATGAGCTTGAAGGTTTGTCTTCAGATGTTTTGTCACCATACCAGGTAACATCAGTGAGAATCTCCAGTGAAGCGCTACTGGTATGTCCCACCTCTCTATTTATAGGTATTGGTTTCTTAAGGTGGGTGATGTTATTTCCAGTTCTTTTTTTTAAGAGGAAGTAGATAGGGTCTAAATAGATGTGTTTATTATTAGAGTTCTGGGACAACAATAAATCAGTCAATCAGTCAGTTTCATGTAGGATTTCTCATCATGAGGCCTCACAAGATCTCTTGCTATATATTACCATATTCACCTCATTAGCTACATACTCCACCAGATATTGCTCCTCTTGTCTCATTCTTGATCCATTCTACCATTCACCATATTGGAAAAACTCACAACTGCTGCAATATCCCAGAACAGACTGGCAACCTGGCACTGATGCCATCTTTAAAAGGCTGTTGTGCAGCCAAACAAGGACGATCAATTCAGAGAGCTGCTCTGTATGATTCCTGACACATATCCAAGACATAGCAGAGAGGGAGAAATTGGCTTTGTGGGCTCAGACCTGGAGGTCCTGGTGGCTGTGGCGGTGGAGAGGAGGAATTTAGTCTTTCCCCCGGGCAAGCAGAGGAGGTCATGACACCAGACCATGTCAGCCTCGTCCACAATTATCACCAAGGTCAGAGCAATCTTGGACATGAATGGCCCAGAATATTGGAAGAAGGTCAATGACCTCCACCATTCCACCAGCGTTACATGCTACCATGTTCTCTCTGATAGCTCACACACACTCTAACTCTGCTGCTGCATTTACCAGCTCATGCTCTATCACTCTCACTATTAGCCCCAACATGATGGAATCTTCTCTAATTATCCACTCTCATTCATGACTAGACATAAAAGATGTGTCTGCAGGGTTTTGCTCTGAATCATTGATTTGGGGTATCTTGCTTTGCTGCTCAGCATCTCAGCAGCATGTGATTCTAACCTAATTTTTAAACTTGTTTTCATTGAATTCTGGCATTCCTCAATCAATCCTGGCTTGCTAATGGTAGAATGGGGGAATATTCTGGAATGTGACATTCAGGATCATTGTGAAATAATATTCTGCTGATGGCTCACAGCAACTCTTGGATACCATTTTCAGTTCTGGATCTGTTCTGAATCTATCCCATTTTGCACAATGGTGACACCACACATCATGGTAGATGATATAGCCAGTAAGAAGATGGGACATCATATCTACAAGTTTGATGCAATTGTCACTTCAATCACTACTGGAGTAGATAGATTGGTTAGGAAGGGTCAATGCTTTTTTAACATGTTTCTTGGACGGTGAATCTGTTACAAAGAGCCTGTTCTGCGTCTTCAGTGCTTCTCCCAAATGCTGTTGCACATGGAGGCTGGGGGAGGGTGGTAGATAGTACTGTTGGTTCTGATATTACCTGATAGTTCAGTTCTTGAGCAATCGTGTGCTATAAGAAAATTGCACAATAGCCATTCCATTTGAACTAATGGGGCTAGAATTGCATTACAACCAATACAGGTAAGGAAAGTTCATATTCTACAAATAACGGTCTAAATTCTTCAATCACATTAAAGACAATTTGCATTGAAGAAACACATGTTATTGCAGAACTGACAGTAATTCGATGCAGGATCTTTTTGCACACTTTTTACCTGATGCCAGGTAATATATGTTAGACAGGAAAAAAGGCTGGACAGTTTTCACCTTTGCTATCTCACACATTTCCTCAACTTCTATGGGCAGGACATGGTCAGCTATCAAGAGATCCTTCATTCGTCGTACAGATGACATTTGGATACTCAAAGACATTCTGTATAGTGAACAGGCTACTAGGTCACAAACGCCTCAGAATCCACACCACAGATACAAGAAAAGCTGTAAGTAACATACAAAAATGGCTGACATTGACAGAGCCAACTGGGAGGCACTCACTGATGGCTGTAACTGTTTGAAAGAACACTGGGTGAAGTGAGCAGAAATTAAAATCACAGTTAGCCAAGAAGAAGGCCCAGAGAAAACTGAGACCAGTGACTAGACAACGTCTAAGCCCACTGACTTCCTTTGCACCAAACAAAGCACAGTCTGCCATGCCAGTGTGGGGTTTGGATGATGTAAAACGCAGAGGTCACCACCACAATGTAAACCATTACCTTAGGAGACCAAATGCTGACACTACTTGATACTATGAGGCTTCATGTCTCCATTTTGCCAGAGTGACGAGGAGAGCAGGAGAGGTGAAGCGAGGGCTGCTGGGAAGGATGAGTTTTCCCACATTAAAAGGGACTTACCTCGGGAGTTGGGCCTCCATTTTGCCAGAGCAGCGAGGAGAGAAGGAGAGGTGAAGCGAGGCTGCTGGGAAGGGTGAGTTTTCCCGCATTAAAAGGGACTTACCTCGGGAGTCGGGCTTCAATTTTGCCAGAGTGGCAAGGGAGGAGCGAAGGACTTCTGGGAAGACTTATATTTGTGTGGTTGCGATACCCAAAACACTACTCGGGTAGTGTCTCCCACCCATCCTCCCCCTCTAACCAAAAGAAAGGACCTGGGCGCCATATTGGTAAGGTAACAAGCTTTTTTTTATTCCTTATTTTTTCATCAGTCTCTTTGGGAATTTAGAATAGTGGGAATGGAGGTTAGAGCAGTTGAATGTTCCTCCTGCAGAATGTGGGAGGTAAGGATCGCCACTAGTGTCCCTACTGACTACATCTGTGGGAAGTGCACCCAACTCCAGCTGCTCGAAAACTGCGTTAGGGAACTGGAGCTGGAGCTGGATGAACTTCAGATCATTTGGGAGGCAGAGGGAGTTATTGAGAGGAGTTACAGGGAGGTAGCCACTCCTCAGGTACAAGAAAAAGACAAATGGGTGACAGTCAGGGGACGGAAAGGGAACCGGCAGGCAGTGCAGGGATCCCCTGTGACCATTCCCCTCAACAATAAGTATACCATTTTGGATACTGTTGGGGGGGGGGACTTACCAGGGGAAAGCAGTGGGGTACAGGGCTCTGGCACAGAGTCTGTCCCTGCTGCTCAGAAGGGAAAGGGGAATAGGAGCAGAGCAGTAGTCATTGGGGATTCCATAGTTAGGGGGGCAGATAGGAGGTTCTGTGGGGTCGAGAGAGACTCACGGTTGGTGTTTTGCCTCCCAGGTGCAAGGGTCCGTGATGTCTCTGATCGTGTTTTTGGGATCCTTAAGGGGGAGGGGGAGCAGCCCCGAGTCATGGTCCACACAGTCACCAATGACATAGGTAGGAAGAGAGATGGGGATTTAAGGCAGAAATTTAGGGAGCTAGGATGGAAGCTTAGAGCTAGGACGAACAGAGTTGTTGTCTCTGGTTTGTTGCCCATGCCACGTGCTAGTGAGGCAAGGAATAGGGAGAGAGAGGCATTGAACACGTGGCTACAGGGATGGTGCAGGAGGGAGGGTTTTGGATTCTTGGATAATTGGGGCTCTTTCTGGGGTAGGTGGGACCTCTACAAGCAGGATGGTCTTCATCTGAACCAGAGGGGTACCAATATCCTGGGGTGGGGGGGGGGGGGAATTCGCTAAGGCTATTGGGGTGGGTTTAAACTAATCCAGCAGGGGGAGTTCAAGTATAGAAAAGGTTGAGAGTATGGAGGTCCAAAATCAAGTTTCAGGGACGCAAGATGGTATCGGCAAACAAGAAGTTTGTTTGAAGTGTGTCTACTTCAACGCCAGGAGCATCCGGAATAAGGTGGGTGAACTTGCAGTATGGGGTGGTACCTGGGACTTCGATGTTGTGGCCATTTCGGAGACATGGTTAGATCAGGGAGAGGAATGGTTGTTGCAGGTTCCAGGATTTAGATGTTTCATTAAGAACAGAGAAGGTGATTCTCTGAGGGGGAGGTGTGACATTGTTGGTCAAGGACAGTATTACAGTTGCAGAAAGGATGTTTGAGGACTCGTCAACTGAGGGAGTATGGGCTGAAGTTAGAAACAGGAAAGGAGAGGTCACCCTGTTGGGAGTTTTCAATAGGCCTCCAAATAGTCCCAGAGATGTAGAGGAAAGGATAGCAAAGATGATTCTCGATAGGAGTGAGAGAGACAGGGTAGTTGTCATGGGGTCTTTGACTTTCCAAATATTGACTGGGAACACTATAGTACGAGTACTATAGCTGGGTCAGTTTTTGTCCAGTGTGTGCAGGAGGGCTTCCTGGCACAGTATGTAGACAGGCCACCAAGGGGCGAAGCCACATTAGATTTGGTACTGGGTAATGAGCCCGTCCAGGTGTTAGACTTGGAAAGTAGGTGACCACTTTGGTGATAGCGATCACAATTCTGTTATGTTTACTTTAGTGATAGAAAGGGATAAGTGTATACCACTGGACAAGAGTTACAGCTGGGGGAAAGGCAATTATGATGCGATTAGGCAAGATTTAGGAAGCATAGGATGGAGAAGGAAACTGCAGGGGATAGGCACATTAGAAATGTGGAGCTTATTCAAGGAAAAGCGACTGTGTATCCTAGATAAGTATGTACCTGTCAGGCAGGAAGGAAGCTGTACAGTGCAGGAGCCGTGGTTTACGAAGGAAGTGGAATCTCTGGTCAAAAGGAAGAAGCAGGCTTATGTAAGGATGAGGTAAAAACAATGACTGCAGATGCTGGAAACCAGATTCTGGATTAGTGGTACTGGAAGAGCACAGCAGTTTAGGCAGCATCCAAGGAGCAGTAAAATCGACATTTCGGGCAAAAGGCCTCCATCAGGAATACAGGCAGAGAGCCTGAAGGGTGGAGAGATAAGTGAGAGGAGGGTGGGGGTGGGGAGAAAGTAGCATAGAGTACAATAAGTGAGTGGGGGTGGGGATGAAGGTGATAGGTCAGGGAGGAGGGTGGACTGGATAGGTGGAAAGGAAGATAGGCAGGTAGGACAAGTCATGGGGACAGTGCTGAGCTGGAAGTTTGGAACTAGGGTGAGGTGGGGGAAGGGGAAATGAGGAAACTGTTGAAGTCCACATTGATGCCCTGGGGTTGAAGTGTTCCGAGGCGGAAGATGAGGCTTTCTTCCTCCAGGCGTCTGGTGGTGAGGGAGCGGCGGTGAAGGAGGCCCAGGACCTCCATGTCCTCGGCAGAGTGGGAGGGGGAGTTGAAATGTTGGGCCACGGGACGGTGTGGTTGATTGGTGTGGGTGTCCTGGAGATGTTCCCTAAAGTGCTCTGCTAGGAGGTGTCCAGTCTCCCCAATGTAGAGGAGACCGCATCGGGACCAACGGATACAATAAATGATATTGGTGGGTGTGCAGGTAAAACTTTGATGGATGTGGAAGGCTCTTTTAGGGCTTGGATGGAGGTGAGGGAGGAGGTGTGGGTGCAGGTTTTACAATTCCTGCAGTGGCAGGGGACGGTGCCAGGATGGGAGAGTGGGTTGTAGGGGGGGTGGGGGCGTGGACCTGACCAGGTAGTCACAGAGGGAACGGTCTTTGCGGAAGGTGGAAAGGGGTGGGGTGGGAAATATATCCCTGGTGGTGGGGTCTGTTTGGAGTAGGGGAAATGTCGGTGGGTGATTTGGTTTATGCGAAGGTTGGTAGGGTGGAAGGTGAGCACCAGGGGCGTTCTGTCCTTGTTATGGTTGGAGGGGTGGGGTCTGAGGGTGGAGGTGCGGGATGTGGACGAGATGCGTTGGAGGGCATCTTTAACCAGGTGGGAAGGGAAATTGCGGTCTCTAAAGAAGGAGGCCATCTGGTGTGTTCTATGGTGGAACTGGTCCTCCTGGGAGCAGATCCGGCGGAGGCTGAAGAATTGGGAATACAGGATGGCATTTTTGCAGTTGGTAGGGTGGGAAGAGGTGTAATCCAGGTAGCTGTGGGAGTCGGTGGGTTTGTAAAAAATGTCGGTGTCATGTCAGTCATCATTAATGGAGATGGAGAGGTCCAGGAAGAGGAGTGAGGTGTCAGAGATGGTCCAGGTAAATTTAAGGTCAGGGTGGAATGTGTTGGTGAAGTTGATGAATTGCTCAACCTCCTCGCGGGAGCACGAGGTGGCGCCAATGCAGTCATCAGTGTAGAGGAGGAAGAGGTGGGGAGTGGTGCTGGTGTAATTACGGAAGATCAACTGTTCTACATAGCCAACTAAGAGACAGGCATAGCTGGGGCCCATATGTGTGCCCATGGCTACCCTTTGGTCTGGAGGAAGTGGGAGGGTTCGAAGGAGAAATTGTTAAGGGTGAGGACCAGTTCGGCCAAACGAATGAAGGGTGGAAGGGTAGTGTTGGGGACATGGGAGAGGAAGAAACGGGGTGCTTGGAGGCCCTGGTCATGGCGGATGGAGGTGTAGTGGGATTGGATATCCATGGTGAAGATGAGGCGTTGGAGGCTGGGGAAACGGAAGTCTTGGAGGAAGTGGAGGGCATGGGTGGTATCTTGAACGTATGTGGGGAGTTCCTGGACTAGGGGGGATAGGAGAGTGTCGAGGTAGGTAGAAATGAGTTCAGTGGGGCAGGAGCATGCTGAGACAATGGGTCGGCCAGGGTGGTCAGGCTTGTGGATCTTGGGAAGGAGGTAGACCTGGGCAGTGCGAGGTTCCTGGACTATGAGGTTGGAAGCTGTGGGTGGGAGATCTCCTGAGGGGATGAGGTTCTGTATAGTCTGGGAGATGATGGTTTGGTGATGGGGGGGTGGAGTCATGGTCAAGGGGGCAGTAGGAAGAGGTGTCCTCGAGTTGGCGTTTGGCATCAGCGGTGTAGAAGTCAGTGCACCAGACTACCACTGCGTCCCTTTTATCTGCTGGCTTGATGGTGAGGTCGGGATTGGAACAGAGGGATTGGAGGGCTGCGCGTTGTGAGGGTGAGAAGTTGGAGTGTGGAAGTGGGGTAGACAGGTTGAGGCAGTTAATGTCCCAGCGGCAGTTGGAAATGAAGAGGTTGAGGGCGGGTAATAGGCCAGTGCGAGGTGTCCAGGTGGATGCAGTGTTGGAGGTGGGCGAAGCAGTCCTCGGAAGGCGGGCAGGAGTCCTGATTGTGAAAGTAAGCTCGGAGGCAGAGGCGGCAGAAGAAATGTTCGACGTCACGGCGTGTATTAAATTCATTGATGCGTGGATGGAGGGGGATGAAGCTGAGTCCTTTGCTGAGGACTGATCGTTCGTCCTCAATGAGGGGGAGGTCTGGAGGGATGGGAGCTGGGACCCAGTATGGGTGTGGAGCTGGGAGTGGAGGCGGAACCTGTAACTGGAGTGGGTGTGATGGTGGGGGGAATGGGGGTGGAGTCATGAGCAGGGGTAGTATTCACCTCGGGGTTCTGGGGGGGCGCGGGGATGGAGACAGTGGGATCTGTGGGGGCCATGTCAGCAGAATGCAGGTGAATGGCGTTGATGAGGGCGGAAGTGGTGGCAAACAAGGCAGTGGTGGAGGGGAGGGGGGGGGGGGGCGGAAGTCACTGAGCGTGTTACATCAGCGATGATGTGAGGGGCGGAAGTGATGTCACTTGTGGTGCATGAGGAATTGTGAGGGGCGGAAGTGGCTGTGGGGGTGGCCAGGATGGGGGCAGAAGTGATGTCAGCAATCAGCGTAGGGGTGGCAGCTGCACCAGCCACATGGCTAATGGCATCTGAACAGTTCCAGAGGCTTGGGGAATCTACTGGAATGTTTGAGGAGCGCTGGTTATGGAGGTGGATCGATAAAGGTTTGTTGTACTTACAGTGTTTGATGTTTGAGATGGAGTTGAAATACTGTTTGTTGAGAGTATGAATTCTCCTGAGGATGTAGTACAGAGTGGATCCTTTGCAATTCTGAGAGAGTGTGGCCCTCAGCTGAGGCAGGGCTGACTGTAGAGAGGTTAGGTGCCAGCGCATTGCTGTGAGCGTGGAGCGGGGGATCTTGAAGGAGAACCGTTAGGATGAGATGTGAAGGCTCAGTTAGGGCGCTTGAGGGTTACCAGGTAGCCAGGAAAGACCTAAAGAGAGAGCTCAGAAGAGCCAGGAGGAGACATGAGAAGTTGTTGGCAGATAGGATCAGGGTAAACCCTTAGGCTTTCTATAGGTATTTAAGGAACAAAGAGCATAAGATTAGGGCCAGTCAACGATAGTTGTGGGAAGTTGTCTGTGGAGTCAGAGGCGATAGGGGAAGCACTAAATGAATACTTTTCAACAGTATTCACTCTCGAAAATGACAACATTGTTGAGGAGAATACTGAGATACAGGCTACTAGTCTAGGTGTGATTGAGGTTCACAAGGTGGAGGTATTAAAAATCCTGCAGAGTGTGTAAATAGATATGTCTCCTGGGCTGGATGGGATTTATCCTAGGATCCTCTGGGAAGCCAGGGAGGAGAGTGCCGAGTCTTTGGCATGATCTTTAAATCGTCATTGTCTCCAGGAATAGTGCCAGAAGACTGGAGGATAGCAAATGTGGTTCCCCTGTTCAAGAAGGGGAGTAGAGACAATCCTGGTAATTATAGACCAGTGAGCCTCACTTCAGTTGTTGGTAAAGTGTTGGAAAAGGTTATAAGGATTTATAATCATCTAGAAAAGAATAATTTGGTTAGGGATAGTCAGCACGGTTTTGTGAAGGGTAGGTCGTGCCTCACAAACCTTATTGAGTTCTTTGAAAAGGTGACCAAACAGGTAGATGAGAGTGAACCGGTTGATGTGGTGTATATGGATTTCAGCAAGGCGTTCGATAAGGTTCCCCACAGTAGGCTATTGTACAAAATGCAGAGGAATGGGATTGTGGGAGATATAGCAGTTTGGATTAGTAATTAGCTTGCTGAAAGAAGACTGAGGGTGGTGGTTGATGGGAAATGTTCATCCTGGAGTCCAGTTACCAGTGGTGTACCACAAGGGTCGGTGTTGGGTCCACTGTTGTTCATCATTTTTATAAACGACCTGGATGAGGGCGTAGAAGATGAGTTAGTAAATTTGCAGATGACACTAAGGTCGGTGGAGTTGTGGATAGTGACGAAGGATGTAGTAGGTTACAGAGAGACATAGATCAGCTGCAGAGCTGGGCTGAGAGGTGGCAAATGGAGTTTAATGCGGACAAGTGTGAGGTGATTCACTTTGGTCGGAGTAACCGGAATGCAAAGTACTGGGCTAATGGTAAGATTCTTGGCAGTGCAGATGAGCAGAGAGATCTCGATGTCCAGGTACACAGATCCTTGAAAGTTGTCACCCAGGTTGACAAGGTTGTTAAGAAGGCATACAGTGTTTTAGCTTTTATTAACAGAGGGAT
Organism: Chiloscyllium punctatum; assembly: GCF_047496795.1. Lineage (NCBI taxonomy): Eukaryota > Metazoa > Chordata > Chondrichthyes > Orectolobiformes > Hemiscylliidae > Chiloscyllium > Chiloscyllium punctatum. The sequence goes on from NC_092760.1 coordinate 72,674,576, forward strand.
CGAGTTCTGGAACCATGAGGTTATGCTGCAGCTGTACAAAACTCTAGTGCGGCCGCACTTGGAGTATTGTGTACAGTTCTGGTCACCGCATTATAAGAAGGATATGGAAGCTTTGGAAAGGATGAAGAGGAGATTTGCTAGGATGTTGCCTGGTATGGAGGGAAGATCTTACGAGGAAAGGCTGAGAGACTTGGGGTTGTTTTCGTTAGAGAAGAAGGTTGAGAGGTGACTTAATAGAGACATATAAGATAATCAGAGGGTTAGATAGGGTGGACAGGGAGAGCCTTTTTCCAAGTATGGTGACGGCGAGCACGAGGCGGGATAGCTTTAAATTGAGGGGTGATAGATATAGGACAGATGTCAGAGGTAGTTTCTTTACTCAGAGAGTAGTAAGTGTATGGAATGCTTTGCCTGCAACGGTAGTAGATTCGCCAACTTTAAGTACATTTAAGTCGTCATTGGACAAGCATATGGACATACATGGAATAGTGTAGGTTAGATGGGCTTCAGGTTGGTATGACAGGTCGGCTCAACATCGAGGGCCGAAGGGCCTGTACTGGCACTGTAATGTACTATGTTCTATGGCATCTGAATGCAGTGATAAAGACAACAAGGGAGTCTCAATAAAATTACACTCAAAATTGTGAAAATTTTGCCTTATATACACAAAACTTTCGTTACCCTTACTTGAAACACTGCATTTAGTCAGGGTGTTGCATCTCAGAAGACATATATTGATCTTGGACAGACAATTGTTTCTTCAAGAGAATTGTACCAATTATGAGGACTAGTTGTATATCTATTCAATGTTTATTTTTTTAAGAAGGCTTCTTTTATTTTAGATGGAGGATGACCTACTTGAGCTATTTAAAATATTTAGGGATTCAAGAAGAGAACAACATTCACTGGTGTAGAAATTCCAAACAATTAACATTAGACAATTAGACGTTAGGTAACACTTTTCCACATGAACAATATGACACCCACTCTGCCATCAGTTGTTGCTTTGGAGTTTATTGAACTATTCAAGGGTGAGGTCAATGGATTCTTGTGACATCAAGGTTATTCAAGGATTTGAAACATTGGTAGGTAAGGTAACCATCAGCTGTGATCCAAGAGGAGGAAGTGCTTGATATCTTGAAACGGTTAAAGGTGGATAAATCCCCAGGACCTGATCAGATGTATCCAAGAACTCAGTGGGAAGCTAGAGAAGTGTTTGCTGGGCCTCTTGCTGAGATATTTGTATCATCGATAGTCACAGGTGAGGTGCTGGAAGACTGAAGGTTGGCAAACGTGGTGCCACTGTTTAAGAAGGGTGGTAAAGACAAGCCAGGGAACTATAGTCCAGTAAGCCTGACCTCGGTGGTGGGCAAGTTGTTGGAGGGAATCCTGAAGGACAGAATGTTCATGTATTTAGAAAGGCAAGGACTGATTCGGGAGAGTCAACGTGGCTTTGTGCATGGATAATCATCTCTCACAAACTTGATTTGTTTTTTTTAAGAAGTAACAAAGGGGATTGATGAGGGCAGAGCAGTAGATGTGATCTATATGGACTTCAGTAAGGCATTCGACAAGGTTCCCCATGGGAGACTGATTATCAAGGTTAGATCTCATGGAATACAGGGAGATCTAGCCATTTGGATACAGAACTGGCTCAAAGGTAGAAGACAGAGGGTTGTGGTGGAGGGTTGTTTTTCAGACTGGAGGCCTGTGACCAGTGGAGTGCCACAAGGATTGGTCCTGGGCCCTCTACTTTTTGTCATTTACATAAATGATTTGGATGCGAGCATAAGAGGTACAGTTAGTACGTTTGCAGATGACACCAAAATTGGAGGTGTAGTGGACAGGGAAGAAGGTTACCTCAAATTACAAAAGGATCTGCACCAGATGGGCCAATGGGCTGAGAAGTGGCAGATGGAGTTTAATTCAGATAAATGCGAGGTGCTGCATTTTGGGAAAGCAAATCTTAGCAGGACTTATGCATTTAATAACAAGATCCTAGGGAGTGTTGCTGAACAAAAAGACCTTGGAGTGCAGGTTCATAGCTCCTTGAAAGTGGAGTCGCAGGTAGATAGGATAGAGAAGAAGGCGTTTGGTATGCTTTCCTTTATTGGTCAGAGTATTGAGTATAGGAGTTGGGAGGTCATGTTGTGGCTGTACAGGACATTGGTTAGGCCACTGTTGGAATATTACATGCAATTCTGGTCTCCTTCCTATTGGAAAGATTGTTGTGAAACTTGAAAGGGTTCAGAAAAGATTTACAAGGATGTGGCCAGGGTTGGAGGATCTGAGCTATAGGGAGAGGCTGAACAGGCTGGGGCTGTTTTCCCTGGAGCGTTGGAGGCTGAGGGGTGACCTTATAGAGGTTTACAAAATTATGAGGGGTATGGATAGGATAAATAGACAAAGTCTTTTCCCTGTGATGGGGGAGTCCAGAACTAGAGGGCATAGGTTTAGGGTGAGAGGGGAAAGATATGAAAGAGACCTAAGGGACAATTTTTTCACACAGAGGGTGGCTCGTGTATGGAATTAGCTGCCAGAGGATGTGGTGGAGGCTGGAACAATTGCAACATTTAAGGGGCATTTGGATGGGTATATGAATAGGAAGGGTTTGGAGGGATATGGGCCGGGTGCTGGTAGGTGGGACTAGATTGGGTTTGGGATATCTGGTCGACATGGACGGTTGGTCCGAAGGATCTGTTTCCATGCTCTATGCCTATATAACCAAATATCCAAATATGCCTGAGGGGTGGAAGGAGTTATCTTGTTTCTTTAATCCTTCTGGAAATCATAATACCTTCAACTCTCCTTGGGGACAAACAATAATCTGACAAAATATACACAAGAAGTTAAAACCTAGAAATTAGATGTAATGAGAAGTAGCAATAGAAGCAAAGGTGCTGGTGCAAATTTATGATTGGTAATTCCTATTGTCTGGGGGCTACTGGTAGCACTGTGTGTCCACCGATTAGTATACACGCACGCTTTGGGATAAGTCACACAGGCTACCATATTGTTGAGGGCAATGTTTATTTGACAGCAATGGGGACTTTTGAAGCTCAAAGCTCTAATTAATATTCTTTCTTAACCTGTACAATGGAGACATATTCAACAGCAAGAAAGTTAATGCCCTTTTTAACTTCCACAGCTTAGACATGTTCAGCAGCAGGAATGACATTGACCAAGGTTATTTGAAGAGATTCTTAATGGCTTACCGATTCGTTGCTATATTTTCTGGTTGTTGTTTTGATTCCACCAGTGTTTAGTACTTTCTACAGTTACTTAAAGATTCCCCCACTGTGAGTGCTGTCAGTCAGCACTTACTGAAAGGTATCAGCAAAAAAGACATTTAATTGACCGAGAAAAAGTAGAAATTGACTGTTCAACTACCAATGTCAATGCTACCAGTGACTTCCACTACAACAGCCATGAACACCTTTGTAAAATCAGAGTGAGACAGACAAAACCCACCTACATTAAAATAACTGTTTCACATGAAGACAGTGAAACAGTGTCAAAGTCAAGAAATTTGCATCTCTCATTTTATTTGCATTTGTGCACATATTAGGAGAGAAGAGGTTGCCCATGGAATATTCAGCTGGAAAGACAGCTAGAATCAGGAATATACAAACAAGCAATATTTCAGTAGCTTGCTTCATAGAGCAGGGAGAGAAGGATAAGTGGATTTGAATTCCACCATAGGTGGAACATTCTCTTCTTGCGGCTTACCATTTCTTGAAAGAAATGTTTATCGAAAAATCAACATTGGAAAACAATTGTTTATGGAGAATTGAAGACCATAGAAATCTCATTATTGATGAGGAAACAAGATGACAGCTAAACAGTATGGACTTAGGTTTCACTCACGCAACTGAAAGACTACAAACTTTAAACTACATCGGCTTTCATCCCCTTTTCACATGAGATATTTTCCTCTCTTTTAAAAGCTTGTTACCTGTGCTCGAGTGCATGTATTTTTGATGTTATATTATATACGTTCCAGGATAGTAGATTTTAAAACTCTTCTTTCTTTCACTGAAGAAAACATTGTAAATAGGCTGCTTCATTTTCTAATGAGCAATATTTAAATTGATACATAATGGCTACATGCTAAAAAGAAGCAGAATAAGTTGTTGCAGGCAACTTAAACAAGGTTGAAAAGACAGCAGCTGATTCCTTCTCCTCACTTCGTCATAACATTCATATAGAGCAGGAATCGAATTAAAATGAATACAAATACAAACTCCAGTAACGAATCAGAATATGAGGTTAATTTTATCAAGTTCTTTCCCATGTTGTGATACTTAGCGCAGGTGCAGATTATAAAAAAAACAGGCACTCTATCCATTATTTCCCATCTATTGATTTCAAGAAGTGGACAGTTAGCTGTAATTGTCCAATTCATGATTACTGCAGGCTAAGTACTCCACCACAAACAATCTTTGTGCTAGCTGTTTGTGTAGTAGGACATTCACTGCAGCTTGTAGGAAATATCAGCATGTGTTCTGACAAAAGTGGTCACTTAGTTCCTTTATTTACAAGCCATTCTGTTTCATTGTAAAGGAGAAAGTGAGGACTGCAGATGCTTCTTCCTGAAGAAGGGTTCATGCCCGAAACATCGATTCTCCCGCTCCTTGGATGCTGCCTGACCTGCTGCGCTTTTCCAGCAACATATTATCGGCTCTGTTTCATTGTAAACCATAGTTACAACTCTCCAGCCTCTTTAGTTCCAGTGAGTGGATATGTCCATGTTAACATACTGAGGAACAAATGTATGACAGGTTGTATGCCAACTTATACTATAAACAGTCACTGCATTTCTCTCCTGCCTTCTACCTCATACTGCTCTTACAGCCAAGACTGAAAACCTATTTGGGCACAATTTTCCTTTCCCTGCAGATGGTAAGGAAGATGTTTGAAAGGGTAAATAACTAAGCAGGTTGGGCGCAGAGAGATACTTTCCAGCTTCCAACCACCTCAAAAGTTAATCTATGTGTGACCTCTTAGGGTAACCTGAAATCAGGTCTCTAATGGGCCAATTGATGCTGCTTGAGGGTTTCAATTAGCCAGCACTCTGATAGCCAGTTTTTGCTGGCAGTTAGAAAGAAATGACTGCTTTCCCAATTGGGAAACCAGGGTGGCCGTGCCTGTTGGGTTGGGGAGGAAGGCTCCATCAGCTCGAAACTTGGGGCAGAAAGGTGGCCACTGAATACCACCCCACACCGTACATCCAATATCATTACCTCCCCGCAACCTCCACACCTCCCACAAACTTCTCTCAAAAAAAGACGTTCCTGTTGACTGCTGTTGTCCTTCTCAGCTGTACAGCCACGACTACCGGAGCCTCTCTCCAACTCCCTCAGACTGCTGGTCTCTGATTGGATGGCAAACTTCAGGCAGAGCAGTGGTAAGGTTGCTGATTGAATGAGAAACCTGCTATTCAGCAGTTAAATACCGAACTAATGTTTGATCCTGTGAGCTTTCTCACTACCGGGATCAAGACATTAGTCACCCCTGAAGTCAGTTGCCTGAAATCTTAGTGTACTGAATTCTGAGGGATTGTTTTTATTTTTATTTCCTCTGAAACAAACACTTATTACAACATTTATTTGTGTATATTTTATGTTTTTCTCTGTTTCCTTCCTCATGTTCCTCTTTGCCAAATCTCTTCTTTCTATTTGGTTTGTAATCTTTTCTGGGTCAGTCTTTTTTATTGTTTACTTTTATAACTATTCATTTTATGTTTCTTAATTTTTCTGAACAGTCTCATCTATATATTTACCTATTGTTTTCATTATTTAATTTCTCCTTCTCTTAAACAAGTCACATAAATGTTTGCAACTGTTGTATAGGCAGCTGGTTCCTGAAAGGGCTAACTGACATCATGTGATAAGCTCTGCCCAGCAAAATAGAAAGACTTCTTCCTGAGAGGAGCCAACTGTTGTGTTTCAGGAAGGACAATGCTGTTTCATTAAATACAATGGCTTCAGAAACAAGTCCTGTGAGCTGGAAATAGTGCAGCTAGTATCTAATCTCCTGATTGCCCAAAGCCTGCCCATCATCTCCAAGTCAGGAGTGTGATGGAACACACCCCACTTGCCTGATTGGGTGCAGATCCAACAACGCTCAAGAAGCTTGATACCATTCTGGACAAAGCAGTCCACTTGATTGGCACTACATCGACAAACATCTTTGCCCCCTACCATCGATGTTCAGTAGCAGCTGTGTGTACTATCTCCAAGATGCACTGCAAAATTTCACCAAAATTCCTTAGGCATCACCTTCCAAACCGCTGGAGATACATGGGAACATCACCACCTGCAAGTCCCTCTCAAAGCCAGTCACCATCCTGACATGGAAATACATTGCTGTTATATCACTGTTGCTGGGTCAAAATCCTGCAATGCCCTCCCTAATGGCATTGTGGGTTAAACTACAGCACATGAACTAGAGCAATTTAAGAAGGCACATCATTACCATCTTCTCTATGGGTATCTAGGGACGGGCAATAAAATGCTGGCTCAGCCAAAGATGCCAATGTCCCATGGGTGAATTAAAAATGTTTCTTTTTGTTTTTGTTAACAGTCATGCTTTAAGGGCACCAACGTATGTCTAGTCAGGTCAAATAAAAATAGTCCTCTTGATGGCGTCGTGGTGAGAATCCCTCCAAATGAACTTGATGCAACTCCCCTTTAACCAAAAAGAAGTAAGATCCTGCTCGTTGACTTTTGAAGAAATGCAAGGCCGTGAATGAAGGTTGCTTACGCAAATATAATATGTGATCAGTGGGTTTAGTGAGCTTATAGCGAATCAAATAGTTCAATGCATACAATGTATGAACTATTCAGTTAAAAGCTAATTGATTAATTTGACATCATATTACACTCTGAGTTGCTTTTGAAGATATACTTAAAGAGAATTTTAATACACTACATATCCTGATCGCAAGGTAGCTAATATTGAATTAATTAACTGTCTCACGGCCTCTAGCTATAACCCACCCACCGAGGAACACAGCTCAGTATTAAATCCATCTGTTTAATCTTTTTACCCAATTAACTATGTGCAATCCTTCATCAGAATAATGCCTAACGTATGGTATATACTGAATACATTACAAGATTCCCTCAATCAGTTCTCCCACTGCATTTGATGTAAGAACTCACTTATGAGGCCCAATGAGATGTCCGTTTTGTTCACTGAAATACATCTGCTCCAGATCTCACCTTTCCACATGCCAGTGACTTCGTGGAATTCATTGAATTTTAAGGGCATTACATAAACAGGCAGTAAAACTGCCTGCTGGGTTTGACTATGAGGACACTGGAAATTGAAATGCGGTCACAAAACTTCATGTCTTCTGAGAGCTTGGGGGGAGGAAATAAAGGAGAGGGATTCTGGCTGAGTGCTGTGGCAGCCTACAATTTTCAGACTAATAACCTAGAGGGCTTTCAGAAATGATCGTTGCTGGAAGATAATTGCTAAAGTGACAGCGCAAGGAAGCAAGGTTTTGTGACTGCAGGGAGAAAATCACGGTTTCCAATCCATCTGCAATAACAGTTAGGACAGTCGACCACATAAGGGCATTACCTTTTGATGATGAAGCTGCTGCAGGGTTGTTGAAGAAAAATAGAGCACTGAAGGTTGTGTTGCTTTCCCATTATAATAGAGAGGTTATGGATGTGACATACAAGGTATGGCTAAGGCAATTAACAGTAACACCATGTCAAGGACTCTGAAACAATGTGTAAAGAATTTAATGATCTACTCAGGAAGGGGGAAGAGTCATGGTTTTCAGAATGTTTGTGAACCTAGTGGTAACTACGCATAACTTGCAATAACAATGTAATAAACTCATTTAAATAGCATCATGCAACAATGATACAAGCTCATACATGTTAAAACATAATTTTCCGGTCACAATTCACTTTTATTCCAATCAAGCATCTTAAAGAAATAACAAATGAAAGATCAATGAAAGAGCAATATCTTCCCAGTAGCTGCATCTATTTCTGAATGTAATGGGAAAATGCATGCATATCATATGGGGTTATGGAGCCTGCAGGAGATCATTTTTCACAATGCAGTCTCCAATTCCCAGGCGACAGTGGTATAAATGTGCTTGTAGCTAGTGTCAGCAATCTAAAACCCCAAGTCAGTGCTCTGCAGAGATGGGTTTGAACCCCACTGTGGCAGATGGTGAGATTTTCATTCAGTTATATCTGACATAAAGAGCTGACCTAATGGTGACCATGTAACCACTGTCAATTGTTATAAAACTCTTGTGGTTCACCAGCTCCTTTAAGGACTGAAATCTGTCATCCTTACCTACTCCAGACCCACAGCAATATGGTTGACTCTTAATTGCTGTCTGGGTAATTAGGGATAGTGATGTCTGTGTTATGTGAATAAATAAAGTAACTTACTTCTGCAATCCAGGAAGTCAGCTCATATTTGAAGGATAAAAAAACAGAGTAACAAGACTCCAGTAATACAACTGTGTTCTATGAGATGGTGAAGCAAATGAGAATGCTGTCTTTTCTTCCATTCCTCTGATTGAGTGGTCCACTAATCCTAATTATGAAAGAAGAAACCATTGTTTCGATACACGTGAGTAATTTTCTAAACATACCCGGAGGTTCACATGTTAATTTCCTGAGCATCATTTTCAAATGGTTACAATGTCCCCTTCACTGAGGATGTAGAGTGGAGACCAGATCATTTCATTTCATGCCCATCCCACAGACCCCCTCACCCACCTCCAACACTTGCCCTCCACCTGGACCCATGGCTTTTTATCTGTATTCAACCTGTTCATTAAGTACTGTCGACGTGACATTTGTAGCCTCAATTTCTCTGTCCCCTTTACCCATCTGTACCTGTCTTCCTCTGAACTGACTGCACTCCGTGCTGTCAGATCCAATCCTGACTTTGTCATCAAGCCTGCTGACAAGGGTGGTGCTGTCGTTGTCTGGCGAACTGACCTTCACATTGTGGGGACTGAGTGCCAGCTCTCAAATAACTCCTCCTATCTCCCACTGGATCATGACCCCACTATCGAGCATCAGGCCATGGGGTTCACAATGGTCATCAACCTCATTTCAGCTGGCAATTTCTCCCTGACAGCCTCCCACCTCATAGTCCCCCAGCCCCACACAGTCACTTCTACCTTCTCCACAAACTCCTAGGGCAGACCCATTGTTTCTGTCTCCTTCTGCCCTATAGAACCCATCTCTTCCTACCTTGACATTTTCTCCCCTTGTCCATGATTCCACTGACACTTTACATCAATTTTGGAATTTCCAGTTTGCAGGCTCCAGCTGCCTTTGCTTCACCATGGATGTGCAATCCATCTCCCATCAGGATGGTTTCACAGCTCTCCGCTTTTTCCTGGAAGAAAGGCCTCAACTGTCCCCAATCACCATGCTCCTCTGCCTGGCCGAGCTTGTCCTCATTTTGAATAACTTCTCCTTTACCTCCTCTCACTTTCTTCAGGTCAGAGGGGTGGCCATGGGTAACTGCATGGGCCTCACTTATGCCTATTTCTTTGTGAAGTATGTGGAATATTCCTTGTTCCAGTTCTCTACAGGCTGCTCACAACTCTTTCCCTGGTACATCGATGACATGATCGATGTTGCTTCCCCTCTCGTCTGAAATCAGAAGAATTCATCAATTTCAATTCCAATTTCCACCTGGCTCTCACCTTCACCTGGTTCATTTCTGATTCTTCCCTTTCCATCCTTGACATTTCTGTTTCCATTTCTGAGGTTAGGCTGACCACGATATCCATTAAAAGCCAACTGACTCCCACTGTTACCGTGACAGCACATCCTCGTACTCTTCTTGCAAGTGTACAGACTGCAAGACCCTCTACCATTCTCCCAGTTTCCCCATCTCCATCACACCTGTTCAGATGATGCCACCTCCACTGGGTGGGAGTGGGGGCCTTAGAAATGTAAACCTTTTTCCTCAACCAAGGATTTCCCACTACCATGGTCAACAGGGACTTTAGTGTATCCTGCCCATCTCCTGCACCTCTGTCCTCACCCGTTACCTTCCCTCCCATAATAATGATAGAGTCCCCTCCTCTTCACCTACCACCCCAAGTCTCCGCTCCATAGGATCATTAGCCATTTCCATCACCTCCAATGGAATGCTGCCACCAGATACAAATTCCCCTCTCTTTCCTTGTCGGCCTTTCGCAGGAACTATTCCCTCCCCTGGTTCACTCCTCCTCCATTCCCAACTTCCTCTCAAAACCCCACAGCCCCTTCTCATATAACCACAAAGGTGTATTACCTACACAGTAACCTCCTACCTCCTCACTCTCTAAAGCTCAGATATACCTTCCAGATGAAGCCTGCATTTCTTTCAATCTAGTCTGCTGTACTCGCTGTTCACAATGTGGTCACCTCTAGAATGGGGAGACAAAACACAGACACCAATGTTTTCTCTGTAAAAATGACACCAAACTTCCAGTTACTTATCCCTTCAACACACCACCATGTTCCCACATCAACATCTCTGTCTCAGGCCCTGCTGTTTTTTTCCAGTGAGTCTCAGCACAAGCTCAAAGAACAGCATCATAATTTCCACTTGAAGACCCTGCAGTTGCTAGGACTCAACACTGAGTTCAAAAACATCAGAACCCGATTCCACCCTTCCATGTTTCTTACTCATCCCATGTCTGGTGCTGGTATGATATGGGTTGCTTTTAGCACAGTCAATCCATTTTCACTCACTCTCAGGCATTTTATCAAACTACATGTTTCGCTTTCAGGACAGTATAACCATTCTCTGCTACACTCAGCTCTCACTTAGAATCATAGAATCCCGTCGAGTCTGCACTGACCTTCTGAAGAACATCCAACCCAGACCTTATTTTATTCTCATTACCCCACATTAACCATAGTCAATCCACATAGCCTGCACATCTTTGGACTGTGGGAGAAAACAGGAGTACTTGGAGGAAACCCATGCAGACACAGGGAAAAGTGAAAACTCCACACAGACAGTGACCAAAGTTTGGAATTGAACCTGGGACCCTGGTGCTGTGAGACAGCAGTGCTAACCACTGAGCCACCATGCTGCTCTTATTCAGCTTGATTTCTGTCCTGGCCTGCCATCCATAATAGGCAAAAGTGAGGACTGCAGATGCTGGAAACCAGAGTTTAGATCAGACTGGTGCTGGAAAAGTGCAGTAGGTCAGGCAGCATCCGAGGAGCAGGAAAATCGACATTTCAGGCAAAAGCCCTTCATCAGGAATAGAGGGCTTTTCCTGACAAAGGGCTTTTGTCCGAAACGTCGATGTTCCTGCACCTCAGATGCTGCCTGACCTGCTGTGCCTTTCCAGCACCATTCTACCATCCATAATACTTTTGTTTACCTATTCCTTTCATATCTGTCTGTTTATCTCTGGGCTCCATCCCCACCTGTCTGCTCACCTCTCCCTTTTTGCTTCTCTCTCAACCGCACAACCTTTGCTTCAGCATAATCACCATCTTTTCCTAGCTTCTACCAGTTCTGATGAAGAGTCATTGGATTCAAAACATGAAGTGTGATTTCTTCCCATAGGTGGTGCTAGACCTGTTAAATTTTGCCAGCAATGCGTATTTTAGTTATAAAATGTGTCTCTTACCTCCATTACACTTGCAAAATGACTCATTGTTTATTTCTTTATTCTTTGGCTCTAAGCTTGTCGACCCATGTGAAGGGGCTGGTATATTTCCCAGTAGTGACAGTCACAGTATTGGCAGCAGACCTGGCAGGAATCCCCTGACTTCTTTGCCAAGCTTCAAAGATTAAGGGCATAAAGTCAAAAGGAAGAGAAAGCAGGATAAGAAAATGAAAAGGATTCAAGTATTTATTGACAATAGATCAGCAGACTGGTAGACTGATTATTTCATTATGTGTGTGCGTGCATATGCGTAAGTGTCCGTGTGTGTGTCTGTGTGTGTATGAATGAGAGGAGTGGGGTTGTGAGTGTGTGTGGATTGTGTGTGCTGGGAGAGGTGTGTCTGTGTGTGTGTCAAAGTGTGGGGAAGGGTGTATGCTTATGTGTGTGTGTGTGTGTGTGTGTGTGTGAGAGAGGATGTGTGTGTGTGTGTGTGTGTGTGTGTATGTGTGTGTGTGTGTGTGTGTGTAAAAATGCAGGGGTGTGTGTGTGTGTGTGTCCCTCACAACGTAGATAATACTTTTTCATGTGAACGACCTGTGTGTGGAGTCTTTTACTGTGTGAGGATGTTGCACTGCAGCTACAACATTGTTCTGGCTAGTTGAAAAACTCTCCTGTTAAATCTCTTGGCATAGGCATATTGGAAAGATTTATAATCAACCTGCTTGACCATTTTATGACACCATTCATGGCAATCATATTCTGACCTGAACCCAGAGCAACTTACTTTAATATAGGGACACTACCTACATTACCTGTGTTACAAGACCTCATTCTGAGAGACACAGTGGGAGGTCTCTACCATTTTAAAGCGATGAGCTGTAATAAATGCAGTATCTAATGAAAACAGGAATTCTGAAACAATTTGCCATCTCCAAGCATGAACAATATTGGTCAGTCAGGAGGCCAAGGTGTTGTTCAAAAGGGGGTGCTCTTACAATTATGGTGCAGCATGGTATGCTTTTGAATTACCAAGCAACATTTCTATTCTGAAGGTTTAGAGCTAATGTTTTCTGCAAAATTGTATTTCAAGCTTTTCAAAAAGCAAGTTTTAAGTTCAATTAAACAGTTTGGCACTCTGTAAATGACAACTTGAAATTTGATCAATGTATAAATGCTGCCTTCAGTCAATAGCCTGCTACAAGTACAGGTTTACAGTGATGATTTGAAAAGCAGACTGATCTTATATTCTGCAGCATGCTAGTACCCATAATCTTGTTATACTGCAGTACTGTGACCTTGGAACTATCTGCAGTCATTGTTCAAATGTAAAGGAAAATTGAATGCTCTTTTGTTTCAGTATAACAAGGTGTTTAGGATGCAAAATAAGGTAAAGGTTCAGTTGCTCATGCAAAGGAAATATTCTGAAGCTAAAATTGATCTACTTGTTAACTTAAATGTTTGCTCTTTATTTTACAGAATAAATAATGAAGGGTCAAATACGTTGGGAGCTTCAATTGATTTGAAAGATGATTCTGGATTGCACATTTGTTCAATTCGTCTCAAAAAGTAAATGGGTGATAAGACAGGCTTTATGATAGCTGTGCTGACCATTTCTTTAACAGGACTGTCATACAAGAACTTGCAGTTTGACTGGGATATCACAGCAGTTTCAGGTTCACCAACAAAATACGAATAAAGATTTTTAAGTTTTATAATGACCAGCTAATTTTCGAGCACATAATGTTTTCCCCTACAGTAAGTAACTCCATAACAATAAATATTGATATATTTAATGTCTTCCTCAGGTTATAGCCCCAACATTCTAAAAGCGTGCAACCATTGGAAGATTATCAAACATTCATCAGATCAATGTTAAATCCTTTGAGAAACAGATTCCATACTGGTGCCAAGGTTTCCAAAGCTGATCCATTTAAACATTTGATTCTTTAGCCACTGTTGTATGCATTTCAAGTGAACATTGCTGTTTATAAAATGAAGTTTCATGAGGACTTGATCTATCAATATACTGAACTGATGGACAAGGTCTCTGTTTGAAACCACGCTATCAGAATATTGTCTCAATAGATGGCAACAAAATCATTAAGATGCAGTTAAATAAGCATTATTGATTTTTTACACATAATTTTAATAGCTTAAATACATTGTTGGGGGAACCATTCTTTTTTGTTTGCAATTTATTGTTGCAAATCATAAAGAAAATCTTTTTAAATGAGTCAAAACAAAATACTATTCACCTTGAGTCAGCATTAATTTCCTTATGATTTTTTTATATGCCAATTCATAAGTTCATAAGATATAGAAGCAGAATTAGGCCATTTGACCCATTAGTCTGCTGTACCATTTGATCATGTCTGATATGCTCCTCACCCCCATTTTCCTGCCTTCTCTCCATATCCCTACAACCCATTACTAATTAAAAATCTATCTAACTCCTCCTTAAATGTACTCATTGTTTCATCATCCACAGCACTTTGGGTTAGTGAATTCCACAGATTCACAACCCTCTGGGAGAAATAGTTTCTCCTCAACTCTGTTTTAAATTTGCTACTCCTTATCCTAAAACTGTGGCCTCTTACCCTAGAATGCGCCACAAGCGGAAGCATCACTCCATGTCTATTTTATCGACATCTTTTATCGTCTTGAATTCAAGCAGTAATTTCTCATACTTCATGCATGACTTAGTTGCATGCTATCTGGTGTATATATCCAAAAAACAGTTCCCCTTCAAACAACAAGAGGGAAAAAAAAGAAAAGATTGGTCTGATCTTGCATTCTTTAATGACAGCATTAAATGCTCGAGACTTTCATGAGTCCAAATCTGCTATATTGATCTATGCAGGTTAAACTTTCAGTTCAGAGAAAGTTTACATTGTTAATTTTTGGGATGAAGGGTTTGATGTATGTAGAAAAGTTCAGCAATTTGACCCTATAATATGGGAGGTTAGAAGCATGAGAGGTGATCTCAATGGGATATGTAGGATCCTACAGCAGTTTGACAGAACAGATGCCGAGAGGATGTTTCTCCTAGTGAGGGAATTGAGAACTGTGCGCAGATTTTCAACATAACGAGTCTTCCAGTTAAGATAGAGATGAGGAAGGAATTCTTCTTTCAGAGGATTGTTAATCTTAAGGAGACAGTGTTGTAATGGTCATATTGCTAGACCAGTGATCCAGCAGCTCATTGCTAATATCCTGGGGCAGAGCAGCTGATGGAATTTGTACTCAATTTATAAATATGGAATCAAAAGCCAGTCCATTAATAATGGCTATGAAAGCTATTGCTATGTGGAAAATAATTAATCCAAGGCTTAAGATATATCTGAAAGAAATCAACACTCAATACTTCCCATGATTACATTCATCCATTAGAATATTGTATGTGACCTATCAAATTTGAGTTATCATTTTTTATTGGAAGTCTTGCTTATTGAAAGTAAAAATCGTGGTGTCTGCACATGTATAGGAGAATGTATAACTTTCTAATTATTGATACAAAATATTGACACAAAATTCATGTTCAAAATCTCTCTGTTTTCTTTGTTTCCTACTGTAATGCTGCAAAATTTGTTGGTCCCTTTCTAAAGCTGACATCTCTTCAGGAGTTGCTCAGGGTAGTGTTCCAGGCTTAATTGTCTTTACATGCTTCTTCAATGACCCTCCCTCCACCAAAATGTCAGAAATGAAACTGTTTACTGATGTTTATATAATGTTCAGCAACATTCGCAATATCTCAGATACTTAAACAGTCTATGTTCAATGCAATAAGATCTGGACAATATCCAGTTCTGGCTGATAAGTGGCAAGTAACATTTGTGCCCCTAAAATGATAGGTGATGACTATCTTGAATCAGAGATAATCTAACTACCACCCTTGGCATTCAATGGTGTTACCAACACTGAACCCTATTGTCAACATCCTTGGGGTTATCCAGAAACTTAACTGGACTCTTGGCATAAACACAGTGACTCCAAGAGCAGGTTAGAGGCTAGGAGTGCTGTGGTGAGTAACTCACCTCTGGCGCCTCAGAGCTCATCCACCATCAACAAGGCACAAGTAAGGAGTGTGATGGAATATTCTCCACTTGCCTGGCTGGGCTCAACTCCAACAATATAGAAGAAGCTTAACATTTTCCAGGACAAAGCAGCAAACTTGATTGGCACCACAAGAAGAAATATCTACTCCCTCCACCCTCTGGTACTCAGCAGCAGCAGGGTGTATTACCCACAAGATGTACTGCAGAATTTCATCAAAGCTTCTTGGGCAGCAGTTTCCAAATCCCTGACCACTTCCATTTAGAAGGACAAAGGAAGCAAATACAAGGGAATACTACCACCTGCAAGTTTCCCTTCAAGCCACTCACCATCCTGTTCTTTCACTGTCAAAATTCTGGAATTCCCTTCCTAAAGGCATTATGGGTCAACCTACAGCAGGTGGACTGCAGTGGTTCAAGAAGGCACTCATCACCACCTTCTAAAGGGCAACTAGGAAAGGGCAACTAGGGACGGGCAATAGAAGCTGGTTTATTGAAAATAAACTTGAAAATATGAGGAGCCAGTATGAGTTTATAATTATTATTTACTTACTTTTCAAGAAAGATTTTATTTTGAAGCAAACTAAATACTCCAATTTTCTTACCTCCACTGTGGCAACAGAGAATGTAACACTCTTAATTGCTTACATTTGTAAATGTCACACTTCACAGGGATAGCACACTGGATATCAAACTCTTCTAGTTCCACAATGATTGTAAAAGTTAAAGACTTTTCAGAATTACACAATATTTCCCAATTTATCTATCTTCATTGACCTAGTTTGACAGAAAGCACAGACCAAGTTCCTGTAGCTACAGATAAACATTAAGGAAACACTCAGGAAGCTTGAAATCGTTGAGGGCAAAGCAGCTCATTTGACTGGCAACACATTCACTCCCTCAACCACTGTCAGTAGTAGCAGTGTGTACAATCTACAAGATGCACTGCAGAAATTCACCCAAGATCCTTAGACAGCACCTTCCAAACCCATGACCACGTGCATCTAGAAGGACAAGGGCAGCAGATACATTGGAATACCACTAACTTCAAATTGCTCTCCAAGCCACTCGACATACTGACTTAGAAACATATCAACGTTCCTTCACTGTCGCTGGGTCAAAATCTTGGATTTCCCTTCCTAAGGGCATTGTGTGTCAGCCTACAGCACATAGGCTGCAGTGGTTCAAGAAGGCAGCTCACCACCATCTTCTCAAGGGCAACGAGGGATGAGCATTAACTGTTGACCAGCTAGCAATACCCAGAGATCTCATGTTGAAGTAGAGAATATAAATGACCATCAACATACAATTCTACTAGTTAAAATCCTAACCTCCATACAAAACATCCACTACACATTTGCGGACAGACACAGACAGATCCAATGAGACAAAATGGGTGTCGTGGTGGAGAGAAGGGCTGGACTGATAACTCAAAGCTTCTTGTCCATGATCCTATAAGGTGTATAAACTGAGGTAAGCCATTCAGCCCATCAAATTTGCTCTTCCATTCATCCACAATTCCATTTTCCTGCCTTTTACTCATAACCTTTGATTCCCTTAATGATCCCAAGACTGTCTATCTCAGACTTGAATATTCTGAATGACCCAACCCAACAGCTTTCCACAGTAAAGAATTTCACAGATTCATTGCCCTCTGAGAGAAACGATTCTTCTTCATCTCCATCTGAAATGTATGTCCCCTTACCCTGAGACTATTAGACTTAGACTTTCCCTCCAAGGGGAAATAACCCTTCTGCATCTACTCCTCTAAGGATCTTGAATATTTCAATCATGTCATCTCTCATTCTTCAGTGCTTCAACATGTATAGACTAAATCTGCTCAACCTGTCCTCATCTGTCTCCAGGGTTTATTGAGTGACATTTTGCCTTGTCATAATCTGCTGCTCCATGATCTTCCTTCTCAAAGTACTTACACTTGCTTCCAAAAGGCACAGGACAACTGGCTCACACTTATAAAGTCTCTGACTTAATGGATAGAGACTACAGCACACAGCAACTGCTGAGGGTAAATAAACTGGCTCCATTCAGGCTTTAGGTGTTTTTTTTTCATTGCGAGGAGAGGATACTTCCTTCCTTATCAGCGGTCTGATAATTTCTGCTTTATTAGTCACAGCTATAAGCTGTTCAGCCATCCAAGAGCCAAACACAAATTTGTTGGCAGGCAGAATGCCTTTGTCATCAACAAGAGGTCACTATTCCACAGACCAATCATCTACATGTTGCCAGCTAAATCTCCCTTTGTACACAATCCCAGGCTCAAGCCACTCTCAGTCTTGTTTGCGCTGTTTGAATGAACAGCTTATAAACAGCACTTATAGTGAGTGTCGGGTAATTGCTTTTAAAACGTACAGCAACCTTTCGACAATCTTTCATTGTCGGGGAGTCCATGCATAGAGGGCATAGGTTTAAGGTAAGAGGGGAAAGATTTCAAAGGGACCTAAGGGACAACGTTTTCACACAGAGGGTGGTGCATGTATGGAATGAACTGCCTGAGGAAGTGGTAGACGCTGGTATAAATACAACATTTAAAATACATTTGGACAGGTACACGGAGAGTAAATGTTTAGTGGGATATGGGCTGGCTAACATGGTGCTGCTATTTAACAAAGGTGATAAGGACAGGCCAGGGAACTATAGACCAGTGAGCCTGACATCGATGGTGGGCAAGTTGTCGGAGGGAATCCTGAGAGACAGGATGTATTTGGAGAGACAAGGACTGATTAGGGATAGTCAACATGGCTTTGTGCATGAGAAATCATGTCTCCCAAATGTAATTGAATTTTTTGAAGAAATAACAAAGAGGATTGATAAGGGCAGAGCGGTAGATATGATCTATATGGACTTTAGTAAGGCATTCGACAAGATTCCCCATGGGAGACTGGTTAACAAGGTTAGATCTCATGGAATTCAAGGAGAACTAACCATTTGGATACACAACTGGCTCAAAGGTAGAAGACCTAGGGTGATGGTGGAAGGTTGTTTTCAGATTAGAGGTCTGTAACCAGAGTGCCACAAGGATTGTTGCTGGGTCCACGACTTTTTGTCATTTATATAAATGATTTGGATGTGAGCTCAAGAGGTATAGTTAGTAAGTTTGCAGATGACACCAAAATTAGAGGTATAGTGGACAGCAAAGAAGGTTACCTCAGATTACAATGGGATCTTGATCAGATGAGCTAATGGGCTGAGTGGCAGATAGAGTTTAAGTTAGATAATTGTGAGATGCTGCATATTAGGAAAACAAATTTTAGCAGGACTTATACATTTAAAGATAAGGTCCTAGGGAGTGTTGCTGAACAAAGAGACCTTGGAGTACAGGTTCATAGCTCCTTGAAAGTAGAGTTGCAGGTAGATAGGATAGTGAAGAAGGCATTTGGTATGCTTTCCTTTATTGGTCAGAGTATTGAGTACAGGAGTTGGGAAGTCATGTTGCGGCTGTACAGGACATTGGTTAGGCCACTGTTGGAATATTGTGTGCAATTCTGGTCTCCTTCTTATCAGAAGGATGTCGTGAAACTTGAAAGGGTTCAGAAAAGATTTACAAGGATGTTGCCGGATTTGGAGGATTGGAGCTACGGGGAGAGGTTGAATAGGCTAGAGCTGTTTTCCCTGGAGTATTGGAGGCTGAGGGGTGACTTTATAGAAGTTTATAAAATCATGAGGGGCATGGATAGGGTAAATAGACAAGATCTTTTCCCTGGGGTGGGGGAGTCCAGAACTAGAACTAGGGTGAGAAGGGAAAGATATAAAAGAGGCCTAAAGGAGAACCTTTTCACGCACAGGGTGTTGTGTGTTGTGGAATGGGCTGCCATAGGAAGTCGTGGAGGCTAGTACTATTGCAACATTTAAAAGGCATCTGGATAGGTAGACAAATAGGAAGGGCTTGGAGGGATATGGGCCGGGTGTTGGCAGATGGAACTAGATCGGATTGGACTATCTGGTCGGCATGGATGAATTGGACCGAGGGGTCTGTTTCTGTGTTGTACATCTCGATGAATCTATGACTCTATAAATGAGGCTAGTTCAGTTTAGGAAATCTGGTTGACATGGATGAATTGGGCTGAGAGCCTGTTTCCTTGCTTTATGACTTTGTTATCCTTGCATTTTTAAAAAAAAAGTCCTATTCCCATTTTAGTCCACATTTAAAAATGCTGAGATTAGAAAGGTACAGTCTTTACATGAAGTCGTGATGTCTAATTACCAACGTGAAGAGACACTGCCAGAGTAAGAAACCACAAACTAAACATTAGGTGGGTGGGGATTGAAGAAAATAAAAGACAAAGGAACAATCTATGAGCTCAGTTCAGTGGAAGATTCACTGAAAGGTTTAGAGATCCCGCACCTCCGCCCTCAGACCCCACCCCTCCAACCATAACAAGGACAGAATGCCCCTGGTGCTCACCTTCCACCCTGCCAACCTTCGCATAAATCAAATCATCTGCCGACATTTCCGCCACCTCCAAACAGACCCCACCACCAGAGATATATTTCCCTCCCCACCCCTTTTCACCTTCCGCAAAGACCGTTCCCTCCGTAACTAACTGGTCAGGTCCCCGCCCCCCTACAACCCACCCTCCCATCCTGGCACTTTCCCCTGCCACCGCAGGAACTGTAAAACCTGCGCCCACACCTTCTCCCTCACCTCTATCTAAGGCCCTAAAGGAGCCTTCCACACCCATCAAAGTTTTACTTGCACATCCACTAATATCATTTATTGTATCCGTTGCTCCCGATGCAGTCTCCTCTACATTGGAGAGACTGGGCGCCTCCTAGCAGAGCGCTTTAGGGAACATCTCCGGGACACCCACACCAATCAACCACACTGCCCCGTTGCCCAACATTTCAACTCCCCCTCCCACTCTGCCGAGGACATGGAGGTCCTGGGCCTCCTTCACCGCCGCACCCTCACCACCAGACACCTGGAGGAAGAACGTCTCATCTTCTGCCTCGGAACACTTCAACACTAGGGCATCAATGTGGACTTCAACAGTTTCCTCATTTCCCCTTCCCCCACCTCACCCTAGTTCTAAACTTCCAGCTCAGCACTGTCCCCATGACTTGTCCGGACTTGTCCTACCTGCCTATCTCCTTTTCCACCTATCCACTCCAACCTCTCCTCCCTGACCTATCACCTTCATCCCTTCCCCCACTCACCCATTGTACTCCATGCTACTTTCTCTCCACCTCCACCCTCCTCTAGCTTATCTCTCCACGCTTCAGGCTCACTGCCTTTATTCCTGATGAAGGGCTTTCGCCCGAAACATCGATTTCGAAGCTCCTTGGATGCTGCCTGAACTGCTGTGCTCTTCCAGCACCACTAATCCAGAAAGTTGGGAATCATAGATTACCCAAAAAAGGATATTAAGCACATCAGTAGATTTTTTTTTTAAAAAGGTGCACCAATTTAAAAGTAATGCATCACCTGTGCTAACTGAGACATTTTACTAATCCTAGAGGATTAATGTGTGGGTGGTGAAGAGCAAATGTCATCTCTGTAGCTTGTGATGGTTGCCTTCTGGTCTCCAGTTGAAATGTTAGGCTGTTTTTCAACACTTCCCTCCCACCTCCAAAGTCTTTGTTATTCTTCTCTGGTCTTCCTCCAGCTGAAGAAGGCAGCTGCCTGACAACTGCTACCTCCTGAGTCCTCAGCCACGTATTAGTATGCTTTATTTCTAGAGCATGGTTGTTTAATCTTTGTTAATCGTTTGTTTGAGTAGCTCTTACAAATGACTGCAGGACAATTACTCAAGGCATCATTGATCTGCCATGTCCATCACATTGTCCAAAATAATATTTTAGCTTATCTATTGCTGGGTGACAACACACCAGTATTTGTATGGATAAGTACCACTAGACACCTTGAGAACACATGCTTGTGACCATTGTCTTTAGTTTGCCTTTATCCTTGACTATTCATGATTGCTTTTGTGTTTGCCCAAATTCAGGGATGGGGTTAGGGAATGGGTCAAGTCAGAAGTGGAGGAAAGGGTTGTGGTGTCAGGGGTGGTAAAGGGAAGATGTGTCAGAAATGTCATTGTGGAAGTAAGCTTTATTGGAACAAATATGCTAAAGATTGAATAATTGGTGGAATGGTATGGGTTTCGCACAGGAAGAGGGGAGTGAGGAAGAATCATCAAGCTAGCTGTGGAAGTTGGTGGGATTCTAATGAATATTAGTTGACAGCCTATTCCCACAAATGGAAACAGAGAATTCAAGGAATGGAAGGAAAATGCTGGAGATGAATTCCATGAAACAGAGAAAGCTGGTAGCAAATAGGAACTGAAGATAGATCGGGTTTTATCCAAGTTAATGAAGCAAGAAATCCTAAAATAACTTCATGGGCAGAGACTTGGGAATCACCAAGTATAGAGCTGGAATTGAACAATCCTAATGGTGGCTAGGCATTGTGAAGAAAATAGAAAATATTGGATTGTCATGGCATGCATGTGCCATCAGTAATTAGGTGCCAACAGACACATTAATGTTTCTGAAACTTCCAATTCAACTTTAAGAGAGGCTAGAAATCCAACTTCAGATGGAAGACACACTTCATCCTGGTACACTGATATTCAAGTTGGATTAAAGTTTCAAGACTTCATTAACTTCAATGGAGTCAGTACCAAAAGAATTGAAACAACTTTTGCAACACAAAGTTCTCCACAGT
Source organism: Chiloscyllium punctatum (assembly GCF_047496795.1). NCBI lineage: Eukaryota > Metazoa > Chordata > Chondrichthyes > Orectolobiformes > Hemiscylliidae > Chiloscyllium > Chiloscyllium punctatum. Next base: position 72,696,930 of record NC_092760.1, read on the forward strand.
TCTCAGATGGTAAGCTTCAATATGTAAACAAGGAAGTTCTGGGAGTGGCAGCTATCAACCAGATAGCAAATTCTCCACTTCATCCCAAGTCAAACAGAGAAGCAGAGAGTGCTGTCAAAGCAATAAATTTGCTTCTGTCCAAGAATACATATTTGGAGTTAATATTTCTCTATGTCAGATCAATACCATCAAGCAATGGATATTCACCAGCAGAAAGGCTCATGGGAGGAAACCGGAAATATCATTACTGAGGTGTAATTTCAGGTTGAATATAATATCTCAGGATCATGAGATGGTCAAAGAGATTAAAAATAAAAATCACAGAATAAAAGCAACAGAAATAGAATAACCTAAGACACAAGACAAAAACAGTATTCAATTTGACTACAGGTCAGGATTGGTAAAGACAAACTGAGAGACCAGTCTTAAGAGGAACAGATCAATGAGATTGTGTATAGTCTGCAAACTTGAAGGAACGTTCAGGAGAAATAGGAAAACATTGTTTTTGTGGCATCGTAAAAGTGTCCTTACGTCTGGGCCAGGAGGTCTGGGCTCAGTTCCCACCTGTTCCAGAGGCATGTGATAACTTCTCTGAACAGCTTGGTTTGAAAATACCCATCCAGTCAAAGCTCCAAATCATACCTATCATTGAACATTGAAGAAGGGGTAGAAGACAGTAATATGATAATGTTGATAATGTAAATAATCAAAAACAAATTGCTGGAATGCTTTAATCAAATTAAAGAGAATTTTTGCTGCCAATGGATAAGGTGACCAACGAAGGGAATGGGGTGTGAATATCATAGTGATGATAATGTATCTCATGATGTCACTCTAATATAAGCAAAATACAACAGAGAGCAGTCGAGAAAGAAGACATTAAGGAGCCAGAGAATGACATAGTTCTACAGACCTTTATTCAATTTTATGTACAATCAAACAATATTTAAATAAAGAGTGTTACAAATTTAAGGGTGAAACAGTCTTACTCTAGCATAAAGACATACTAAGAATATGAGAGACAATGAATAGTAACAGCCTCATAAACTCAGAACAGCCTCAAAATGTGTAAGTCGAAACAGATAGCGTTCAAGAGAACTGAAAGAATGTGGTCACCAGTCAGGAACAAATAACCCAAGGCATTGTAACTACAGTGCACTGTCAAGGCATGCAGGCAACAATATGCTCTTAAAACATTGATGTTGTTCTGTGGGAGTTGATTAGAAGAGAACATTAGTTTTCTTTGTCTTATTTTGTAATGAGCTTCAGAAAAGTTCACAATGCCCTCATGCTCAGGTTTTGAGTGGGTACTCATGCAAGATTCATCCACACATTGAACTGAGTCAGTGAAGTTAGAATGACTTTGTTTTTGGATTAAGGGTAGCCTATGTCAAATAATTTCCAGTTTTGTGGATTATCTCCATGCCTTGGGAATGTTCTGGCATGAAGATGCAGTATTGCCATGAGGGAAGGGAAGAGGGCAGCTGGTCAATGATAAAACCTTGCTTGACCCCAGCTTTCATTGAGTTAAGAATTGTACCATTTCCATTGGTGAGGATCATGGCTTGCTTGTTAATGTGGCATTGGTGGATCATAATGACAAATATGTGTTGGAAAAAAAATTAATGCAGGTATTCCAAAAACCTTTGTGGTTGACAGAGTCAAAGACTTTCTTGATGTTAAAAAAGCCATGATAAACTGTTGGTGCTGTTCCTTGTAGTTTTCTTAAATTTACTGCACAGTGAAGATTATGACTTGAATTTTTACGCCTGGATCAAGAATGCAGATTCAGAACAATTTCGAGTTTCACAGAGGCCAGTGATTCAGAATTCTGCAGTGAGGAACTCACCTCCTGACTCCACAAAGCCTGTCCACCAGGGGACACATCGGGAGTCTGTTGGAATACTTCACAATTGTCTGGATGAGTGCAGCTCCAACAACACTCAAGAAGCTTGACACCATTCATGGCAAAGCATCCGACATGATTGACATTGCATCCATAAACATTCACTCTCTCCATCACCGACACTCAGTAGCAGCAGGGTGTACCATTTGCAAGATGTACTGATTAAATTTGCCAACTCTCCTTAGACAGAATCCATGTTACTCTTGGCTCCATGTTCCCCAATAAGCCTTCATTCTTTCCAATTATCCCCCTTTATCCACCTTTAAAGGCCATTACTAAACCCAATAGCAATCTATTTCCAACTTAGGGCCCCACTCAGCATCATTTATCCTTACAACTATAATACCAACTCACCCAATATCCACCATCGCTAGATCTCAAGACACATGCTGAGATAAAGTGAAATAAACATTTAAGCATCAAGCATGGGGTGGTGCAATAGTTCAGTGGTCAGCATAGCTGCCTCACAGTGCTAGAAACCTGGGTTCAATTCCAGCCTCAGGCAACTGTCTGTTTGCACATTCTCCTTGTGTCTGTGTGGGATTTTTCTGGGTGCTCCAGTTTCCTCCCACAGTCCAATGTTATGCATTTTTGATGGCTTGGCTATACTAAATTGCCCATAGTGTCCAGGAATATGTAGATTCGGTGGAGTAGCCATGGGAGATATAGGGTAGGAGGGTGAGTCTGGGTGAGATGCTTTTCACAGAATTGATGTGAACTTGTTGAACTAAATGGCCTGTTTCCACACCAAAGGGATTTTATTCTATCTATTGTACTTTACTGTTTTAAATGAAAAATCTGATCCATGGAAACCAGCCTACTGCACTTACATTCCTTCAAGTGCATATCCATTATAAAAAATAACGATTTTGTTCTAGTTTTTATCACTTATAAAAACAAACACTAAAATATATAGTACCAGTTCAAAGAATCAATATTTCTTGGAGCTGTTAATCAACTAAGAAATGATGACACCCCACTATAATAATGAATGATTGTGAAATAAGCTTTGCAACTCTAATCCAGTAATGGTAACTCTCAGTCTTATATCAATAAATTAATGAAATAGCAAGCATTTTTTCAGACAGTTATTTTTTACAATGTGTAAAATTTTCAAATGTATTTACAGCTCAACCATCAGTTTTCAAAGTTGCTTTTAACAGTTGCTTGTGAAAATTATTTTAACATTTTTCACTATTGCTTTTGACAGCTTCAATACAATTGGCAGTGCATGTGTTTATCCAGATTTTATGAACGTTTGCCAATTTATACTACTTTTATGAATTCCAAAGAGGACCTTACCTCTCACAAGCAGAATCTTCTAACTCTCAAAGCTATCCAGATTCACATCCAAACAGTTTCCTTAACTCTCCAGAAGAGCATCCCACCTCTCCAGACAAATACCCTAACTGTCCAAAAGACAATGCTCAGGATTTTCCCTACTCTTACCATGTCTAACTTGCTGCTTTATCATAACAGTCGCCCACATGAAATACACACACGTGAAACATGATCAATCTCCATTTTTAGCCCAGTGAAAATGATGGCTTTGCTTGGGATGCACTTACAGATTTTAGTCTCCAATGCCATTTGCACAATAATGGAAAGGTTTCCTGTTGTTATGTAAATTCAGGCCTATTTCCATGGGACCCTTTCTGTGGAAGAATCTCTTAAACCACTGGGAGAAGTCAATTAAGGAGGATGCTTGCAATAATCTTCCCTGTGGAAGACACCAGAGAGATTTCTTTGTACTAATCCAATTGGTCTTGAATTTCGGCATGATCAGAGTTGTCCTCAGATCCTCCAGCATGTAAAGAAAACAGAATAGCCTTTATTATCACGTGCACTCAAAAGAGTACAGTGAAAAGTTTGTAATGTCACCTCTTGGTGCCATTTTAGGTATAGGATATCTAAGTACAGAAACTTTAAGTATTGCCACATAACTGAAATGGTTTAAAAAAAGCCTAGCATGTGGATACAGAGATTAAAAGACTAGAATGGAAATACTCTTCCCATATAAGGGGATGACTTGGGGATGCTGGTGTTAAACTGGGGTGTACAAAGTTAAAAATCACACAATACCAGGTTTTAGTCCAACAGGTTTAGTTGGAAGCACTAGCTTTAGAAACACTGCTCCTTCATCAGGTGGTTGTGGAGAACAATATTGTAAGACACAGACTTTTACTATAAATTCTGTGTCTTCCACTCTTATTCACCACAACCACCTGATGAAGGAGCAGCACTCTGAAAGCTAGTGCTTCCAAATAAATCTGTTGGACTGTAACCTGGTATTGTGTGATTTCTAACCATATAAGGGGAGATTGTGTTGTTGTGCCAGGACTCTATCTCCATTGCTCCTAAGAATTTTGGCAGGAACTTGTTACTTTGCTGTTGCAGTAATGCCTTTTGCAACTTCATTCAGTGCTTAGTTAGTGCTGAGACTGAGCGGATAGTGTATGGAGGACTGGCGTTTTGGGACATTTAAGAGAGAGGGTGTGATCTTATAGAGGCCTGAATGACATGGACTATTGAGAAAAATGGAACAGTATCTCTTGAGCGATGTCCATTTTGACATCAGCAGCAACTTGCTGCATCTTTTAATGAAGTTCCGGGCATATAGGGCAGATTCTCGTTGGCGGTGCTGAGTTGCGAATTAGGGGGATTATCGTTTGTTCATGACGTTATTACCTGCATCTCTCCTCTCATTAATATGCAGCTTCCCTTGTCACCACCCTGTGCAAACAAAGAATTCTTGACATCGAAGTCAGAGTGGGTACCTGGAGAATTCGGCTTGCCACTGGCTGTGAAGATCTTCCATTTAGTCACCACACACCTGCATCTCAGAGCATGATCCCTAGTCGCTCGTGCATGTGCCTCTTGTCCACAGATCTTGACATTCATGCAGTACTGCTGGCCAGAGTGCTGTGACTGTACTGAGCTGGGTGATGCCTGCCTTCCAGGCTGCCTGGGCCTGATGCCATAGTCTACCAGTCCTCTGGAAAAAAGGACACCTCCTCCTCTGGACCACCACATCCACTAGGACCTCCTGATTTATGAGGAAAGATTATGGCATAATTTCAACTTTTTCATACATCTTTGGAAAGACTGTCCTTTGACAAGCAATGCAGTTTTGGAATGCCAGTGCTCTTCCAGGTGCACAGGGCTCTTTCAAAGGTATCACGGACACCAGGGATGCCAATCCATTTGACAGATCTCGGTGAGTGGTGAGTCATTTTGAGAATGAGGAATTGTGGGTTGGGCTTAGAATTGGGCGATGGGGTGACATAGGGTAGGTGATTGATGAAGAGAGCTTGTTAAGTTACAGTGAGAAATCTCACTAGACCTCATGGAGAGAAACTCTCTATGTAACTCAATGAAACTGACACTCGGCCAAAAAAATGTGAGATTCAACCCATAGCCTCTGTAAATAGTTCATCTAAATGTTCTCTCCAGAAAACACTAATAACCTCTCAAATCTTGGTAAAATTCATCATTACCTCCAATCTCTTGCTGAGATTGGAAAAGAAGTCACTGCTTGATCTAATTTCCAATACTGGGAATTATTTTGCCAGGACAAAGCCCCTCTAATGTTGTTGGCTTAGCAACAGGTAGCCAAGAAGCTCTTACAAGACTATAAGGAATTTCTAACGTTATTCAGCATATATAAAGGTTTGGCACATTTTCATGTCTCTTCTCAGAATATCAGCTAGCTGGAACATGACAGATGAACACTTTTGTCCCTATCTATTTCAATCCAGCATGTTTATAGTGTAATTTTTATTCCATCAAGATGTTGTGTGAAAGCAGAATGTCTAAATCGAGCACACCTTAAAAACTTAACTGAGACAGATCGACAGGAATCAGCAATATTCATCTTTGTACATTTAGTTTACAAATAAATTTACAAGTTTTCAGTTGTATCATCTTTCTAAAGTTGATTTTTTTATTTTGTTTCTGTGGTCATTCTGAATTCACAAAAGCTCTGAGGCAAATAATGCATGTATATGTTCTGTGTGAATTCAGATGTGTCTATTTCAAGTTTTCAATCAATTGGCCGTTTAGATCTCATTTGTTATCTGTTACAACAATCCACCAATCTACAAAAATAGTCAAGTTCCATTCTAAATGTAGTCAATGAAAATGGCAAATTATGCACTTGCAAATCCTGAGAATCAGGAAAAATTGACCAGCAAATTCAAACTTTTGGCAAAATGTAAAGCAAGTTGATAGCTGTAAGTGAGCATTGATAAGAAAATAAATCTCACTTTCTGGTGATGTTTATTCTGGTTTCAGCACAATCCTGGCAAGGGTATAGGAATTGGGGATCATTCCTGGGTCCCTGCTAAGTGTGGGTTTAAAACCTTTTCACACATCTGTCTTGATCCACCAAGGCACAATAATGGCAGGATTTCTACAAAGATGGTGTTTGTCTTACCTGGGACACACAAAAGACGGCTCTGGTTACAAGTTAATTACTCACCTTTCAACACCTTTCGTTTCCATGCCTGTTAACATGACTGGTCACTTACATTTGATTTCTCAACTTTTCATTCTGTAATGTACACAATCCATTGTTAATTAGCGTTTCATTGCTACAATTATAAAGGAGAAAAGAATAGAGGTTGGTGAGGAATAGGAGCGGTCTAAAAATGAAAAAAGAGAAAAGAGATGATGAACATAACATTGAAATGAATGATGCAAAGAGATAGTACGGGGTTTAAATATGGAATAATCTGAGTCTGTGCTGAAAAAACTATAAGTAATACTGGTGCCTGATTTCAGAACAATACAATGATCAGTATTGTGTTCGTCTCGCGAACAAATCCAAATCTAGCCAGATTAAAACAGTTTACGGCAATAGACCTTGCTCTGATTTCAGACGTGTTTCATTCTGGTCCATAACGGCTTTTCCTTCTGAATTATTACCTGTGTTGGCTACTTGTTGGACAAGACAATTTAATTGATTGCTATTGAAATGAATGGCATCAAAAACAAAATCACTTGGTTTCTGTAATGAATAGTTATTCATCTCTGGCAGCTGTAAGCCTTGGTGTCAAGTAGAAAATCTACCCCAATGTTTAGAAGCAAAGGACCTTTGAAGCAATGAAGAGAGCCATTTCTTCTTTGGTGGCTGTGCCAGCCATGAAAAGAGATAATGTCACTAATCCCACGTTCCATCACTGAATGTGTACGTTGTGCTGTTTGTTATACTGCTTCAAGTCGATACTAAAGTACTTCTTAAATAAGATGATGGTTTTTGCCTCTATGATCTCTCCAGTCAGTAAGTAAACCTACCCCTGAAGAAGGGTTCTGAAAACAGGTCATTGCACCTGGAATGCTAAATGATTTCCCTCTCTACAGATGCTGCCAGACCCCCTGAGATTTTCCAGGAATTTCTGTTTTTGTTTCAGATTTCCAGCATCTGCAGATCTTTCATTTTTGTTAGTTAACCCACCTCTGTTGGATCAGCTGTTCTTCTCAATTTCTCTTAAGTCATTCAATGAATTAAAATATACTTTCAAATTTTGGTTATTGACTTCTAGGCAAAGTCAGAGGAGAGTAACTATTAAAACTTACATGTATATCGACATATATATCTTCATGCATATTAGCTTCATGTTGAATGTAATCCTATTTGAAAGAAAAACATAAATGTGACACTCTAGACACTCAGATACTAACACTGAAACATTCCTGAACATCTGTGCATCTTAGGCCTGAAACCACCATTTGCTGTTCAACTGCTTGTGTCAAGCACACTTAACCATCATTAATCAAATCCATTAAGGGCTGTAATGCAAAAGCAATGCTTTGTTATTTTGGAAATATTGACCTCTGTTGCTAAATTACTAATCACCTGTAACTTGCCCAGAGCATACAAGAGTTGTTCCCTTCCAACCCTGGACCATCAAACACTTAGTAACATGGAGGATGGTCCAGGCTTGGGATCTTCAGTGTTGTAGCTATGGCTAGACAGACATTCAAACTCACAGCTGATGGAGCAAAGTGACCAAACATTTACACATGGGACAATGTATAAACAGTGGTATATCATCTGTATCGGCTATATGCCCTTCTTCCCCTCTGATTCTGTCTCAGCATGGTACTGCGTTCACAGCTGGGGTGGAGGGAACTTGCGATAGGCTTAGGCTTAGGGTTAGTGTTAAGGTTAGGGTGAGGGTCAGGTTTAGGGTTAGTGTTAGAGTTATGGTTAAGTTTAAGGTTAGGGTTCAGGTTAGGGCTAGGATTATTGTGAGCATCAGGTTTAGAGTTAGTGTTAGGGTTATGGTTACGGTTATGAATTCCGAGTCCTTGGTGTTTTAACGGGTTGACCCTGTCTTGAGGGTCTTGACATGCTGATGTGTCTTGCCCAGAGGCAGGTTCATCGTCCAGGGCTTAATCCAAGTGGAAAAGTAACCCCAATATATCGAAGCAAAGAACATTTGAAGTAATGAAGAGTAATTTCTTCTATGGTGGCTGTACCAACCATGAAAAGAGATAATGCCATTAATCCTACTTTCCATCATTGAATGTATGTGTAGCCCTTTAGTTATACTGCTTCAAGCCACCTGAGGGGGGCCAGGCAGGGTGGAGACGAAACCTCTGGCCACCTCCGGCGTGTCCCGAGAGGAAACGTTTAGCGGCAGGGATCTGTTTGTGGTTCCCCCTTACATTTGTATAATGACTAGCACCACCCTGTCTCCTTGTGAGGAAGGGGCCCCTGGAGTGAACTGCCTCCCCCTCCCTGTCAGCTTGCAGTTGTTGCTGAACACCACTGGCTTGAGTGATGGAGTGTCGAGCTATGCACCGACCTTGCAGATTCTGACAGTACTGGACTGGGTCTCCATAGCAACCTGTCCATGGAAGGAGTCAGATGCTCACCTTGCAAAGGCAGTATAGTACAATCAGCATTGATGCAGCTTGGCCCAGGGTTCTCAACACGTCTGCCTGTTGGCCTGGTCTCTTCTTGTGTGTGTTGATGCAGTCCTGAATTGTTGATACAGTGGGGTCCTCTCCTGTTTGGGGCTGGGCAGGTGCCTGGGCTGGAGCAATCCTTTGAATGCCAGTGGTGCAGGACATTTGTCCATTGACCAGCTGCGGGGTAATGACAGCGATCTGCTCCTCAGAAGGTGCACCAAGCTCTAATCCAACTAAAGTACCCACCGTGGCATTGGGATCTGAGCTGTTGGGGGATTCAGCTGATACTTCCTCTAAGGGACTTATGTCCACTGCTGAGGAAGTATCCACCTTGGATTGCTGTCCTCTTGACCTGGGACACTGTTGGTACCTGCAAAACAGAGAATGCATTGCAAGGGGCCATTGAGAGATTCCTGGGTACTAATGACATCCAAAGATATGGGTGGGACACAGGAAAGTGCTGTTCGGGTAGATGATCAGTCATGATCAAGCTGAATGAAGAAATATGCTTGATGGATTGAATGGCCTACTCCTTTACCAACATTCCTATGTTACAACACATTGAGAAACATGAACTGACCTTAAGATTGTTGAATTTGATTGAATATTTCCCTTGGAGGCAATCTTAATGGTCTGTTTCATTTTGAAAATTGCTGGTTAGAGCAAGTTTAGACTTTTGCTGCAGCTAGTCACTTCATATTTAATGATATGGGCAGGCTTACCACAAACTGTACTTTCAGTTTTTTTATGATTTGGTGTTGAAGGAAACCAATTACCTACTTTGATATTTTCCTTCAGTGCAGTGTTCACTGAGGCACAAATGGTTTACAATACTTCTGGCATCTCAAAATAATTGTTGTATTCAATAAATACTGAGGTTTGCATTACAGTGACCTGCATGGTCAAGGCTTTTCTACTTCAATTTAATGTGGGAAATCTCCCGACTAAGCTGGATGCTGGTGGGACTATCATGTATCATGGAAACTAATTTGTAGCTATGCCAAAATCTGCTGCAGCCTCTTTGTGTTCAGGAGTAAACCGTTCTGTCATATTTCTGTCAAAACATGACAGTTTCTGCTCCAAAGAAGAAGAATCGTCAATGATAGATAAATGATTGATTCCTCATTGAAATACTTGGAAGTAGAGACAACACAATACTGCTAACTTCAGACTTCAAAGAGTTTGTTCATTCGAATTCCTGAACATGCCTGCTCTTATAAATAGAAATGATCTTTCTATTGACAAATGGTAAAATATAGTTGAACCTTTGAGCTTCCTTGACGTGGCCTTGTCTTGGAAAGCCTCATGACATTGTCAACCTGAGTCCCAGACATTTAAATATCAGCAGCTCTGCAATCATTTTAATCATGTTCCTGCCAAGGGCAAATCTTTTGTTGGTGATGAGTCTGCTCAAGACATGTTGGAGCATTTAGGTCCAAAATGACTCCCCCCCCCCACCACCACCTCCCCCCCCCCCCCACCTCACTTTTTTCAGCCTTCAGCTGTTGCAATGCCACCACAGTAAACATCTTTTGGCAAATTACGCAAGTAACCAAACAACAGGAGTGTTGTCAGGATTGACTTTGTGGATCTTTACAGTACTGTCTACATGGAGGTCCAGATGTTAGAATGTCTGCTGCACACAAAGCTTCACCAACATGAAGGACACGCCTTTAACACTATCTGTGTATCAACAGGTGTCAGAGCAAGAGGAGGAGAATCTAAGGGAGGCGTTGGTCACTTGTACACTTGGCAGCTGAAACTTTCAGAGACCAGTTTATTAAGGAGAGCTTCACATATATTCCATCTCAGATATGAAATAATTTTGCAATTTCTGACAACCCTTTTTTTTTTAGCCTAGATCTATGTCTGTCCCATCACTGTTGTGCATTCCATCACGAGGAACATACATTTAAGAGAAACAGCATACTAGCGTAGCTTCAAGATACATGCTCATAAACCATGGTGAATGATCTAACGTATAAAGATTGCACGCTCCACCTTAAATTAGCATGACATACTAATCGAAGGTTGCTGCTCAGTTTTGATCAAATAGTTTAATGTTAGCCCAAATACTAATGCACCTATGAATGTTTTGTTTGCACTTACTAACTAATTTGAATAAACAGTTTGCTGGATTCTTCAAGACTATAATATTTGTGCCCAGTTTCTTATGTTGCAAGGGTCTTGCTATAGCAGGTAAAATATCTGCTGGAAGCAAAATCATATCCCAATTGTAGCAATAGTTGTCTGTAAAGGATTACAATATCTCACTCACCAATAATTAGAAAAATAACTGAAGACCATCCAAACAACAGCTTTGGACAGTCAAGGGTTTGGACAAAGGGAACATTCCTCACCCTTGAACAGGATCAGTTTTTGTGGATGCAGAAAGCTGGGAAATCTGTATACAGAGCATTATCCATCAAGAAGATAGAGCAAAAATCTATTTGATGAGAAGATAGGCATTTTTACTGCAAATTAATTTTTTAAGATTGACCTAATTTAAAGAAAGGGAATAATATAAAGCTGCAGTGCACTTTTGAGCTGAGCTGGAGGGGAGTATTCTCTGTTCCGAGCATGTAATACATAAGGGACAGTTCATACGAATGCATGAACAAGATCATTTGGCCCTCTAAGCCTGCTTCACCATGCAAGAAAATCACACAATAACCTCAACCCTACATTATTGTATAGCTCCAATGATCTTTCATCCCTTTTAGAATCAAGACTCTATCTACCTCTGCCTTAAAAAATGTTTAAAGATCCAGCATCCACTGACTTTTGAAGAAGAGATTTTCAAAGAATTACAACTCAAAGAGAGAGAAAACAAAATCTTCTTGCTGTTATAAATGGGCACCCCTTTATTTTTAAACTATGACTCCTAGTTCTAGATTCTCCTCCGTGAGGAAACATCCTTTCCACATCCACCTGGCCAAGTTCCCTCAGGATCTTATGTGGACCAATGAAGTAATCTCTGACTCTTCTAAACTGTAGAGGATACAGGCCAAGCTTGTATAGCCGTTCCTCCTAAGGCAATCTACCCGTTCCTGCTATTAGTCTAGTAAACCTTCCAATGTATTAATATACTTCTATAAGTGTATTGAGAAGCACTGTACACAATACTCACCAATGTTCTGTACAATTGAAACACAGGCTCCTTAAACTTGAATTCAATTTCCCTTACAATGAAACATAAGATTTTGCTAGATATCCTTATTACTTACTGCACCTACATGTTCATCTTTTGTGATTCATTCATCAGGACACTGAGATGTCTCTGCATCTCATATCTCTGGAACTTCTAGCCATTTAGATGGAATGCTTTTCTTTATTCTTGCTGCTAAAATGGGCAATTTCATAATTTCCCACATTGTTCTCAGTTTGACAGATCTTTTGCCCATTCATTTAACCTATCTATATCCAAAGAACTCCAATAAACTCAGAGATGGACAGGACTAGCAGCTTAATGTTCTAAGGTATGAATGCTACAGGAAGGATAGAAGGTTGGGGGTGGGGGCGGGGTAAGAGAGAAGGGGAAGTGACATTTTTGATTTTGGATAGCATTACTGCTATACTTAGGGAGAATATTTCTGGGAATACATCCAAGGAAATTAATTGGATGGAATTGAGAAATAAGAAAGGGATGATCCCCTTATTGAGATTATACTATAGACCTCCCCCACCCCCCACCTCCCCAATAGCCAATGGTAAATTCAGAAACAAGTTTGTAAGGACATCTCAGTTATCTGTAAGAATAATACAGTGGTTATGGTAGGGGATTTTAACTTTCCAAACATAGACTGGGACTGCCATAGTGTTAAGGGTTAAGGTGGAGGGGAATTTGTTAAATGTGTACAAGAATATTTTCTGGTTCAGTATGTGGATGTACCTACTAGAGAAGGTACAAAACATGACCAACGTTTGGGAAATAAGGCAGGGCAGGTAACTGAGGTGGCAGTGCGGGAGCACTTTGGGGCCAGCGACCCATAATTCTATTAGTTTGAAATAGTGATGGAAAAGGATAGACCAGATTTTAAAGTTGAAATTCTAAATTGGAGCAAAGCCAATTTTGATGGTGTTAGGCAAGAACTTTCAAAAGTTCTTTTGGGATAGATGTTTACAGGAAAGGGGATGGCTGGAAAATGGAAGGCTTCAAAAATGAGATAATGAGAGTCCAGAGACAGTATATTCCTGTTAGGGTGAAAGGCAAGGCTGGTAGGTATAGGGAATGCTGGATGAGTAGAAAAAATGAGGTTTTAGTTAAGAAAAAGGAGGAACCATATGTCAGGTATAGACAGCAGAGATCAAGTGAATCCTTAGAAAATAATAGGAGTATAGTAGGAGTATACTTTAAGAGGGAATTCAGCAGGGCAAAAAGGGGATATACAATAGCTTTGGCAAATAGGGTTAAGAAGAATCCAAAAGGATTCTATAAATACACTAAGGACAAAATTAACTAGAGTAACTAGAAAGAGAATAGGTCCCCTCAAAGATCAGCCAGGTGGCCTATGTGGAACAGCAGGAGATGGGGGAGATACTAATCAAGTATTTTGCATCAGTGTTTACTGTAGTGAAAGACATGGAAGATATAGAATGCGCGCAAATAGTTAGTGACATCTTGAAGAATATCCATATTACAGAGGAGGAGGTGCTGGTTGCCTTAAAATACATAAAGATGTATAAATCCCCAGGACCTGATCAGGTGTACCCTAGAACTCTGTGGGAAGCTAGAGAAGTGATTGCTGGGCCTCTTACTGAGATATGTGGATCCTTGATAATCACAGGTGAGGTGCCGGAAGACTGGAGGTTCGCTAACGTGGTGCCACTATTTGAGAAAGGTGGTAAGGAAAAGCCAGGGAACTATAGATCAATGAACCTGAAATCGGTGATGGGGAAGCTGTTGGAGGGAATCCTGAGGGACACGATTTACATGTATTTGGATATGTAAGGCCTGATTATGGATATTCAGCATGACTTTGTGCATAGGAAATCATTCTCACTGACCTGATTGAGTTTTTTTGAAAAAGTAACAAAGAGGATTGATGAGAGCAAAATGGTGGACATGATTGACATGGACATCAGTAAGGCATTTGACAAGGTTCCTCATGGTAGACTGGTTAGCAAGGTTAGATCACATGGACTACAGGGAAAACTTGCCATATGGATACAGAACTAGCTTGAAAGTACAAGACAGAGGGTGGTGGTGGAGAGTTCCCTTTCAGACTGATGGCCTGTGACCAGTGGTGTGCCACAAGGATCAGTACTGGGTCCACTGTTTTTCATCATTTATATAAATTATTTAGATGTGAACATAAGAGGTAAAGTTAGTAACTTTGCAGATGACACCAAAAGTGGAGGTGTAGTGGACAGCGAAGAAGGTCACCTCAGAATACCTCAGGGATCTTGATCAGATGGGCCAAGGAGTGGCAGCTGGAGTTTAATTTAACTAAATGTGAGGTGCTGCCTTTTGGAAAGGCAAAACAGGGCAGGACTTTTACACTCAATAGTAATGTCCTGGGGAGTGTTGCTGAACAAAGAGACCATGGAGTGCAGGTCATAGTTCCTTGAAAATGGAGTCCTAGATAGGATAGTAAAGAAGACATTTGATATGCTTTCCTTTCTTGGTCAGACCATTGAGTGTCGGAGTTGGGAGGTCATATTGCTGCTGTACAGGACATTAGTTAGGCCACATTTGGAATATTGTGTGCAATTCTAGTCTCCCTCCTATCGGAAGAGTGTTGTGAAACTTGAAAGGGTTCAGAAAATATTTACAAGGATGTTGCCAGGATTGGAGGGTTTGAGCTATAGGGAGAGACTGAATAGGCTGGGACTGGAGCGTCGGAGGCTGAGGGGTGATCTTATTAAGGTTTATAAAATCATGACGGGCATGGATAAGGATCTTTTCCCTGGGATAGGCAAGTCCAGAACACAAGGGCATAGGTTTATGGTGAGAGGGGAAAGAAATAAAAGAGACTTAAGGGGCAACATTTTCTCTCAGAGGATGGTAAGTGAATGGAATGAGTTGCCAGAGGAAGTGGTGGAGGCTGTTACAATTGCAACATTTAAAAGGCATCTGGATCGGGCATATGAATATGAGGGGTTTAGAGGGATATGGGTCCAGCTGCTGGCAGATTGGACTAGATTAGTTTAGCATATCTGGTTGGCATGGACGAGTTGGACTGAAGGGTCTGTTTCTGTGCTATATGTCTCTGTGACTCTATAACAGCAGTGTGAAGCTTGTGATTAGTGAGGCTTTCAATGTTAGATGGAGTCATAGAAACAGAACCTTTGGTCCAACTAATCTATGCTGACCAAGCTTCTCAAACTAAACTAGTCACACTTATCTGTGTTTGGCACATATTCTCCTAAACCTTTCTTATTTCATGCACCTGTCCAAATATCTTTTAAATGTTGTAACTATACCTACAACTGCCACTTCCTCTGGCAGTTCATTTCACATATGATCCACTCTCTGTGTGAAGATGTTGCCCCTTAGGTCCCTTTTAAATCTTACTCCTTTCACCTTAAAAATATGGTCCCTAGTTTTGAACTTCCGCACCATGGTAAAAGACCTTTGGTATTCACCTTATCTATGCACCTCATGATTTTATAAACTTCTATAAGGTAATCCCTCAACCTCCCAAGCCCCAGTGAAAAAATGTCCCAGCCTATCCAGTCTCTCCTCATAATCAGATCTTCAAGTCCCAGCAACATCCTGGTAATTCATTTCTGAACTGCTTCAATTTATAATATCCTCCCTACATAAGGTGGCCAGAACAGTGCACAACTCAGAAAGTGACCTCACCAACGACCTGTACAACTTCAATATGATGACCTGTACAATTTCAATACTATATTCGGTGGTCTACACAATGAAGGCAAGCATGCTCACTGCCTTATTCAACATCCTATGAATTGAGACTAAAAGTTTAGTATTCCTAACTTGACCAATCTAGTGAGGTCACAGAGCTTTGTAACATTTCCTCACTTTAAGCTTCCATGGTTTTACAAACTGTGCCATTGCGTTTTATTGTTGGCATGGTTGACGCCTGAAGTGTAAGGAGGAGAATATAACTTCTTGTGTCCACATCCTGCACCTGTACCTCTGGGCCATATGCAATCATTTTGTATTTTCTCAACTTTTCCATATATTCATGCTAAAGTATTTTCTTCATGGTTGTACAACTTCACCTCATGTTTGTTACTCAGCTGGTCGTACATTCATCTCTGGTTAAGGAGATAATGTGGATTCACAGACCCTCAACATACATATACTTAATCTAATAAACTAAAGCCAGAGCTCAGTGACAGTATGAAAAATGATTCGGTATTGGAAGTTCTGCCTTCTACACGAGACATTAAACCTTGACCCTGTCATAGAGTCATAGAGATGTACAGCATGGAAATAGACCCTTTGGTCTGACTTGTCCATGCCGACCAGATATCCTAAACTGATATAGTCCCTTTTGCCAGCACTGGCCCATATCCCTCTAAACCCTTTCGATTCATGTACCCATCCAGTTGCCTTTTAAATGCTGTAATTGTACCAACCTCCACCACTTCCTCTGGCAGTTCATTCCACACATGCACCACTCTCTGCATTAAAAAGTTGCCCCTTTGGTCCCTTTCATATCTTTCCCCTCTCACCCTAAACCAATGCCTTCTAGTTCTGCATTCCCCTAGCCCAGGGAAAAGACTTTGTCTATTTATCATATCCATGCCCCTAATGATTTTATAACCCTCTTATATAAAGGTCACCCCTCAGGCTCCGATGCTCCAGGGAAAACAGTCCCAGCCTATTCAGCCTCTCCCTGTAGCTCAAATCCTCCAACCCTGGCAACGTCCTTGTAAAATTTTCTGAACCCTTTCAAGTTTCACAACATCCTTCTGATAGGAAGGAGACCAGAACTGCACACAATATCTAAAAGTTGCCTAACCAATGCCCTGCACAGTCACAACATGACCTCCCAACTCCTACACTCAGTGGTTTGACCAATAAAGGAAAGCATACCAAATGCCTTCTTCACTATCCTATCTATTCTCTTAGGTAGATGTAAAAGATAAACACTGGAGTTATCAGCAGCATCCTGGTCAATATTTATCCTTCAATCAACATCATAAAGAACAATTACCTGGTCATTATTATTTTTGGATATGGGGAACCTTCTTTGTATAGGTTAGCTATTACATTTTGCTACTTCATAACAGCTACTCTTCAAATGTATTTTATTGTTGTAAAGTGCTTTGGAAATACAAGCTTATTTGTCAAT
Source organism: Chiloscyllium punctatum (assembly GCF_047496795.1). Lineage (NCBI taxonomy): Eukaryota > Metazoa > Chordata > Chondrichthyes > Orectolobiformes > Hemiscylliidae > Chiloscyllium > Chiloscyllium punctatum. Next base: position 72,714,027 of record NC_092760.1, read on the forward strand.
AGTGTTTTCCAGCAGAATACTGAAGTGCTGAAAAATGTGTTAAAAATCACATAACATCAGGGTTATAGTCCAACAGGTTTATTTAGAAGCACTAGTTTTCTGAGCGCTACTCATTCGTCAGGTGGTTGTTGAGTATAAGATCATAGGACACAGAATTTATAGCAAAAGTTTAGTGTGGTGTAACTGAAATTATATATTGAAACAGACCTGAATTGTTTGTTTAGTCTCTCATCTTTTAGAATGGGCATGTTGGATTCAGTTCTTTTCAGGTAAATTATGAATGTCTTCCGCCTTGACAGTAATCACATTTTTTCATTTTCTCCTTCTCTGCTTTATACATTTTTGTATGGCTTTACAGACATCTGGCTGGACATTAATTCCTTCATTCCATTCTTTCTTTTTGCTTTATGTTTGCATTTGGAAAACGTGAGGTCATTAAAAGTAACATTGAAAACACCATTATCACAATGTGATGAATTTCAATCCATAGTTACGTTCACACAAAATCATCAGTACATTCCCAAAAAGCAGATTTTTAAAAATTCAGTTGACAATTAGACACAATTTTACAAGTGTTACATATTCTTAGAATTACAGTGCAACACATTTGCCATTAAGCCTGAAGGATGGGAGTGTCATTGATTCATTCACTGGTCTCTCATGTTTAGTTTTGTTTCCAACCTAACTGAGGCTATTGTGGTGAAAGCCTCATTTACCAGTTAGCTAAAAGACTATATGTAAATGAAACTTGATAGTCCCAAATTAATCCCAGTTGAGAATGAATACAAAGGTGTTCATTCTGATTTCTCAATGAGATCAGGATGCTGTGTGACCTGGAGAGAGACTGAAGATGGTGGTTCTTCTATGTAAACTTGCTGAGCTTGTCCTTCTGGTTGCAAAGGAAAAACTTTGAGGTCTGGTTAAAATAGGCTTTAACAAGTTGCTGCAGTGCATCTTATAACAAAGGTGTTCCAGTTTTGAGATCAATTCAGCAATTCTTTTTTCAGGAGAGATCACAGACATTGTTAGTGGAGTGAATACTTTGTTAAGATTGATGCAAGATCAGAGGAACTTTGTTTGTTTCTAGCTTGTGGTGATCTCTCAACCCAGAACATGTTGATACCAACAATATGTACCTGGATTCAAAACACCTGCTCGCTATCAACCATCCTCTTTATTTATTTTACTTTTAATTGTCGCAGCTTCAAAGGTATTTATTATGCTTCTAGTTTCCTATTGCCTATTGTATGTCATTTATTTTTAGTGTAGTGTCAATGTGAAATAAAATTTTTAAAAATGTTTATTCAGATGAACACTATTTTATTAATGGCACCAAATCTACTTGAAGTTATTCCTGTTGGGTTATTGTTAAATTTGCCAGAAACGTGGCAACAGGTCCATTTACTGAGACTGAAATTTGGACTTGTCACACATCATCAACCAAACCAAAGCATTCTGCTTGACTGACATCCAATCCAGCACCTTAAATAGTCTCTCCTTGCACCAGTGTTCATTGTATCTGAACTATATAGCATCTATAAGATGCACTGCAGCAACTTGTTAAAGCCTATTTTAACCAGACCTCAAAGTTTGTCCTTTGCACCCAGAAGGACAAGCTCAGCAAGTCTACATAGAAGAACCACCATCTCCAGTCTCTCTCCAGGTCACACAGCATCCTGATCTCACTGAGAAATCAGAAGCATCCATTGGGTGTTGACTGTGGAGTGCATGGTGGCAGAGTGATGGATGGGGCTTGAGCTGGCAGGTACCCTGTATTTGGAATTGTATCCACACTACTGGTGCAGCAGATGGTTGAGCAGGCTGGGATATACCACCTATCCAGTGTTGGATTTGAAATAATTGTTACCCAGGAGGTACACATCCTCAATGAACATTCAAAGAAATAAAATGGGAGGTTAATGTGCTGATTGCAGGATTATGTTCAGGATTTAGATTTGTTTTCTGGTTTACACATTGTGTGTGTCACTGACTAAGATTCTCACCTTCCAGATAACACAGTCAGAAGTCACACAACACGAGGTTATAGCCCACCAGGGTTACTTAAAATCACAAGTTTTTGAATTTCTGCTTCTTCATCAGGTGAAGGAGCAGCGATCCAAATATGTTGGACTATAATCTGGTGTTGTGTGAATTTAGACATTGTCCACCCTAGTCCAATACTGGCACCTCCATATCATGGTCCAGATAATCCAAACCTCTTTGTTTTAAGGATTTACAAATCATCCTATATTATTCTAAATGATCGCATCTACAGGTTTGCTATTTGCAGTCCTCATAATTTAAGCTCTGATAACGTTCTGCCTTCCAAGGTCATTATGTCCTCCTATGATGCAACAATCAGAACGAATTCTTTGTACCTGATGGTGTCTGTTTAGGGAACTACACACTGGGAGAATCACTTGCTGACTTTAATCTTGAGAAACTGGAGATAAAGGTTAACATTCCTTCCAATGACTTTGCACAAGCTTCCAGAGATTTTCATTTGCAAAGATCCAAATCCCTTTGATCTCCTCAACTTGAACCTCTCACCATTAAAGATTTGGGTTACATAGAGCTTTTGGCACCGAAACAGGTCATTCGGCTAAACCGACCAATGCAAGTGTTTACATTTAATATGAACCTTCTCTCATTCTCCATCGACTCATCCTTCCATTGTTTCTTCTCTGATATCCCTTGTATTGAACCTATTGCAGTGAGTTCCACATTCTCACCACTCTCTGAGCAACAAAGTTTCTTCTAAAATTTGTTATTGTATTTGTAAATGACCATGGCAGTTGGGATGCCAAGGCAATGGAGGCGAGTGCTGGAAAATAGGATTAGAAGAATTGGATGGTTATTTTTGACTCACATGCTGCCAAAGAGCTGTGCTGTGGATGTCTCTGACTTCATGCCATATTTGTGGCCCTAATCTAATTTTCTGCACAACAACCTTGAGCATAAAGATCCACCAATCTTCCATATAAAATAAATATGTTCTGGGAACACTTGTGGGTCAGACAACAGCCATGGAACCATTCTAATAAAGGAGCTTGGGAACTGAAGCATCAACTCTGCTTCTCCTTCCACAGATGCAGTCTGACCTACACAGTATTAGGAGCAATTTTTGCTTTAATTTCAGACTTTCAGAATCTGCAATGTTTTGCTTTCCACAACTCCTTTCAGACTGACACTTAAGACAAAATTTGAAGTGATTTTTTTTTGAGTCAGCTAACCTTTACAACTATTTTAACTCGGCAGCAAGAACTAGCAAGCTGAGAGAGAGAAAAGATTTCTTTTATCACTCTCTGCTGGCCTTGCTCACTGGTTTTTTCACATCTATTTCTTATGAAAATTAATGGCTTTCAGTTGCTACTGAGATGAAAGACAGTTTTATGACTGAATTTGCATGAAAGGTCTCCTTCCAAGAATATGGAGGTCGCTTAGCAAGGGATGTGATAACTTCATCAGAATGGTCTGGCCTAATAAACAGCATAATTTATGAATTTTCATATTGTTAGGATACCTTCCTCCAGTTCTCCCCCTCCATCACTGTCCCTTCTCATCACTGCTGTATCTGGCTTTAATTCTGCCATCAGCAATACTCACTTCTTTTTATAATGATGTTCCAAGTGTTTATAAGATTAGACTTCACCGTGATATAATACATACATTTGTCTGTCAAATATGAGGTGATCAGATTTAATAGTTTTTGCCATTAAAAGACTGCTGGTGATATTCAAACTGATTCTCTCCAGTCCGGAAAAGTGATTAGTTGCCAAGGCCTGTATAGATTCCTTTCCAATTTTGTCCATCTTTCATTCAAAGTAGGTCATGTAAACAAAGGGACCTAAATAGAAGAAAAAGATATGTGAAAGCCCTGTGGAAAATTCATTAATAAAATGACAATGTCTCCTGTTTGATGTTAAATTACTTCTCACCAATTGGCAGGAAGTCATCTATTTGCTGACAGGCTTATTTTAAAGCAGATTCATTTTCGTGTGTGAAAATAATCATTTCTTAAAGGCAAATTAAGAACTCTCAAATTGAGACTGCAGCCTTCCATGATATTTTATTGGATGAGTTATTACAATGTAGATACATACAACGAGTTTGGGCCCAGAGGTGAGAGAAGGCGCTAGAGCGTGGCAACATTGATGTTGATGGGCCCAGTGCAGGACTCGAGGTTGTGATGGCGGCATCAGCATTGATGGCGGCTCTGATGCCAGTGTTGTTTCAAAGGGTCACGCTCTTGGATTTCGTTCAGGAAGGTTGTGGACTCTGATAACTTTCTTGGTTGCAAGATGGCAACGATGGTGGTGAAGTGGGCACAACAGAGAGTAATGGTGCTGGAACATGGTGACTCCCACATTGGTGGGTCTGGCACAGGGATCACAAGGAGGTGACATTGGCAGCACCGTGGCATCAAGACTCATGGTGGCATTATTCTTTTTTATTTTATAACTCCTTTTTATGCTTTCACAGTTTTGTTGCAGCACTCTCAAAAAAACCCTGTGCCACTGTTGAAATGTTGGAAACAGTTGTAAAGTGGGAGTTGTGTAAATATGAAAGTCCAGTTTTAGCCCACATTTTGTAAGTTAATAGTTTATAAGCATGATATAAATTTACCTAAAGGCATTGGATCAGAGTTTTTTTGATCAGGCCCTGCAGAATTCTTCAGGTGACCATTTCCATAGTGTGCTTTATCTCTTTTACCAAGATGGTGTCTTGCACTGAAGACAGGATAAACTAGTACACCAGCAGATATGCTCACATTGACCACTTTGAGGTCTCTTTAGGGGGAATACCTTAACCTGCTACCTTGGGTAAGCTTCTATGCCTGTAAATGACATGGACTTGTTGGTCTGTATTGTCACTTAGCCAAAGCTGAAGGATTCATTTTCTGCACAACAATGCATAATATTTTCATGGTTATGTATTATTTTCTTAAGAATCGCCTCATTCTGATCATATAATTGAAGCCACACGTGCTACAGTTGTAACTAAGGAAAAATAAAACATGGAAATTACAAGTACCCTCCTTTACCAAAGGCCTTCAACATGACATAGATGCTTAGCTTAAGCTAGATGAATCCCATGATGTTGTTTGTAGATTACCACCCAAGCAATATTTTCATTAACAGTGTGATTCCAAAATGTTTCTTACTGAAGTGAAATCATAAGCAACACAACAAGGTCAACAGGATATCTGGACCCTTAGTTAACAGTGGGAATTGAGCATCTACGTAACCAATGAGGCTTAGGGCTGGAGTACTGGACCTAATGATGGCAATGGGGCTTCCAACTACTTGGCTGGAGAGCTCCACATCGCCCCCTTTCTGATAAGGCTGGATGGATTAAGTGCCTCTTATCCATTGGACAGGTGAGCAATAGTCCTTCCCCTGTACCAAGAGGTGACAAGGCCTGCCCTCAAGGTCAGTTCACTAATCAGAAGCTGTGATAAGTGAAGTCATAGCTTTCATTGGATCCAGCTATTCAATGCCAGCTCTCTCAATGAGGCTCTGAATGTCTGTGAATGAAGGAGCCCCTGGATTCTTGTTTCATTCCTGTGCTTCCTGTATGTTGACTCCCCTCCCCCACTAAGGGCATTACTGAGGGCCTTACATGGGCTTTATTAGATGACATAACAATCTGATGGACTGGGAAAGTTGTTAATGTGTCTTCCTGCGATGAACTTAGACGAGGTGGAGGTCTGCACCCACCTCCATCATGCCTAACTAGATTAATCCACACATCCCATGCACCATTCCCCAATACAGAGAGGGAAGGCAAGAGTGGATGAATAGAATCACAGGATTGTTATGGTGCAGAAGGAAGCCATCCAGGCCATCATGCTTGCATTGGCTCTTCAAACGAGCTTCATTACCTCACATCAATCATTTGTTTTCTCACGATATCCTTTCACATTATTTCTACCTAAATAATCATCCAATGCCCTAGAAAAAGAAGATGAATAAATATTTCAAATCTGAGGTTTCTAAAGCCTCTAACAACAATTGAGTACATGCAGGAATAGGATTGAACACTTTCAACTGTGAACACTTTGAACACGCATTGGAACAAAGCGATTGATTGGGTCTTGCATTGACAATTATCACATTGTTAAAGAGATACAGGTGAAGCTCCTTTATCCGAACATCCAAAAACTGAAAAGCTCTGAAATCCAAAGTTTTTTTGTGAATTGTTTTTTTCTCATTAACAAGGTTGTTTGGCAAGCAAACAGTTACCCCAAGTCAACACTCACTTGATGCGTGTCACTCAGATGCGACGTTGGGGGTGGGGGGTTGTAGCCAAGCATGTTCTTAGTTAGAAGTCTGCTTCTCTGGAAAGATTTTTAAAAATTTCACCATTAAACCGTCACATTCTGCAACCCGAAAAATTCCAAATTCCGAAAAGCAGCTGGTCTCGAGCATTTCGGATAAAGGATCTTCAACCTATACTCAGACTCTCCCTGTCAGGAAATACACAGTCAGCCCTGCCACAAAATCCTGCCCTGTCTGAAAGCAATTCTCAGAGCAAATTTACTAAAAGATCTCTCTCATACAACGTGAACATTTCCCGTACTCACTCAGAGTGACAGTGAGTTTGGTCCCTGCTCTGAAGATCAACTTGTTACCAGCTATAGCATACCACAGTACCAATTTGCCTGACAAAAACTCCTTCCCCCACTCCCAAACGATATTGTGCACAATTGTCATTTTTTTTTTAAAAAAGATACTCAGACTCATAATTACCAAAATGAACTGTTTCTACTGAGTTTGATGTTCAGTTACTATGCAAATCCGATAAGTTCTTTAACATGCTTAGGGCAAAATGTTGCTTGTGAGAAACAAGCTGTAAATCAATCAGTTCTGGAAATTCACAGCTCAACTCTTAATTACTTGAACTTGTGGGCTAATTTCTAACTTCATAATATTTTCCAACATGAACATGTTTCATTGTTCCAGTAAAATCCAATTCATAATCGTAGCAATGGGACATGGATTTTTAAAAATGAAATTAGCAACAAAAAGTTATAGGTTGGCCACATGTTAACGCAGCCTGAGTCTTTACGTTAGAATGACACCAGTTGAGGTTATCTTCTCTCAAGGACTCTTATATCTTTCAACTGGAGAGAAAAAGTACCATTCATTGACTGATACGAGACTTCAGTGCTATTTCTGATGATGGTAAACTTATGCATTAATGTTTGTTACAGTTTTGATCTTGCTGTTTTTAAAAAAAACTCTCATCCTTAGCTTCTGAAATATTCCATACAAAGAAAAGTAACACTATCTAATCCCTGCAGAACAACTATTTGCTGACATAAAAAATAATGCCTGAAGACTGAAAGTCTGAAAACAATGCTACGCAAGCCTTCTGCTATTTTATCCCCCCCCCCTTTCGAACCTTCTGGGGCTAATAGCAGGTGGCTTTCAATGAAAAACAGAAGAACAAAAATAAAAGCAATATGCAGATTTAGTCCTGGGAGATGGACAAACATGTACCAGAATTCTTATTATCTTTTGAATATTTTACGTTCTGCATTTAAATTATGTGCTTTTATTTTGTTCATCGTGGATGGATTAAAACAGAGAGTGCTCTTTCTTTGCAATAAATTTTGCAAAAGTCTATCAAAGTAAAGGATTTTGAATTCGCCTTGAAATGACTGATGTAATACTTTCATGACTAACGTTCTATTATTGGTTTGGCACTCATATTATGCTGTCATGAACAAGAAACAGGGGCAGTACCATTGGCTCCTCGGCCTCTCAAGCCTGCGCCACCATTCAACAAATTCATGGCTGATCTGTCCCAGGGATTAAGTGTTCTTTCATGCCAGCTTAGCATAACTGTTAATTCCATAATACTTCAAAACCCATCTGCCTCCTTGGTAGTGATTATAACGATGTCAGCCAGGTTGACTCTGATGAACTGAGTCCGTGGGGCTGTTAATCTGGTCCAAACAGGGAGCTCTGGCTGACAGATATAAACAGGCTTGTAGCCTGTGCCCCACAACCTGAGCCACCTCCGGAATTTTCATCTTGTCCCTTTTAAGGAGATAAAAAGGCTGGCCCTGTATCGACTGCTGCTGCACACCGTCCACCTCTTCTCCCTCATCCACCGTCCGGACACGCCTTGGTGTGCCCATTTGCCACCGGGCGGTGGGGATCCACAGTGGAGGGCTCTCTACGCGGGAGTCCTCCCCCTTTCTCTCAGGGACCTGGGGTGGAGGGTGCTGCACGCAGCGGTCCCCTGCAACCGCAGATTGCGGTGGTTCACGGACTGCCAGCCCAACTGCTTGTTCTGTGGCGCTGTGGAGTCCGTGGACCATGTATATATTGGGTGTGGGCATTTGCACTCCCTTTTTGATTTTCTTAAAAACCTCCTCCTCTGCTTTTGGTTGCACTTCAGTCCCACGATCCTGATCTTCAGGCACCCAGTACGGGTCGTGGGTCTGCTCCTGGGCCTGGCCAAACTGGCCATAAACAGGTCCAGGAGCAGCGGGCCATGGAGGGGGCCGTTAGGGCCGATTGCCTGCCCCTCTTCTGCGGTTACGTTAGGGCCCGGGTGTCCTTGGAGAAGGAGCGCCCGGGGTCCACCAACACTCTGGAGTTGTTTAGGGAGAGGTGGGCGCTGCAGGGTGTGGAGTGCATTATTTCCCCCTCCAACTCTATTTTGATTTAGTCCCTACCCTCCCCTTCACTGTTTGATCACACAGCATTGCCTTTTGTGAACGGCACTGCTTGTCACTGGCCACTCGGGTGTTTCCTTTCTTCCTGGTGGTGGAAATTGAATAAAGATTTGTTCACCTTGTGTCTCTCAAAGAAATAAAAGAGAAAAAACAAAATAAACAGGCATGTAGCCTGTGCCCCACAAGCTGAGCCACCTCCGGAATTTTAATTTTGTCCCTTTTAAGGACGTAATAAAGGCGGGCCCTGTATCAACTACTGCTGGACACCGTCCACCTCTTCTCCCTCATCCACCGTCTGGACACACCTTGGTGTGCCCATTTGCCACCGGGCACTGGGGATCCACAGTGGAAGGCTCCCCCTTTCTTTCAGGGACCTGGGGTGGAGAGTGCCGCACGCAGTGGTCCCCTGCAACCGCAGGTTGCGGTTGTTCATGGACTCCCAGTCCAACTGCTTGTTCTGTGGTGCTATGGAGTCCGTGGTCCATGTATATATTGGGTGTGGGCGTTTTGCACTCCCTTTTTGATTTTCTAGAGAACCTTCTTTTCTGTTTTTGGTTGCACTTCAGTCCCACGCTTCTGATCTTTGGGCACCTGGTATGGAGGAGGGAGGACAGGTCTGAAGACCTCCTTGTGGGTCTGCTCCTGGGCCTGGCCAAACTGGCCATAAACAGGTCCAGGCAGCGGGCCGTAGAATGGGTCATTAGGGCCAACTGCCTGCCTCCTTTCTGCCGCTACGTCTGTGGCCAGGTGTCTCTGGAGAAGGAGAACCCGGTGTCAACCAACTCCCTCTAGCTGTTAAGGGAAAGGTGGGCGCCGCGGGGAATGGAGTGTATTATTTCCCTGTCCACTTCTACTTTGACTTAATCCCTGCTCTCCCCTTCACTGTGTGATCTCACAGCATTGCCCTTTGATGTGAAGGGCACTGCTTGTCACTGGACACTTGGGTGTTTCCTTTCTTCCTGGTGGTGGAATATAAATAAAGATTTAAACATTTGTTGTACTTCACTGTGCCCTACACCTGCACACACACAACATGGGTGCTGGGGAAAACTAAGCACCACCACAGTTAGCTGATAGTGTGCAGGAAGTTTAAAAAAAAGCGAGCAGGGCAGCAGTCGATGTCCAGTTCATGGCCACTGCCATTCGACGCCTGAAGATCGTGGTGCTTGGACCCGACGTAATGCACCAGTTGGAGGATGCTCAGGTGTGCAGTGGAATCCTGTCTGTGCTTACCCCTGCCCAGATGGAATTTCACCTTGGTCCCAAGGTCCTGTACTTCACAAGGGAGCCTGTGCCCCACAACTTCAGCTGCTTCCAGAACTTTAGTTTTGCCTCCTTCAGGGACGTATCACAGCAGGCCCTGTATCGACTTCTGCTGCACACCGTCCGCCTCTTCTCCCTCATCCACCATCCGGACACACCTTGGTGTGCTCATTCATCACCGGGCGGTGGGGATCCCCAGTGGAGGGCTCTTTGTACTAGGTTCCTCCCCCTTTCTTTTGAAGATCTGGGGTAGAGGGTGCTGCACGCAGCAGTCCCCTGCAACCGCAGATTGTGGTGGGCCTCCCAGCCCAACTGCTTGTTCTGTGGTGCTGTGGAGTCAGTGAGCTTTTGCACACTCTTTTAGTTTTCTTGTTTTTGGTTGCACTTCAGTCCCGTGCTCCTGATGTTTGGGCACCTGGTGCAGAGGAGGGAGGGTAGGTCAGGGGATCTCCGGTGGGTCTGCCTCTGGGCCTGGCTAAACTGGCCTTAAACAGATCCAGGAGCGGGCTGTGGAGGGGGTCGTTAGGACCGATTGCCTGCCCCTCTTCTGTGGTTACGTTCGAGCCCTGATGTCTCCGGAGAAGGAGCACGCAGTGTCCACCAACACCCTTGAGCTGTTCAGGGAAAGGTGGGCACTGCAGGGAGTGGAGCACTTTATTTCCCCTTCCAACTCTATCTTAATTTAATCCCTGCCATCCCCTTCATTTTTTTGATCATGCAGCATTGCCCTTTGATGTGAAGGGCACTGCTTGTCTCAGGCCACTCGGGTGTTTCCTTTCTTCCTGCTGGTGGAAATTGAATAAAGATTTGTACACCAATTGTCCTTCTCTGTCTCTCACACCTGAAAGTATAAGCACTACCACAATTAGATGGTAGTGTGGGGAAATTTTTAAAAAAATAACCAGGAGATTTAGAGTCTCCTCAGTATTACTGCTGCCATTGGTTTTTGCTTTTTTTGGGAGAGAAACCGGATTCCTGAACTGGCTGAATTATATAGCCAGTTTGTTAACTGGCATTCCTTTTCTATTTTTTTTTGGCAACCAAAAACAGAGGAGAAGGTATTCCAGAAAACTGGAAAGGGAGTGCAAATGCCTACACCCCATATGGAAATGGTCCATAGACTCCACAGCACTACAGAAGTCCCCTGTTTATATTTTTTTCACCCCCACACTCCTGCCTAACTGTGGTAGTGCTGGCATTCCTTTTCTATTGAGGACTGATTTCTAAACTGCCTGACCTACCCAGTCAATGTGTTTCATGTATTTTTCAGTTCTCATTAGGGAACTGTTGTTCCACTGGTTGGTTGTAGCCTGTGTGTTACTCTTTCAATTTGATTTTGTGACAGGGCTTAGCCCCTGCATTCTGGTTTTCTTTGTTTTTACTGCATGTGTTTTCACTTTTTTGATGTTTGGACTGAGCCCTCATGAGAAAATATATCTTTCCAGATGAGCAATTCCTGTGGATAGTCCTGGCCCGTGATGGTGGACTAGGCCTCTGTAAAGACTGATCATCTGAATGGAAGATTGCTCGCTGAACTGGAAGGTTTGTTTTCAGACATTTCGTCACCATAATACGTAACATCTTCAGTGAGTCTCTGGATGCAGCACTAGTGGTGTAGCCTGCTTTCTATTTATGTGTTTGGGTTTCCTTAGGTTGATGATGTAAATTCCTCTGGTGACATTATTTTCTATGGTGATGTCATTTCCTGTTCTTTTTCTGAGGGGGTGCTAAATGGGATCCAAGTCAATGTGTTTGTTGATAGAGTTCCGGTTGGGATGCTATGCTTCTAGGAATTCTTGTCTCTATTTCGTTTGTCCTAGAATGGATGTGTTGTCCCAATCAAAGTGGTATCCTTCCTCATCCACACATAAGGATATTAGTGATACTGCATTAGAACATTATTTCAATGAGCCACCACACACTGCAGCACAAAGGAACTACAAAGAGCAGAGGAAAATCACCTATACAGCGTATTAAAAAAATGGGTACCCAATGAACACAGTCCACTGATTTCTCAGCAACAAATCCAAACAAGCAGACAAAATGCATCCAGAAAGCCTAGCCACTCTCTCCTACATCAAAGATGTCTTGGAAATGACTGCCAGACTACTCAGGCCTCTTGGCGCCATGTTGGTCCCACAAACCCAGCAACACACTAAAACAGCAGCTAATGAACTTGAAAGACCCTGTACAGACAACATACAAAACTTTTGTCATTTACAAAATACTTTGTAACAAATACAGGCAGACAAACAGGCAGAAAACTAGCCACCAGGATGCACGAACATCAACTAGTCACAAAAAGACATGACCCTCTCTCACTAGTATCCTAACATACGGATGACAAAGGACACCACTTCGACTGGAACAACACATCCATTCTAGGACAAACCAAACAGAGACACACATGAAAATTTCTAGAAGCATGGCATTCCAACCAGAACTCTATTAACAAACACATTGACTTGGATCCCATTTACCACCACCTGAGAAAAAGAACAGGAAATGATATCACCACAAGAAATGACGTCACCAGATGAAATGACATCACCAACCCAGTGCCGGAAGGTGTGTCAGGGCGGACTGAGAGCCGGAAGGGGCATGGGGTGGGCTACATCAGAGTGGCCGGAAAGTGGGAGGGACAGTTGGGTTTCTGGGGGAGGGGGGGACGGGGGGAGGGTGTTCTGCATCCTATGTACTTTTTAAAATCTAATTGGACTGTCTTATATGTATTTGTTACTGTTACTGTTTTGTGATGACTGAAAGTGAGATTTGAGGTTTGTCCTCAATTCCCTGAAAACTGGTTGAATAGTTGGGTTTGGGGCTTGGCTTTGCCATTCCTCTCCCTTGTAAAATTGCTGTTTCTCTGTGTACAGCTGTTAATGTTAATTGTTTTACAATTGTTTTGTATCATCGATAGTCACAGGTGAGGTGACAGAAGACTGGAGCTTGGCTAATGTGGTACCACTGTTTAAGAAGGATGGTAAGGACAAGCCAGGGAACTTTAGACCAGTGAGCCTGACATCGGTGGTGGGCACGTTGTTGGAGGGAATCCTGAGGGATAGGATGTACATGTATTTGGAAAGGACTGATTAGGGATAGTCACCGTGGCTTTGTGTGTGGGAAATCATGTCTCACAAACTCGATTGAGTTTTTTGAAGTAACAAAGAGGATTGATGAGGGCAGAGCAGTAGATGTGATCTATATGGACTTCAGAAAGGCATTCAACAAGGTTCCCCAAGGGAGACTGATTAGCAAGGTTGGAATACAGGGAGAACTAGCCATTTGGATACAGAACTGGCTCAAAGGTAGAAGACAGAGGGGGGTGGTGGAGGGTTGTTTTTCAGAATGGAGGCCTGTGACCAGTGGAGTGCCACAAGGATTGGTGCTGGGTCCACTACTTTTTGTCATCTACATAAATGATTTGGATGCGAGCATAAGAGATACAGTTGGTACGTTTGCAGATGACACCAAAATTGGAGGTGTAGTGGACAGCGAAGAGAGTTACCTCAGATTACAACAGGATCTGGACCAGATGGGCCAATGGGCTGAGAAGTGGCAGATGGAGTTTTAATTCAGATAAATGCGAGGTGCTGCATTTTGGGAAAGCAAATCTGTAGTAGGACTTATACACTTAATGGTAAGGTCCTAAGGAGTGTTGCTGGACAAAGAGACCTTGGAGTGCAGGTTCATAGCTCCTTGAAAGTGGAGTCACTGGTAAATAGGATAGTAAAGAAGGCATTTGGTAAGTTTTCCTTTACTGGTCAGAGTATTGAGTACAGGAGTTGGGAGGTCATGTTGCGGCTGTACAGGACATTGGTTAGGCCACTTTTGGAATATTGCATGCAATTCTGGTCTCCTTCGTATCGGAAAGATGTTGTGAAACTTGAAAGGATTCAGAAAAGATTTACAAGGATGTTGCCAGGGTTGGAGGATCTGAGCTACAGGGAGAGGCTGAACAGGCTGGGGCTGTTTTCCCTGGAGCGTCAGAGGCTGAGGGGTGACCTTATAGAGGTTTACAAAATTATGAGGGGCATGAATAGGGTAAATAGGAAATGTCTTTTCCCTGGTGTCGGGGAGTCCAGACCGAGAGGGCATTGGTTTAGGGTGAGAAGGAAATGATATAAAAGAGACCTACAGGGCAATGCTTTCACACAGAGGGCGGTACGTGTATGGAATGAGCTGCCAGAGGAAGTGGTGGAGGCTGGTACAATTACAAATTTAAGAGGCATTTGGGTGGGTATATGAATAGGAAGGGTTTGGAGGGATATGGACCAGGTGCTGGCAGGTGGGACTAGATTTGGTTGGGATATCTGGTCAGCATGGACGGGTTGGACCGAAGGGTCTGTTTCCATGCTGTACATCTCTATGACTCTTAAAAAAAAGGCAGGTGTGTCAGAAGCCCTGTACACTCTGAGAGCTAGGTACAATGCATGTATAAATAAAGGGCGACTTGGTGACTTGATATGTATCTGCTTTGTACAGAGACTGAATGTCAAACTCAGTACAAATAGTTCATTTTGGCAATTCAGAGTCTAGGAATTTTAAAAAAAATTACAATTGTGCACTGTGTTGAGATATTGTTTGGTAGAGGGGGAAGGGATTTTTCAGGCAGATTGTTATTGTGGTACGCTACAACTGGTAACAACTGGAGTTACTTTATCTTCTTTAAATACATTTAGTCATCAAACCTCCACAACTCCATAGGATAAAGAATTCCAGATGTTTGGTAAACTCTGGAAAAAGACATTCCTTTATATCTCAGTTTTACGAGTTTCACTTCTTCTGTAACTATGTCCTGTGGTTTAAAATTACATCTACATGTGGAATAATCTTCTCAACATCTATCATGCCAAACCTTCCTATAATCGTATATGTTTCAATAAGTTCACACCTCATTCTTCTGAACACTAATGAGTAAAGGCGTAACCTTTACAGCCAGTCTGAAATGGTCACCCCCTTCATCTCTGAAATCAGCCACTTTTGGACAGCCTCCAATGTCTGTATATCACTTTTTGTTTGCATAATGGGACCAAAACTGTGCCTATTCTCCATGTGCTGTCTCATGAATATCCTGTACAACTGCAACATGGCTTAACTGTGAAAATAAAATCCAAACCTTTCACAATAAGGGCCAAAATTCCATTTGTCGTCTTAATTACTTGTTGCACTGACACACTAACTTGTTGTGTTTCACGCCTAAGAGCTTCTCATAATTCCTCAACAGAATATCTTTCATAGTTCTACCCATCTCATTGGTAACCATTTGGATTGTGACAACTGAACCTGTCCCCTCCCTTTCCAAATTTCTCTGTAGCTCAGAAGAGATGTCTTAAATCTAGGCGCCAAGTAGACAACACAGCCTTTGAGACTTTCTGACTCAGCAACAGAGGACAGTAACTATTCCCCTATCTATGCTATCCTCAACTGCTAATAAACTTTCCTTTCCCCCCATTCGAATGGCTTTTTAGACCATGCTGCTGTGACCAGTTCAGTCATCCCTCTTCAGTTTGTGGCTAAGGCTCCTACTCAGCTAAATTCTGGATCCTAATATCTACCTCACTCCCTCACACCCTCCTGTTCCTGACCACGGACAAAATTTGATGTAATTAATCTTAAGGTTGTCACTGCCTCTGTATCTCACCGCCTCCATCTCTGTCACAGTATGTTGCAGAACAGGCTCCAGCTCATAAATTCCAAGCCTAAGTTCCTCAAGCAGCCAACACTTGTTGCAGATGTTGTCACTGGATCTCACTGGAACCCGCAAGCACCGACTTACTGCAGCTACAACCCATCACCTGCCCAGCCATCATTATTCTATTCAGTTCAAGAGTTTGGATGTTAAGTATTTTAAATACTCAATTTCCGAACTGCAACCTTCAGCTGTAATAATGTCTCCTGAATTAAACCAATTGGCCAATCAAAGACATGAAAGAAACATGCACTAATCGCTTAGCCATTTTCTTGTATTTGACACTTTGGTTCTGACAGCGAGAAACATATTAAAGGTGCTCTCTGCCTTTAGATTTTATTACCTGTCATCATTGCTGGATCAATGAAACAGCAGTCACTTTGTCGTCTTTAGACCGAGATTTCAACTTCAAAGCTGCTAAAGTTTGTCTTTAGGATTAGTTCTGATGATCATAGAGTCATACAGCATGGAAACAGACCATTCGGTCCAACTAGGCAAAATTGAGTACTGCAGATGCTGGTGATTAGAGTCAAAATCAGCATTTCGGGCAAAAGCCCTTCATCAGAAATTCCTGATGACGGGTTTTTGCTCCAAAAGTCAATTTTCCTGCTCCTCGGATGCTGTCTGACCTGCTGTGCTTTTCCAGCACCACAATCAGTCCAACTAGTCCATGTCGATCATCTCCCCAAACTAAACTACTCCAGTTGCCTGCATTTGGTCCATATCCCTCCAAACTTTTCCTATTCATGTACCTTTCCAAACGTCTTTTAAATATTGTAACTGTACTTGCATCCACCACATCATCTGGCATGAACCCCTCTCTGTGTAAAAGCATTACTCATCATGTCCTTTTCAAAACTTTCTCCTCTTAACTTAAAATATGCCCCCTAGTTTCCCCACCCTAGGCAAGATACTCTTGCTATTCACCTTTTCTACGCCCCTCATGATTTTATAAATATTTATAAGGTCACCCCTCAATCTCCTAAACTCGAGTGAAAACGTCCCAGCCTATCCAACTACTTTTATAACTCAAACTTTCCATTCCTAGCAGCATCCTGGTAATTCATTTCTGAACCCTCTCCAGTTTAATGATATCCTTCCTATACTATGGGTGGTACAATGGCTCAGTGGTTAGCACTGCTGCCTCATAGTACCAGGGATCCAGGTTCAATTCCCGCCTCGGGCAACTGTCTGTGTGGAGTTTGCACATTCTCCCTGTGTCTGCGTCGGTTTCCTCTTGTTAAGAAGGGGTTATGCCTGAAACGTCAATTCTCCTGCTTCTTGGATGCTGCCTGACCTGTTGCGCTTTTCCAGCATTACATTTTTCAACTCTTTCCTCTTGTTAAGACAATTTTGCATCTAATCGGCAAGTTCACATTGAATCCCATGTGATCTAACTTTACTAATAGACGACACAGGAACCTCGATTATCTGAAGGACACGGGCGGAGAGTATTTTGTTCGATTAATCGAATGCTGGATAACATAGTTTAGCCAAGCATTAGGACCTTGTGATCTTGTTGGATCATCTGATATTTGGATAATCGAATGCCAGATAATCAAGGTTCGTCTGTACCTTGCAGAACCTTGTTGAAGGCTTTAATGAAGTCCATGTAAGCAATATCTACTGCTCTGCCCTCATCAACCTTTTTGGTTACTTCCTCAAAAGAACTCAATCAAGTTTGTGAGATACGATTCCCCTCACACAAAACCATGCTGACTATTCTTAACTGGTCCTTGCCTCCAAATGCATGTGAATCCTAGCTTTTAGAATCACCTCCAACAATTTACCCACCACTGATGTCAGGCTCACAGGTCTATAGTTTCCAGGCTTCTCATTATAGCCTTTATTACATCACATCATAATTTTCCACACTGGGTGCAGAATCAATGCTTCAACAAAGATTTTAAGAAATAATCAGAATTAGGGTTGAACTTAGCAGACTTGATTTCTGTTAAGCTTTACCTGAGAATTGCAGTATCAGATATTCAGACAGCATAACACTGAGAAAGAATGATCTTTACTTTAATTGTATCTTGACATGAATGAAGCCGAGCTTTATGCTAAACATGTATAACCCTCAATTGATTATAAGTTATTTACAGTTCTCTATTGATCTCCTCCTGAGATGTGACCATAAATTCTTAGGCGAATACTCCAGCACACAGCAAGGGATGAGATTTAAACCAAGGCCCTAGTTATGCTCTCACTTGGATGTGAAGGAACTCAAGACACTATTTTAAGGCAGAACATGGAATTATTCTCAATATTCTGTCCGGTAGCTATCCTCAATTAACATCACAAAAACAGATTTTTGGGTCGGCTCGACAATGAAGTTTGTGGGATCTTGCTATGCTCAAATTGACTGCCAATTTCCCTGTACTACAATTGTGATGGCAACTCAAAAGCACTTAATTCCTCAAACAAGGACATGCTATTTTGTGTGTATCATTTCTTCTGGGTTGGAACTTTGGTTTTTGGGAGGAGTACGTGACTTTGGAGAACGCACCTGCTGTTACAATTATTACTACTCCTGGTTCTGATGCTGATGGTATAGCTGTTCCTGTTGCTCTTTGTTAGAGCTCTATCGCTGCATAAGTTGCTCCCAGGCTGGAGTGAAGGCTGACAGAATGGAAGTTCAGATCAAGATGAGTAAAATTGAAGGTACGTGAAATAATTTTAAAAAACTCAAATCTTTCATCCTTAAATCTGATGATATTGTTAGATTTCATTGTGTCAGGCTGTTGACATATATTGCATTAGGATTCCCCGACTTATATCTGGACTCCTGTAGTTGACAGAAAAATTAATTCAAAGTAAAATCAAGCCATTAGATCACAAAATATTTTATTTTGTCCAAACTCGCTTTGAATGTAAAATTCTAACATAGGTGAATAACCTTCTTAAAAGGTGGAAATCACTTATAAATCAGTGAATTCATGGTTTTAGGTCAAATATTGTAAGAAAAGCCTTTGCCATAGGCAATGTGGCAGTTATTCACTTGTGTTGCTTAAAGGCTTTCCAATCTGTCAGTATCATTGATCAATGAATCCTCATTGAGCTCTCAACTTGTTCCATGCAATCTGGGAAACCACATTATTAAGACTAAATTTCTAGGATAAAGCCTCAATACATTGATTATTTTGTTTTTTATCTAATGCATAGGCTGCACGCAGGATCCCCATTCACCTTAAAATGTGCCCTGGTGAAACTACAAGTAGACAGAGTTATTTCAGGTTTATTTTAAGAATTTTACTGGATGTATGAATAGGAAAGGTTTAGAGGGATATGAGCCAAGTGTTGGCAAGTGGGGCTAGGTTAGGTTGGGATGTCTGGTCGGCATGGATGAGTTGGACCAAAAGGTCTGTTCCTGTGCTGTACTTCTCTATGACTTGCAGCAAACCTGTCTCCACTTTGGCAGTTAATAATCTACCTGTGGATTTAAGGATTAAAAGAATGAGTTCCTAGGTGGGGCAAAGAACAAATGATAGGTGGAGGTGGGGTCCAGAGAGAGAGACAAAAACAGTTGGGCAGACAAAGGAATGGGTAAAGGTCAGCCTGGGAGAATGATTATCTCCTAATGTGGACCAGTAGTGGCTGATAATGGAGTGCAAATGGTAGCAGTCCATGTGATTTCAAGGCCTGGTGTGTGGGGGTTGAGGTAAGGACATGGGAGATGTGCTCAGATTCTAAAATTATTGAACTCAATATTGAATCCAGAAGATTTCAGGGTTCCCAAGTGGACAAAGAGGTGCTGCTCTTCCAATTTGTGCTGAGCCTTCACTGGAAAATTGTAGAAAGCCAGAGACAGACATGTTGGCTGGGGATCAAGGTGGTGTGCTGAAGTGGTAGGCAACTTGGAAGCTCAAGATCAGAAGGTAGGTGTTCCATTGAAGCAGTCACCCATTCTACACTTTGTTTTCTTAATGTAGAGCAGACCACATTGTGAGCAGTGAATACAGTGGACTAGACTAAGTGAAGTATAGATAAAGTGCTGATGCACCTGGAAATTGGAAAGAATGAGAGATGGACATGTAATGAGATTGCACGTCCATGATAAATAGGAGGTGGCTGGAGCCCACAAACTGGAAATTCTGAGACTGACATAAAACATCAGAAGAATCATGATACAAGTGAGAAAGGACTGGACAAGGGGAGAAAAAGATCAAGTTGAGATAGGAAAAGATGAGTTCTATAAGGCAGGAGCAGGCAGAAACAATGGGTCTTCCCAGATAGTCCTGTTTGTAAGTTTTGGGAGGGAGGTAGAAATGCGCTGTGCAGGCTTGGGAGACAATGACCTGGGAGTGAGATGACTGGTTGAAATGAGATTGGTGACTGTTGTGTATATGTTAGCCTGGTGTTCAATAGTGAGTTCATGGTCTGTGGGGAGATAGGAGGAGACACCTAAGAGCTGGTGCTCAGCTTCTGCAATGTAGTGGTCAGTACGCCAGACAACAACAGCACCACCCTTGTCAGCAGGTTTAATTACAAAGTCAGATCTGAGAAAGAAGCCATTAGCAACTATTTATTCTCCACAGCTGACTTTACCCATTGCTTCATCTGCCCAACTGTGTTTCCTCTCTCACTCTGGGCTCCATACCCACTTATTGTTTACTCTTTCGGCCTCTCTTTGCCCCATCTTCAGCGTAAACACCAACCTTCTCCTCTCTGGAATCGGTTCTGAGGAAGGGTCACTGGACCTGCAACCTTAACTCTGAATTCTCTTCACAAATGTTGCCAGATCTGCTGAGGTTTTTCAGCATTTTCTGTTTTTGTTTATGATTTCCAGCATCTGCAGTTCTTCACTTTTATGAAACATGGGAGACAGGTTTCACAAACCAGGATCATATTCCTTGGGAATTTGACAGATGAGGGACGATTTGATTCATGGTTTTAAAACATTAAGTGGAACAAAGAAGATTATAGAGATAAAAGTTTCTGCTGTTTTAGTAATCTAGGGTTAAGGTGTCACATTCTCAAAAGTAAGAAAGTTAAATTAAGAAATTTTATTTTAAAAATCCTTCACATCGTGGATATTACAGTATGGAATTCTCATCCAAAAATAGCAATTAATTGTTATGGACCAGACCAGAAGCCTTTCAACAATATCAAGGAGAGAGTGTAGACCCTAACTTTCATCTTATTTAAAGGTTCTGTGTTCCAGATGTAATTCGATTGGTTACACTACTTGGCTTTAAGTAAAGTACATTTTAATCTTACCCTACAGTTAAAATACAAACAAAAGAAAAAAATTAGAATGACTTAAATCTATTGGAAAACTTAACAAAATAATAGATTACTAAACAGCAACTGTTCCAATGTAGTAACATTCTATAAACACATTCTTAGCAAAGGCAAATTCAGTAAAATAGATTGTCTCATATGCAATGTTTCTCTAGTTCAGGATGAAAGAACAGCAAGAGAAAATTCTGGTACAGAGAGAGAACTCCAGCTCTTTGCTGTGGCAGAGAGATGCAGCAGCTTCTAAAATCCCAGCAACTGCTGAAAGATAAACTCATACCCTGGATCTGTGGGAGCCTGATGCCACCCATTCAGGCTGCTCCTATTGTTTCAACTTTTAATAAAAAACCTCAAGGGCTCACAAGCAGATGACTCCAAACCCTCTTCAGCCTCTCTTCATAAATAAAGGACAAAATGCACCTCTAAAGCCATGGTATTGTCACACTGTGCTAAATGTAAGATTGATAGATTCTTGTTATACTCAGATATTCAGTGAAATGGGTTCAAATGGTATGAGCCAAAGACAGATATATGAAGTTGTTTCACAAATGAGCCATGATCTGATTGAATAGTGGAACAGGTTTAAGGGACTAAATAGTTTATTCACATTCCTATCTTCTGATCCAAAGTGACATAAGAACTAAAGGGGATTTGAATAACTTTGATATCAAATGTAAGCAGGGCTGAATATGTCAGATAAAATCAGAAGCTTGAATTGACTCATTGTAACCTCATCCATTTTGACTGATTTGCAAGATATGATCTAACTTCCTGCTATGATAACAATGGTTAATGTGAGAATATGAAAGAGGGAACCAAAGGTAAATTGCATTATAAAAGTGTGTAATTCCATAACAGCCAACTGGGATACCACTGCAGTTGCAACTCTTATTTTAAATCAGTAGGATCACAAGCACAAAATCTATCCATGTCTCTTGTGTATTGTCAGTTGAAATTCCATCATGCTGTCAATAAAAATGATTCATTGTTTTTTATCTGAACGAGCATAGTTTCAGTGGAAATAAATGCGAAGTTAGGTTTTAGCCTGATTATTTACTCACAACATCTGTTATTCTGTCTAAATTTATTTCAATTGTCAAAGTAAAGTCCATTATATTGGTATAAAACTGAAGAAAAGTCTGATTTCATGTTGCCCAAGATCTCTTGTGGCTGATTTCCAACACATTTTGGTTTCTAAAGGGGGAGAAAATTCAAAAGTCTGAAGTGCAAAGAGACTTGGGAAGTCTCGTCCATAATTCTCTCAAGCTAAACTTGCAGGTTGAGCTAATAGTTTAGAAGGCAAATGCAATGATGGCATTTATTTTCAGAGGACTTGAATATAAAAGCAGGGCTGTACTTCTGAAGCTCTATAAAGGTTTGGTCAAACCACATTTGGAGTATTGTGCACAGTTTTAGGCCTCATATCTCAGGAAGGATGTACTGGCCCTGGAGCATGTTCAAAGGAGGTTCACGAGATTGGTGCCAGGAATGAAAACCTTAATATATGAGGAACATTTGAGAACTCTGGGTTTATACTCGATGGAGTTTAGAAGAATGAGTGGGGGACCTAATTGAAACATACAGAATACCATATGACCTGGACAGATGAAATGTTGGGAAGATGTTTCCAGTGGTAGGAGAGAGTAAGACAAGAGGGCATAGCCCTAGAATAAAGGAAAGACCTTTTATAATGGAAATAAGGAGGAACTTCTTCAGCCAGAGAGTGGTGAATCTATGGAATTCATTGCCACAGAAGGCTGTGGAGGCCAGGTCAATGAGTACATTTAAGACTGAGATAGTTAGGTTCTTGAGTATAAAGGGAATCAAAGATTACAGGTGAAAGCAGGAGAATGGGGTCGAGAAGCGTATTAGCCATGATTGAATGGCAGAGCAGACTCGAGGGGCTGAATTGCCTAATTTCTGCTCCTATGTCTTATGGTCTTATGACTTTGCTTACTGTGAAAAATGCATAACACTACCTACTTTGGAAAACTCTGACAAGACCACAGAATCACAGAAGTCTCATTGGCCAATTGCAATTGCATCAGTTCTTCAAATGACCATCATTATCTAATACCAATCTCCTGCTTTGTCCCCATACCTTTGTTAATTATTTTTATCCAAATATTCCTCCCCACACTGGCTCCATAATACACATGCTGGAGTTCCCATCACAAGATCTGGTGCCACATAAAGAGCACCCAGAGTTCATTTTATTATAATGGGGTATCATTTTGGATTTAATATTGTGTTATGTGTTGCATAAACTGGACTGTTTTTCATACCTT
This sequence comes from Chiloscyllium punctatum, assembly GCF_047496795.1. Classification (NCBI taxonomy): domain Eukaryota; kingdom Metazoa; phylum Chordata; class Chondrichthyes; order Orectolobiformes; family Hemiscylliidae; genus Chiloscyllium; species Chiloscyllium punctatum. The sequence continues at coordinate 72,737,203 of NC_092760.1, forward strand.
TGTATATTGTTTCAAAATGTTTGCTTTATTTTTCTCTGTAACTGGCTAGAATTCTAGCAGTGATCATTTTCTTCACATTTGTACATCTTTACCAAATTTAACATCTTTCTATATCTGATCCACCCTATTATGAGTTTATTTGGAGATGCCGGTGTTGGACTGGGTGTACAAAGTTAAAAATCACACAACCACCTGATGAAGGAGCGTTGCTCTGAAAGCTAGTGCTTCCAATTCAACTTGTTGGACTATAAACTGGTGTTGTGTGATTTTTAAATATTATGAATTGTAATTCAAACAGACATCTCAAAATTAAGGTAGCTTCTACCTAAGAAATGAATGGCACTGGAACAAACTGAAAACAACACATGCTGGAGATCACAGCGGGTCAGGCAGCATCCATGGAGAGACACAGTACCTATGTAAATGGGCTTGTAATGAACTTAATTGAAACTTTGTTAAAATGTTGTCATGTTGAACAATTGTGTGGGGATGAAGCAAATATATTCCTGATTTTAATGGGCTATTTGGTATAACGTAATGGTTCATCATTTGACCATCACATGCCTTAACCCTATTCTCAGACGATCATGTTTTACATAGTGACTGTAACATTTCCATTTCACACATGCTGTCCTCCTTTCTATCAATTACTGAAAATGAAGAACAATTAGTGTAGAGTCTGAGCACAGTTTTTGTGTTTAAGTGCACATCCACTGGGAACTGGAGTGAGATTGCTTAAACCCGTCACACTTAGAACCATTGCCAGCTGTCAATGAGAAGAGATGATTATTTGCAATCCAAAGGTGAAGACACAAGTTATAAATGTCACTACCTTGACACCAATCGAGCTGAAGTTTAAAAGTAGAACTGAACTAAAGTATTTCCTTTCAAGACTGAATCTATTACTGCTCCCATTGTAAAGAAGCAGGATATGTTGAATGACATTACCACATCAAGAGCAGGCTAAAATTTAATTTTGCGAACACATAACAATTATGACCGCAATAACTGCTTCAATTATGATCATTAAAAAAAAAACTTTTTTTGGCATTCGCACACTGTAGGTGTGGCTTGTTGGAAGCGAAATAGAGAGCTGAGAACACAGTGACATCTGCTGAGACATGTGTCTTGTTGGCAATGGTACTTTGTTAATCTGAATGGCTGCCAGCTGCTATTATAATCCAGATGGGCACAACTCTCTTCAGAGTTAAACTGATTGAAAGATTCTCTCAAAGTGGGTCATGTCCATATGGCAGTTAGCAGTTTCTACTGGGTCTGGTAACAGTCTCGTGGCATTCATTCTACATGCTTCACTGGTCATTGTGATTAATAACCAAATGATTCTGGAAAGTACTGGACCAGTTGCTGAAATTTTATGCATGACAAAACTACAAAGTAAATACCAGAAAAAGTTGTAAGCTGTTTATGTCCTCTGATTTATATTGTCAAACTTATAGTCTCCTTTCTAAGAGACCCCTGTTGCTGTAATGGAGTTGTATTATAAATATCATGATAATATAACAATTATGGGATGATATTATAAATATGATAATATAACAATTATGGAGTGATATTATAAATATGATAAAATAAAAATTATGGAGTAATATTATAAGTATCATGATAATATAATAATTATGCAGTGATATTATAAATATGATGATATAACAATTATGGAGTGATATGGACAGTTTTCTACCTTGTGAGAGAGAAATAGTTACAATCTAGAAGTTTAAATTAAAACAGAAAATTCTCAGCAAAATACATGGTCATTAAAGGGTGCTGGGAGGTGGGTCTAGATTGGGTTGGGATATCTGGTTGGCATGGACGGGTTGGACCAAAGTGTCTGTTTCCAAGCTGTACATCTCTATGACTCTATGTGAGAAAGGAAACCTCATATTTTAACTTCAAACACAGTTCCAATGCTTTAAATATTGTGTTTCACTTTTGGGTAATGGTAGCAGTTGTTAATATTTCTGCCCTTTTACTTATATTTAATACATGATGAAGCTTGGGATTAGAGTAGAATATGACAGTTGTTGCAGGTATTGAGGAAAAAGCTGTTCCTATGTAGTTCCTACAGTTAACAAATTTGGTTACTACTTACTTAACATATACTATGGCTTTAAGAGGTGCATTTTGTCCATGTTTTAATGAAGAAAGGTTGAGACAAAGGTGACGAGTGATTTTTCCAAGCTAAAAAAATAAATAGCATGTGAGGCCTTGTTTTTTTTTGTGTTGCAACAATAGAAGCAGCATGAAGGGGTGGGGTCAAGCTCCCACTGAACCAGAATTTTAGTTTCACTTTCAGCAGTTGCTGGGGTCTTCAGACTGAATGTGGGAGCTATTATTCCCCTCTCTGTTACAGCTAAAATCTTCCTGCTGCTAGAATTACATGTGAGACAATCTTTTTTTACTGAATTTGTCTTTGCCAAGGGTGTGTTTATGGGATGTTACTTTTTTTTCTTTTGTCAGTTCGCTAAACTCAGGAGATTCTAAATCTTCTGGTTATATGTAGTTTTTCTTTTTTTATATTTTATCTCCCCACAGCACCCATGTCGTGTGTGTGCAGGTGTAGGACACAGGGAATAACAGCAAGTGTTTAAATCTTTATTTGTATTCCCCCACCAGGAAGAAAGGAAACACCCGAGTGGCCAGTAACAAGCACTGAACTTCTCATCAAAGGGCAATGCTACATGTTGTGTGTGTGCAGATGTCGAACACAGTGAAAACAGCAAGTGTGTAAATCTTTATTCATTCTCCACCACCAGGAAGAAAAGAAACACTCAAGTAACCAGTGACAAACAATGCCCTTCTTATCAAAGGGCAATGCTATGTGATCAAAAATGTGAAGAGGAAGGATGTTACTATATATTTTTTTGCCTGCTCTCAGAGACAACACAATGTTTGACACCCCTTTTTTTCCCTTTTCTTCTTTGTACTTTTATTTTCCCCTGCACCCACATTGTGTGTGTGCAGGTGTCGGATGCAGTGAAAAACAACGTGTGTAAATCTTTATTTATGTACCACCACCAAGAAGTAAGGACACACCCAAGTGGCCAGACTTCGCAAAGGGCGATGTTGCATGATCGAACAGTGAAGGGAAGGACAGGGATTAAATCAAAACAGAGTTGGAGGGGGAAATAATACACTCAACTCCCTGTGGTGCCCAACATTCCCTGAAAATCTCAGGAATATTGGTGGACATGGTGTGCTCCCTCTCCAGGGACACCCGCGTTCTGACATAACCATGGAAGAGGGGCAGGCAATCCGCCATAATTATCCCCTCCACGGCTCACTGTCTTGACCTGTTTATGGCCAGTTTGGCCAAGTCCAGTAGCAGACCCATGAGGAGGAGGAATGTTACTATATTGGAACAGTTGCCATTTAGTAGTTAAATATATTAATCTTCCTGTTAAGTTTTCCAATAGAGTTAAGTTATCCTAATTCTTCTTTCTCCTGTTTGTATTTTAACAATAGTTTAAGAATAAAGTGTTTTTTTTACTTCAAGCCTGACCAATCAAATTGCACTGAGAACACAACACCTTCCATTTGCCTTTAAGCATAAGAAACATTATCAACTGTGCCATACGCACTCATGGAGGTTGATTTTGTCAGGAGGCAGGAGTGCAGAGTGGCATGGGAAAAAGAAAAAAAAATCATTGCTACTTCATATTAAAACTGGTGCCCATGCTGAAATATCTGTTCATCAAGGATAGGCTCATGTTGATTCCTTGCATACTTAAATTGTTCACAAAAGTTTAATGTTCAAATTTTCACAAAAAGATCTAATTCTTTGATGGAGCTGCACTCTAATGCACAGCCTACAACTACAAATTGAATTGTCCATACAGCTGATGGTGGATAATGTCTCAGACATTTGCATTTATACAGAACCTGTTCATGTCAAATTGTCTCAAAGTACTTTTGACAAAACATACTTTTGGAGAACAGTTATTACTGAGAACAGCCCTTCTGGGAATTTTTGCAAATAGCAATGAGATGATTGGCTAATTAATCTGTTCTTCAGGGGGTGCTGATTGAAGGAAGACTCCTAGAAGAGGCACTTGGAGAATTATTTCCTTTCGCTTGAATTTTTCCAAATTATTATTGAGCTCTCTATACAAGCAGAATTTAATTCAAAATTGAATTCATCCAAATCGCATGAATAACTGTCAATCTATATAAATGCACATTTTATTATGTGACTTTGAGCATATTTTTCTGCAAAAATATGTCAGTATTAATGATAAAGTAAAAAGTATTTATAACAGATTTTTTACAACTTTAAGGCATCCCCAAACACCTTAAAACAAATTAATTACTTGAGAAGTATAGTCACTATGATAATGTAATTAATGTGCATATGTCAAAACCAACAAATGGAACTGTGGTATTGACCTGTCAACTGTATCTGATGATGTTACTTAAGGAATAAGACTTGGCCATAACTGCAGGAATGATATTTAAATCTACAAACTTCTGATTTAGAGGCAAGAGTGTTATTACCTATCTCTAGTCTATGTTATTAGTAAACCTTATTAATTTTTAAAATGTGGCTCACTTCATTCATGTTAACAATGTATGTCTACAACTTGTCTTCAATTCCCTTTTAATGGTGTGAAAAAGGAAGTGAAACTTTTCTAAGCTTAATTAAGTTAGTTATTGATAAAATTACAGTTCAATAATTCTTCCTTCAATAAAAGCTGTAGTACAAACCCCTGCTGAGATTAGGCATGCATTGATTAAATTAATTTGCAGCTGAATTCAGGAAGGTTGACTTTCTACTGTAAATTGTTATGATCTCAGCTGATATTATTACTAGACAAGTCAGATCCTAAATTAATATTTGGGTTAATAGATCATATCCTTTTTAGCTTCCTTTTAAAGGTGGTCTTTCACTGGAACAAAACATGTGGTGCTGTGTATTAGGTTTTAATAATACAACAGAAGTTGGTTATGCAAAAAAGAAGAATAAAATCAAATAAAGAAAACTATTTATATTTTAAAATTTTAAATATTTTGAAGAACATACCCCATTAATATCATCAGCAGTCCTTTACAGTATTTACAGAGAACTTTCTTCTCTATCACATTTAGGACATGACTTAGTAGGTATTTCAAGTTTGGCCCTATGAATTTGATAAACTCCTCCTTGAGCCTTCATACAGCTGAGTGTAAACTTTCCCAGCTTGAAATAATCCCTTCAGGGTTTTAACCAAATACTTCTGGTCTGAAACTTTAAAATTAAACTCCTTACGCAGACATAACCTACATCTTAACACTTCTTGATTATTTCCCTTATTTTGGAGTGATTGCATTACATATCCAGATTCTGTCAAAACTTATATAAACCATTCACTGAAACCCAAATTATGGGTGTTTTCTTGAATCAAATAAGGTAGAAATAAAAGTCAATTTATGATATTCTAAATGGAAGGCCTAATGTTAAATTGTTTATTTTGTTCATTTATAAACTCCCTCAATGAAAGCAAAACCCAATCTTACATTAGGAATTCTGTCTCATAATGTTTTCAAAAGAAATCACCACAGCTACAGAAATAATTATAATTTCATTATTGAACCCCTTCTGGGATGCCTGCCAAAATCCACCTGTCTCTAGCTCAAATCCAAGCTCAAAAATGAATTGTATTGAAATAGAGACAAATCATACACCATCCATCATAAAAGTGCCCCTATATCAATAATGGAGACAATTGGAGATAATTTTTCCAATGCTGTAGACAATTTACAACCTCTTTATTAATCTTTTAAATCTAAGGATCCAAATGTTAACTTCCAGTGAGCCATGGCAATGAATAGTTCAATCTCTTCACTGGAGTAAACGAATATTAATCCGTTGATTTGTTTCGGACACGGTAGCTAATTGAAGAATGAATTGGCTTCAATTTTTATCATCGACACTGGTGTTGTAAAAGGCTTATAAATCTCGGTCAGGACACTTATGGTAATGTCTAAGCAGCATGCCAAGCCTCTGAGGTTAGCTGGGGTGGATGTACACTGTGCATGTTGGTAGGATGTTGAATGGGCAGAAGATGATATTAAACAGCCTCTTGTGATGATGTGAAGCTTCTTCTGCCAATTTGGACCACACTGTTCTATCGAATAAAAAAATAAAAGAAAAACTGCGGATGCTGGAATATCAGAAACAAAAACAGTGACCCTTCTGAATCAGTAACTCTGATTTCTCTCCACAAATGCTGCCAGACCTACTGACCTTTTCTGTGTTTGTTTCTGTTCTCCCATAATCACTGCCAGCTGAATGTGTTCAGTTCCATGAGTAACCGCACTATCATTAGTTAAAAAGGGCCAGCCATCCGACTTGCAGGGAGCTGCCTTGGACTTTGGGAGGATTCCGGAAATAGAGCTGTGTATTCCCAAGTTGTAATTGCACTGAGGCCTCAACTCCATTGAAAAAAAAACAGGAATGAGAAGTTATACAGAGACAGAGAAAGAGAAAGAGGAGGACCCTCACCAAATGTCTTCATTTATCAGCTGTCTTCAGGATAACAAAAGCAATTTAACCAAGAGCTCTGTCTGTAAATAACATTTACAGCTGCAAAGCAGGGTAAGGATGACATTAGTTATCAAGATCACTCTTACCTCCAATTTCTCTGGTTGCTTTCAGGTTGGCATAGGTGATATAGCCAATATCTCATAACTCAGTTGGGGTCAGAGAGAGTGTGCTGTTTTTCCACTGGCTCCTTACTCATTGTTCATTGAAATCATGTGATTGACTCTCAACTGATCTCTGAAATGGCCTCAAACGCCACTCCATTCAAGGCAACCAAGGATGGGCAATAAATGGTGGCCTACCTGTGATGTCTATGTCCCACAAGTGAATTAAAACAAAAGAGGAAGATTAGATCTTACATGCCAAATAGAACTGGATAGAAAGAGCCACTTGAGAGTAAAGAAGGAGAATGCTGAAAAGAAGCATGTTGCTTAACATTTTCATCTTGCACTCATCAGAACAACTGAAGCCAGTCTTTGATTTGCTGTACTGATGAAAAAAAGACAGCAGAAATGCTGACTGCTTTAGGTTGAGCACAGCAGTTCAGGCAGCGTCCAAGGAGCAGCGAAAATGACTTTTCAGGCAAAAGCCCTTCATCAGGAATAAAGGCAGAGAGCCTGAAGGGTGGAGAGATAAGCTAGAGGAGGGTGGAAGTGGGGAGAAAGTAGCAAAGAGTACAATGGGTGAGTGGGGGAGGGAGGGGATGAAGGTGATAGGTCAGGGAGGAGAGGATGGAGCGGATAGGTGGAAAGGAGATAAGCAGGTAGGACAAGTCCAGACAAGTCATGGGGATAGTGCTGAGCTGGAAGTTTGGAACTACGGTGAGGTGGGGGAAGGGGAAATGAGGAAACTGTTGAAGTCCACATTGATGCCCTGGGGTTGAAGTGTTCTGAGGTGGAAGATGAGGCGTTCTTCCTCCAGGCGTCTGGTGGTGAGGGAGCAGTGGTGAAGGAGGCCCAGGACCTCTATGTCCTCGGCAGAGTGGGAGGGGGAGTTGAAATGTTGGGCCATGGGGCGGTGTAGTTGATTGGTGCGGGTGTCCCGGAGATGTTCCCTAAAGCGCTCTGCTAGGAGGCGCCCAGGCTCCCCAATGTAGAGGAGACCGCATCAGGAGCAACGAATACAATAAATGATATTAGTGGATGTGCAGGTAAAACTTTGATGGATGTGGAAAGCTCCTTTAGGGCCTTGGATAGAGGTAAGGGAGGAGGTGTGGGCGCAGGTTTTACAGTTCCTGCGGTGGCAGGGGAAGGTGCCAGGATGGGAGGGTGGGTTATAGGGGGGCGTGGACCTGACCAGGTAGTCACGGAGGGAACGGTCTTTGCGGAATGTGGAAAGGGGTGGGGATGGAAATATATCCCTGGTGGTGGGGTCTGTTTGGAGGTGGCGGAAATTTCGGCGGATAATTTGGTTTATGCGAAGGTTGGTAGGGTGGAAGATGAGCACCAGAGGCGTTCTGTCCTTGTTACGGTTGGAGGGGTGGGGTCTGAGGGCGGAGTTGCGGGATGTGGACGAGTTGCATTGGAGGGCATCTTTAACCAGGTGGGAAGGGAAATTGCAGTCTCTAAAGAAGGAGGCCATCTGGTGTGTTCTGTGGTGGAACCCATCCTCCTGGGAACAGATCCAGCAGAGGCGGAGGAATTGGGAATATGGGATGGCATTTTTGCAAGAGGTAGGGTGGGAAGAGGTGTAATCCAGGTAGCTGTGGGAGTCGGTGGGTTTGTAAAAAATGTCGGTGTAAAGTCGGTTGTCATTAATGGAGATGGAGAGGTCCAGGAAGGGGAGCGAGGTGTCAGAGATGGTCCAGGTAAATTTAAGGTCAGGGTGGAATGTGTTGGTGAAGTTGATGAATTGCTCAACCTCCTCGCGGGAGCCCGAAGTGGCGCCAATGCAGTCATCAATGTAGTGGAGGAAGAGGTGGGGAGTGGTGCCAGTGTAATTACGGAAGATCGACTGTTCTACGTAGCCAACAAAGGGACAGGCATAGCTGGGGCCCACACGTGTGCCCATGGCTACCCATTTGGTCTGGAGGAAGTGGGAGGATTCGAAGGAGAAATTGTTAAGGGTGAGGACCAGTTTGGCCAAACGAATGAGAGTGTCGGTGGAAGGGTACTGTTGGGGACATCTGGAGAGGAAAACTGGAGGGCTTGGAGGCCCTGGTCATGGCGGATGGAAGTGTAGAGGGATTGGATATCCATGGTGAAGATGAGGGGTTGGGGCCAGGGAAACAGAAGTCTTGGAGGAGGTGGAGGGCATGGGTGGTGTCTTGAACGTATGTGGGAAGTTCCTGGACTAGGGGGGATAGGACAGTGTTGAGGTAGGTAGAGATTAGTTCAGTGGGGCAGGAGCATGCTGAGACAATGGGTCGGCCAGGGTGGTCAGGCTTGTGGATCTTGGGAAGGAGGTAGAACCGGGCAGTGCGGGGTTCCCGGACTATGAGGTTGGAAGCTGTGGTTGGGAGATCTCCTGAGGTGATGAGGTTCTGCATGGTCTGGGAGATGATGGTTTGGTGATGGGGGGGTGTGTGGTCATGGTCGAGGGGGCAGTAAGAAGAGGTGTCCTCAAGTTTGCGTTTGGCTTCAGCGGTGTAGAGGTCAGTGCGCCAGAACACTACTGCACCCCCTTTATCCGCTGGCTTGATGGTGAGGTTGGGATTGGAGCAGAGGGATTGGATGGCTGTGCGTTGTGAGGGTGAGAGGTAGGAGTGGGGAGGGGGGTATACAGGTTGAGGCAGTTAATGTCCCAGCGGCAGTTGGAAATGAAGAGGTCGAGGGCAGGTAATAGGCCAGCGTGGGGTGTCCAGGTGGATGCAGTGTGTTGGAAGTGGGTGGAGGGGTCCTCAGAAGGTGGGCGTGAATCCTGATTGTGAAAGTAAGCTCGGAGGCGGAGGCGACGGAAGAATTGCTCGACGTCACAGCGTGTATTAAATTCATTGATGCGTGGATGGAGGGGGATGAAGGTGAGTCCTTTGCTGAGGACTGATCGTTCGTCCTCAGTGAGGGGGAGGTCTGGAGGGATGGTGAATACTCAGCAGGGCTGGGAAATGGGATCTGGTGTGGGTGTGGAGCTGGGAGTGGGGGCAGAACCTGTAAGTGGAGTGTGTGTGGTGGTGGCGGGAATGGGGGTGGAATCATGAGCAGGGGTAGTGTTCCCCTCGGGGTTCTGGGGTGTGGGGATAGTGACAGTTGGGTCTGTGGGGGGCGTGTCAGCAGAATGCAAGTGAGTTGCGCTGGTGGGGGCAGAAGTGGTGGCGAACACGGCAGTAGGGGTGGCAGAAGTCACTGAGCGTGTGGCATCAGCGATGATGTGAGGGGCAGAAGTGATATCATGTGTGATGCATGAGGAATTGTGAGGGGCAGAAGTGATTGTGGGAGTGGCCGTGATGGGGGCGGAAGTGACGTCATCAATCAGCGTGTGGGTGGCAGTTGCATCAGCCGCATGGCTAATGCAGGTAATCACACAGCACGGAAACAGACCCTTCGGTCCAACCAGTCCATGCCATACATAATCCAAAACTAAACTAGCCTCACATGCCTGCTGTTGGCCCATATCCCACCAAACATTTCCTATTAAATATTGTAATTGTACTCACATCCACCACCTCCTCAGGAAGTTCAGTCCACACATGATTCACTCTCTGTATAAAAAGTTTGCCCCTCAAGTCTTTTTTTAAAATCTCTTGCCTCTCACCTTAAAAATGTAATCTTTATTCTTAAATCCTCAGCCTAGGGAAAAGACAACTACCCATTGACTCCATCTATACCCCTCATTATTTTATAAACTGCTACATAGTTGCCTCTCAACCTCCTACACGCCCAGTGAAAAAAGGTCCCAGCATATCCAGCCTTTCTTTATAACTCAAACATTCTGCACCTGACAACATCCTAGTAAATCTCTTCTAAATCATCTCCTGTTTGATAATATCTTCCCAATAAATGGGTGAGCAGAACTAGACACAGTACTCCAGATCTTGTAGCGATACTGGAGACCTGACTCAAAAAAAAGCAAGGCGAAATATCCCTCCATACTAAGAGCTCAGGAAAGATAGAGAAAGCAAGGAGGTGAGTGGCAATATTGAATGTGAAGATTACAATACTGGAATCTCGAAGATTTTCTTGAGATGTCAAGGACAGAATCAATTTAGTTTGTGTTAAAATTAATAGGGTAGCATTATATTCCTGAATGTATCTTATAGGCCACCAACTAGTAGGGAGATTGGGGAAGAATGTATCTTCAAGTCAATTAGAAAAACTGCAAGAATTATATTATTGCTGCAAAGAGGAATTTTAATTATCCAAATATAAGTTGTGATTGTTTTGTTGTAAATGGCAGAAACAGTCAAGGGTGTGTTCAAGACAAAACCTTCATCAATATATTTACAGCCAAAGAATGGAGAAAACATGGCCAGTTCAGGTTCTGAAGAACGGGAGGATAGCAAATGGAGCAATTGTCAATCAGGAAACATTCAGTGGCTATGATCTTTGTATCATAAAGTATGGGTTAGCTACAGAAAACAAGGAACAATCCAGAGTGACATTAATTAAGTGGTGAGAAGCAATATAAGTAAGCAAGTAATCTAAATATCTGTGGAGTGAGGACTGATCTATCCAGTTAAACTGGAATCACAGATTGTATAATATCTATGCGCTGGGATCAATATTATGAGCAATCACTTAAATTTGCACTGCGTTATGCTTCACCAGAATGAAGCACTGGAAATCAAGCCTTGCAACAGCCAGATTCATTACCAAAGTTAAAATGTATTCAAATTACACAAAGTCCCCATGATACCTATTCATTGGACCCAGGCTAATAGAAAACACAGACCAAGATTCTGTACTTCAGAACTAATTTGTATTACAAATAAATAGATTCTAACGGCAGGTAAGCAACAGCAAACTGTCAACTTTTAACTTTACTTGTTAAAACTATAAACCCCTTCTTCAAACATCGATGCATATTTATCTCCCTCATGGTCTAGTGGTCAGGATTCGCACTGTCGCCATCGCGGCCCGGGTTCGATTCCTGGTCAGGGAAGCAATGTTCAGTGGATTTATTGGGTGGCATGATAGCACAGTTAGCACTGCTGCCTCACAGCGCCAGAGACCTGGGTTCAATTCCCGCCTCAGGCGACTGACTGTGTGGCATTTGTACATTCTCCCCATGTCTCTGTGGGTTTCCTCCGGGCGTTCCGGTTTCCTCCCACAGTCCAAAAATATGCAGGTTAGGTGAATTGGCCATGCTAAATTGCCCGTAGTGTTAGGTGCAGGGTAAATGTAGGGGAATGGGTCGGTGTGGACTTGTTGGGCCAAAGGGCTTGTTTCCACACTGTAAGTAATCTAAGTAAATCTAAATCTAAGTAAATATATAAACATGCAAAATGTGATTAAGATTATGGGTGGAAAGAAAGGGAAACAGTTCCAAGTCCACAGGGTTTGATGAGATGATTTTTTTTTAATGGCCTGTATTTTGCGTTCTTCAATTTTTTTTTCTCCGGGTTCTTTTTTCTTCTTTGCAGCAGATGCAGGTGGTTGGTTCACTAACTACAAAGTGTTTCAGTTACTGGTTAAAAGCCACAGCTTACAGCAACTAGTGAGGGAAAATGAACTAACTTTCTTTAGGTTTTTGATATTTTACTGGAGAAAAAGACACACCATCTACCTTTTTACAGTCTGAATGCTTCTGAATGTATCATTCGCATCCACAAGCTGTTCAACTATCCAGGATCCACACAGACAGTCATGTCAGGCTGATGGCCTTTTGTTCCACAACTGGTCACAACCTTTTTATGCTGTTAAATGAGGGGGAGGAGGAGCGAGTGAACAGATTGTTAGGGTGTGGACAGCAAAAGACAAAGGGAGTGGTAATAACAGTGAAGGAGCGATTGAGATGTAACATGGGTGCAAATGTTAGGTGTGACAAGGCGAAAATGATTCTGCTATGCTCAGAGAAAAGCCAACAAAACACAGACAATGCACGTCTTTGAGGGAGGGGGGAGGGGGTATTTGATCTGAAGTTGTGCAACTCAATATTGAAGTCCCAAGACTGTCAGACTGTCAAGTGCCTAAGAACAAAATAAGATTTTATTCCCGCTAGCCTGAACTTCATTGGAACTCCAGAGCAGGCCCAGATTAGAAATGTTACACCGGACGTAAGGGTGTTTAATGAAATGACAAGCAACTGGAAGGTCAGCATGTTTCCAATGGACAGAGTGGAAGTGTTCAGGAATGTGGGGGTAACCGAGTCTGCACCAATGTGAAGGAGACCAGCAAGTACAAAGTGAAAGAAGTAAAAGCAAAATCTTGCTCGGGCCCTTTGATGGTGAGAAGCAAGGAAGGGAATGGTGAAGTGTTAGAGCTCCGATGATTATGTGGGAATGTGCAATCAAGAGGAATAGAGGGTGATGTGAGAAGAGTTACGAGTGATAAAGGGTGTCACAGAGGGAATAGTCCCTCTGAAATGATGACAGTACACGGATAGGAACATGGCTATGATGGCAGCTTTCTGCTAGTGGTGGTGGAAATTGCTATAATTAGTTGAATTCACTCTCATTTCACCGCTAATCTGTGCAGGGTATATGGTATAATAATCAGTAAATTACTGCAAAGTTAGATTTTTGTTTTTGGTAGGAACAGAATTCTCAATGTTATTATTGTATGAAATACATTTCTCAGACACGTCAATTCTCTGGATTTGTTTTGTCCATGTGTTTTAATCAAAAGAAGGACGTACCTTTTCCAGTAATCAGAAATGCCCATTCCCTTGTTCATTAAAGATCAGAAAGCTCTTAACTTCCCAAAATCATTGACTTCCAGTAAAGGTGCTGCCAAAATATTTGATCTGTGATGTAGAGTCATAGAAACAGACCCTTCAGTCTACCAGTCCATGCCAACCATAATCCCAAATTACACTAGCCCACCCTGTTGCGCTTGGCTTATATCCCTTCAAACATTTCTTATTCATGTACTTATCCAAATGTCTTTTAAATGTTGTAACTGTAGCTGCATCAATCACTTCCTCTGGAAGTTCATTCTACACACCAATCACTCTCTGTGTCTTTTTAAAATCTTTCTCACTTACCTTAAAAATATATCCCTAATCTTGAAATCCCCCATCCCTCCATTCACTTTACCTATACCCCTCGTGATTTATAAACCTATTAAAAGGTCACCCTTCAACCTCTTATGTTCCAGTGAAAAAAGTCCCAGCCTCTCCTTATAACTCAAACCCTCTATACCTGGCAAAATCCTGGTACATCTTTTCTAAACCCTCTCCAGCTTAATAATATCCTTCCTGTAACAAAGTGACCAGAACTGGACATAATACTCCAGAAGAGGCTTCACCAAAGTCTTGTACAACCTCAGTGTAACATCCCAACTTAAACAATCATGAGTACATTAGTAGTTACACAAACATTTCATTTAAAATTATCCGTTGAGCTGTCGCCTACGTTCATTTATGCTTTCTAGAAACAATTTACATTCATTTACAGGAAACAATTCTTTCCAAACAACAGGAATATGTTCATGTCTTGTCTTCTTTTGAATCACACCAGAACTTAGGGAGCTTATAGCTCCTCTTGCTTTTCTCCCACAGCAAGTCATTTGAAGTTCGACATATTTATATTTGTCCAAATAAGTGTAAGATAACAACAATTTAACATGTACCTCTTTTCAGCAATATTTAATTAACATTCTCACATTATATTATTTGTCAGATTGTTGTCCATTCATTTCAAAATCTATGCCCTTTTAAGCTTTCTTATGATCTCTTCACAACTTATTTTTACTCCCTATCTTTTTTGATTTATTATTGTCACGTACCAAGACACAGTGAAAAGTATTGTTTATGTGGCTGGCTAGACAAATCATAATGAACAGAAGTACATTAGGGTAACAGAACAGAATGCAGAACTGTATTTTAGTCCAGAGAATGTTCTCTGCAGTTGTTTTCTATTACGGTTGTAGTTGTGGTGTAATTGCAAAGTGTAAAGCACAGAAATTAGTCTCAGATATGGTGATTTTCACTTTTCTAATATTTCAGACTGTGCAACCATTATGAATGACAAGTTCTCTTAACCTTAAAATACATAAGGGGCACTTTAATCAGCTGCATAAATAATGTGATTGTTTTCTTTTAATACTTTTGATTGGATCAACTGCACTTTAATCAAACAAAACCACAAAGTACTGTTTAATCATTATCAATTGTGGTTTGCTGAAAAACAGATTGTTTATTTTGCTTCTGGCAAACTATATGCATGTCTGCTATGTACACTTTCATGCTCAAATATTTGATTGAACTTGGACAGTCTTGAGGTATTAAACATTCTCTCAATTTGAAATCAAAATAACATGGCAAATTGCCACGAGTTTCCAACATGGCATTTCTAATTTGTCGACTAATTATGTGGAATTGTGAGCCAAATGGTGTCCAAGAAAATGAAGGTTTTATTGTAATGAGGTGTTATTCTAGTTAATAGGGAAAAAGAGAGGGGAAGATTTGGATAGCGTAGGGCAAGAGCACAGGTTTTGTTTATTTCCATGTACTGCCCTATGTTCCTTTTTCTCGTGATGAGGGCATCACTGGTTAGACTAGCATTTATTACCCATCCCTAATTGCCCTGTGGGCTGTTAAGAGTCAACCACATTACTGTGGGTCTGGAGTCAAATTTTGGCCAGACCAGGTAAGAAAGGCAGATTCCCTGCACGAAGGATATTAATGAACCAGATGGGTTTTTCCAACAATTGATACTGGTTTCCTGGTCATCATTAGACTTTTAATTCTAGATTTTTATTGAATTTGAATTCCACAATCTGCCATGGCAGGATTCAAAGCCAGGTTCTTGATTGGGTCTCTGGATTAAAGGTCTAGTGATCTACTAGGTCATTTCCCACCCCATTGTCCTCTATGCGCCAGTGACCAAATATTGTGCAGGAGGTCCTCAGCTCCAGTACCACTGAAAAATGCATCTGATTGATAGTTATTAAGTTTGTGGGAAGCAGGAGTGCATTATCTCATTCAAGAAATTGGTTGAGCGGGATTCATGGAAGTCAAAGCATGACTGGCAAGCAATTAATATGCCTGAAAGAGATAAAGATCTAACCAGATCATGTGCAGAGACATACATTTTTTCCAAACATGCAAATTTACAAATTTGTAACAGATATTCTTCATTAAGCTCCATGACTTTATTCTGCCATTCAATTAGATCATGGCTGATCTGGTTTCTCCACATTCCTACTTAGACAGGATAATCTTTCCTCATCAGTCAAATCACCCATTCCAGAAATTAGTCTAGTCAATCATCTCTAAACTGCTTCCAATATATTTATATATTGGTTAAATATTATGATCACTCTATATGCAATATTCTAGATGTGCTCTCATCTGGCTGGGCCAACATTTGTTGTCCATCGCCAGTTGATCTTGAGAAGATGGTGATGATCTGCCTTTTTGAAGTGCTGCAGTCCATTTTGGGTGGGTCATCTTATTATGCTACTTTGGAAATTATTCCAAGATTTTGACCCAGGAATACAGAAAGAATAACAATATATTTTCAAATGTTGTCTTAGTTTTCCTAATGCAGATCTCTCTGCTTTCCAGAGCTCTGCACTCTCTGAGCATCTGAGTAATACGCTTCCTTTTTCTCTTTTCTACCAAAGTTAACATTTTCACGTTTTCCCACATTATATTATTTGCCAGATCGTTGTCCACTCATTTAATATATCTATGCCCTTTTAAGCTTTCTTATGACCTCTTCACAACTTATTTTTACTCCCTATCTTTTTTGTTTTATTATTGTCACATACCAAGACACAGTGGAAAGTATTGTTTATGTGGCTGTCTAGACAAATCATATCAAGCAGAAGTACATTAGGGTAACAGAACAGAACGCAGAACATAGTGTTATGGCGACAGAGAAGGGACAGAGAAAGATCAATTCTTATATATGAGAGGCCCATTCATTAATCAGATAATTTATGCCTGCAATCTGAATCCTGTTAGCTACTCAATCTTCTATCCATACCCATATTTTACTACCTACACCATGAACCAAAACTATTTCCCTTGATTCCCATTGACCTTAGTTTTGCTAGGGTTCCTTGATGTCACACTCAGTGAAATGCAGCCTTGATGTCAAGGACATCACCTCCTGCAGATATGTCAGATCCAAGGCAGCAATGAAGTCAGGAATTGAGTGGCCCTGGCAGAACCCAAACCGAGTATCAGTGAGCAGATTATTCCTCAGTAAATTCTGCTTGATAGCACTGTTGATGACTCCTTCCATCATTCCATACAAATCGATAACAGTTGGCTGGATTGCATTGGTCCTGCATATTGTGACCAGGACATAGCTGGGCAATTTTTCACATGTTACGGTAGATGCCAGTGTTGTAGCTGTACTGGAACACTTTGGCTAGGGGCAGGACAAATTCTGCAGCACAAGTCTTCAGTACAATTATCAGAATGATCTCAATGTAGTCCTTTGTAGGATCCAATGCCTCCTGATTTTTCTTGATATAATGTAAAGTGAACTGAATTAGTGAAAGACTGGAACTTGTGATACTGGGGACCTCCAAAGAAGACTGAGATGGATTATCTACTCAGCAATTCTGGTTGAAGATTGTTGGTTTTCCTTTTGCACTGATGTGCTGGGTTCCCCCAGTTATTTGCTGTTTGACATGCAAGTAATCCTATGTTGTAACTTGACACCTTATTTTTAGGTACACCTCATGCTGTTGTTGCTCTCCTTAAGTCTTCATTTTACCATGGTTGATGCCCTGTCTTGACAAGAATGATAAACTGGGCATATGCTAGATCATAAGGCTGCAGATAGTGTTTGAATTGAATTGATGGCCCATTGTTCCTCATGGATGCCCAGCCTTGAGTTGCTAGATCTGTTTGAATTCAAAACCATTCAGCATTGTGATATTGCCATTTAACACGATGCAAAGTATCTTCAATGTGAAAACAGGATTTTCTCTTCTATCAATAGTGTCATGTACAGATGTAGCTACAGCTGGTGGGGTTAAGAACAAATATGTTTACCTCCATTCCTTGCCATCTGCTGCAGCCTCAGATTGTCCTTTAGCACAGTAATGCAGATTTATCAGCTGAGTGGAAGTGGTGTAAGGAACATGGGGTGGTCACAACATGCTAATGAGCAAGAAGCTTCTTTGTCAATGCGTTTGATCTGGTTTCTTAAGACTTTGTGAGGCCCACAGTCAATGGTTGAGGCTTTCCAGGGCAATGTCCTCCAAAAACTGTGTTGCCAACTTTGCTGGGTCTATCCCGACGGTGGAATTATCCATACCCATGGATGATGATGGAATTAGATTAGATTCCCCACAGTGTGGAAACAGGCCCTTCAGCCCAACAAGTTCACACCGACCCTCCGAAGAGCAACACACCGAGACCCATTCCCCTACATTTACCCCATTCACCTAATACTACGGACAATTTAGCATGGCCAATTCCCCCTAACCTGCACATTTTTGGACTGTGGGAGGAAACTGGAGAACCCGGAGGAAACCCACGCAGACACGGGGAGAATGTGCAAACTCCACACAGACAGTTGCCCGAGGCGGGAATTGAACCCGGGTCCCTGGCGCTGTGAGGCAGCAGTGCTAACCACTGTGCCACCGTGCCGCCCCAATTGTCTTGTAAGGTATGATTCTGTGAGCATGACATTGCCTGAATAATTTGTGAGGTACCTCTCCTAGTTTTGGCATGGACCTTCTTGATTTTCGTAAGAAGGACATGATAGGGTTAACAAGACAAAGGTTGCCATTGTGATTTCTGGTGTTGACATCAATTCCAGTTGGTCAATGTGGATTTATTCCTTTGAGAAATTTTATTTGTTGAATGGATTTTAGAGGGAATTTACAAAACTGTGGAGTTGGAGTCATAAATAGGCCAGAGATAAGAAAGGCAAATTTCCATCCCGAAAAAGCTTTGGTTAAATTGATGTGTTTTAGGACAATTGGCAGTTTCATGGTCATCATTAGGCATTTAATTCCAGCTTTCTAAAATTTAAATTTCAATATTGTGGGATTCATATCCGATACACAGAGCATTTCCTGAGTCTCTGGATTACTGGTATAGCAGCAATATCATCATGTAATCATCATCCTCTGAAGTATCTCTTTGCTCCATCCTACCATATGGTTGCTGTTAAGGAGTGAAGTCATTCCCTTCAATGACTTCTTTAATATTTTTCATCTCGACTTCAGCTAGTTAAGTATTCCTCTTCATTGAACTTAGATCAACTCTCTCTATTCTGCCAAAACGCACAAGAATTAAAACCTGGTGTCATACGACTTCTTACCCTGTCCATTCCGCTCCAACATCGGCATCGCCACATTATGGCTTCCAAATGTTATGCATCCTCCAATATTCAGATCCCATTCCATGTCATCCCGTAGCCATGTCTCTGTGATGGCTATCGCATTAAAATTATTTATTTCTGTTTGCACTATCAGTCCATCAATTCTGTCTCATGTGATTTTGAATATAATTTGCCAGTCTTGCTAAATGCTTCAGAATGAGACATTTGGAAGAACATGATTACCATCATCGAGTTCATGGATAGAACATATACTGCATTGTAAGTATTGCCAGTGGAACTGAGAAGTCCAAAACAAGATTTTAAAAGTTTTTCTTAAAAAATTATGAAGAGTTTTCCTGTATCACACAACAAAGGCCTGTCTTATTTGGTTGTGGAATCACTGACGAATTTAAATTAATTTAATTTCTGCAAAGAACAGTAAAGTCCTCTTTAGCGTAGAGAGTCATAGAGATGTACAGCATGGAAACAGATCCTTCAGTCCAACTCATCCATGCTGACCAGATAGCCCAACTTAATCTGGTCCCATTGCCAGCACTTGGCCCATATCCCTCCAAACCCTTCCTATTCATATACCCATCCAGATGCCTTTTAAGTGTTGTGATTGTACGAGCCTCCACCACTTCGTCTGGCAGCTCATTCCACATGCACATCAACTTCTGTGTGAAAAAGTTGTCTCTTGGGTCCCTGTTAAAATTTTCCCCTCCCACATTAAAAGCTTTTCCCTTTAGTCCTGAACTCCCCCACCCTCTGGAAAAGACCTTGTCCATTTATCCTATCCGTGCCCCTCATAATTTTATAAACCTCTGTAAGGACAAACCTCAGCCTGTGATGCTCCAGAGAAAACAGCCCTAGCCTATTCAGGCTCTCCCTGTACTCAAACTCTCCAACCCTGGCAACAGCCTTGTAAATCTTTGTGAACCTTTTCAAGTTTCATAACATTCCTATAACAGGGAGACCAGAAATGTATTCCAAAAGTGACCTCACCAATGTCCTTTACAGACGCAACATGACCTCCCAATGCCTATACTCAATGCACTGACCAATAAAGGCCATTATACCAAACACCTTCACAATCCTTCTCACCTGGGACTCCACTTTCAAGGAATTATGAACCGGTATTCCATGGTCTCTTTGTTCAGCAACACTCCTTAGGGCCTTAGCATTAACTGTATAAGTCCTGCCCTGATTTGCCTTTCCAAAATGCAACACCTCACAATTATCTAAATTAAACTCCATCTACCATTCCTCGGCCCATTGGCCCATTTGATCAAGATCCCATTGTACTCTGATGTAATCTTCTTCACTGTCCACTAGACCACCGGTTCTCATGACATTTGTGAGCTTACTAACAGTACTTTCTATGTTCACATCCAAATCGTTTGTATAAATGATAAAAAGCAGTGGACCCAGCATTGATCCTTGTGGCACACTACCTGGTCACAGGCCTCCAGACTGAAAAGCAACCTTTCACCACCACCCTCTGCCTTCTACCTTTGAGCCAGTTCTGTATCCAAATTGTTAGTTCTCCTTGTATTACATGCGATCTAACCTTGCTAATCGGTCTACCATGAGGAATCTTGCCGAATGCCTTTACTGAAGTCCACATAGATAACATCCACTGCTCTGCCCTCATCAATTCTCCTTGTCACTTCATCAAAAAAATTCAATCAAGTTTGTGAGACATGATTTCTCACACAAAAAATCATGTTGACTATCCCTAATCAGTCCTTGCCTTTTCAAATGCATGTAAACCTTGTCCCTCAGGATCCCCTCCAACTACTTGTCCATTACTAATATCAGGCTCACCGGTCTATAGATCCCTGGCTTGTCCTTACCACCTTTCTTAAATAGTGGCACTACATTAGCCAACCTCCAGTCTTCTGGAACCTCACCTGTGGCTATTGATGATATAAATATCTCAGCAAGGAGCCCAGAAATCACTTCTCTAGTTTCCCACAGTGTTCTCAGGTACGTGTTCAGGTCCTGGATATTTATCCACCTACAGGGTGGTATGGTGGCTGAGTGGTTAGCATGGCTGCCTCACAGCACCAGGGATCTGGGTTTGATTCCAGCCTCGGTTGACTGTCTGGTGTGGTTTACACATTCTGCCCATGTCTGTGTGGGTTTCCTCCCACAATCACAAAGATGTACAGGTAAGGTGCATTGGTCACGCTAATTTGCCCATAGTAGTTAATGATGTGTAGGCTAGGTGCATTAATTAGTAGTAAATATAGGGTAGAGGAATAGGTCTAAGTGGGTTATGATTTGGAGGGTCGGTGTGGACTGGTTGAGCAAAATGGCCTGTTTCTACACTGTAGGGATTCTAATTCTTTGTGCATTTTAAGACATCCAGCAACTCCTGTGTAATATGGAAATTTTTCAAGGAGTTGCTATTTGTTTCCCTAAGTTCTCTATCTTCCATTTCCTTTTCCACAATAAACAAAGATGCAAAGTACTTGTTTAGTATCTCCATCATGTCCTGCGGTTTCACACACAGGTGGCCTTGCTGATCTTTAATAGGTCCAATTCTCTTCCTCGTTACTCTTTTGTCTTTAATGTATTTGTCGAATCCTTTTGGACTTTACTTAATCCTCTTTACCAAAGCTATCTCATGTCCCTTTTTTGCCCTCCTGATTTCCCTCTTAAGTGTACTCCTTACTGTCTTTATACTCTTCTTGTGATTTACTCAATCTTTGCTGTGTATACTTGACATTGATTTTTCTTTTCTTGATTGAAATCTCATTTCTCTAGTCATCCAGCATTCCCTACACCTCTCAGCCTTGCCCTTTTCCCTAACAGGAACACAATGTCTCTGGACTCTCGTTATCTAATTTTTGAAAGCTTCCCATTTTCTAGCTTTTTTCTGTGAATATCTACCTCCCAATCAACCTTTAAAATTATTTGCCTAATGCCATGAAAATTGGCCTTCCTCCAATATAAAACTTTAATGTTTAGATCCAGTCTATCCTTTTCCATCACTATTTTAAAGCTAATAGAATTATGGTCGCTGGCCTCAAAGTGCTCCCCCACTGACACCTCAGTCACCTGCCCAGCCTTATTTCCCAAGAGTAGGTCACGCTTTGGACCTTCTCTGGTAGGTACATCCATATACTGGATCAGAAAACTTGCTTGTACACACTTAACAAATTCCTCTCCATCCAAGCCCTTAACACTGTGGCAGTCCCAGTCTATGTTTGGAACTTTAAAATCCTCTTTAATAACCAACCTATTATTCTTAGAGTTAACTGAGATCTCCTTACAAATTTGTCTTCCAATTTCCCTTGGGGGGGGGGGGGGCGTGGTGTGGTGGGGAGGGGTTGGCGGTTGGGGTGGGAAGCAGATCTGTAGCACAATCCCAAAAAGGTGATCATCCTTTTCTAATTTCTCAGATCCACCCAAATAACTAACTTGGATGTACTCCCAGGAATATCCTCCCTAAGTATAGCAGTAATGCTATCCAAAATCAAAAATACCACTCCCCCTCCTCTCTTGCCCCCCACCCCCACCACCTTCTGTCCTGCCTGTAGCATGTAAACCTTGGAACATTAAGCTGCCAGTCCTGTCCATTCCTGAGCCATGTCTCTATAATCACTATGCTATCCCACTCCCGTTTTCCCAACCATGCCTTCATGTTCATCAGCCTTACCTGTTAGGCCTCTTGCATTGAAATAAATGCAGTCTAATTTGCCAGTCCTACCTCATTCTCTGCTTTGTTCCTGCCTGCCTGACTGGTTGACTTGCTCCTTTTCCCAATTGCATCAGTCTCAGGCTAATCCCTTTTTGCACTGTCTCCTTGGGTCCCACCACCCCACCCTCCCAATGTCCCCTACTTTTTGGAATATGCACTTGTTTTTTTACAGGGAATGAGGGAGGGAGATTCAAGTGTAACTTTTAAGGAAAAAATTGGATAAATATTTCAAGCAGAAAAATCTCTGTGGGCAGAAGCTAAGGGTGATTATGAGATTAGTTCTGGATTGGTTGAGAGCATAGAAATGACACAGGTCAGCTAGGTTGAATGATTTCCTTCCCTGCTATGGATCTAACATCTAACAAAGAAAAACAGAACTTGCATTTCTTGTGGCCCTGTCAAATACTTAGGGCTACCCAAAATGGTTTATAGTCAGTATTCAGCAGGAAATTGAGAGACAATTTTTTGAAGAATGGTCACTGTTGCAATGTAGGAAAAATAGCAATCAGTTTCTGATATTGAGGAGATAATCTGTCCTTTAGTCATGTCAGTTTGTGATAAAAATTAGTCTTGACATTGGCGAGAACTCTTCTGCAGTTCTTCAAAACAATAAGATTGAGATGCTTTGCATCAAACTGATCGGAATATTGATATGAGATCAATCAAACAAAGAAAATGTGTCTGACAGTGCAGCACTCCTTCCGTCCTGGTATTGGGAGTTTTAACCTCGATGGCATGCTTAAATATTTGAAACTTAACCTGAGACCACTGTTGGGGAAAGTGAGGACTGCAGATGCTGGTCAGGCAACATCGGAGGAGCAGGAGAATCAACGTTTCGAGCTTAAGCTCTTCATCAGTGATGTGGGTGTGGCCCAAGGGGGCTGAAAGATAAATGGGAGGGGGTTGGGCTGGGGGAAAGGTAGCTGAGAATGCGGTAGGTAGATGAAGTTGGGGGGAAGGTGATAGGTCGGAAAGGAGGGTGGAGCAGATAGATGGGAAGGAAGACGGACAGGTAGGGAAAGTGAGCACTGCAGACACTGGAGATCAGAGACCACTGTTTATTGACTCTCAGGCAATCATGCTACTTACTGAAGCAGGATAAATCTGAGAATTAGCCTCAGGTCAATTCATAATATTGCAATTGAACAATTGAAGAAAAATGATATGATCAGTGAAGATATAAATATCTTTTCAACTCATGATTGTATTTCTTCTGTGCAAAGCAATTCAGCATATCAAAATATTGCTTTTGGAGAATAAGTTGATTTCATTTCCAGTAAGTTTTTGGATTGATCAAAGTTTGAGATCTAAATACTGGGAAATGAAACATGTTTGCACTGTAGGGGATCAGTATCAGCCATTTGCAGGTTGTGCTTGGCACAGCCAGATGGATGTGAACCTTTGTGAGTGTTGCTCATCAATGCGTTGTAATCACAAGGATATTTCTTACTGGCCCAGTGTGAATTCTTATTCTTTATTTCCTACAGCAAGCTATCCTTTCACAGTTTTAGGAAGGAAACTGTCAATTTAATGCCAATTAATACTGTATAATAAGCTGTTTTGTATTGTCATTTTACATCATTAGAGACTGGTCAGACTACGCAACCATATCTTCTTTAAAAGACCAAAGAAAACTCATTTAAAAGACCATCATAACCAATTAACTGAAGGAACTTTCATCTCATTTCCCTGGATTACCAGCTGGAGGGTTATTTTTCAGACTGGAGGCCTGTGACCAGTGGAGTGCCACAAGGATCGGTGATGGGTCCTCTACTTTTTGTCATCTACATAAATGATTTGGATGTGAGCATAAGAGGTACAGTTAGTAAGTTTGCAGATGACACCAAAATTGGCGGTGTAGTGGACAGCGAAGAGGGTTACCTCAGATTACAACAGGATCTTGACCAGATGGGCCAGTGGGCTGAGAAGTGGCAGATGGAGTTTAATTCAGATAAATGCGAGGTGCTGCATTTTGGGACAGCAAAACTTAGTAGGACTTATACACCTTTGGTAAAGTCTAAGGGAGTGTTGCTGAACAAAGAGACCTTGGAATGTAGGTTCATAACTCCTTGAAAGTGGAGTCACAGGTACATAGGATAGTGAAGAAGGCATTTGGTATGCTTTCTTTTATTGATCAGAGTATTGAATATAGGAGTTGGGAGGTCATGTTGCGGCTGTACAGGACATTGGTTAGGCCAATTTGGAATATTGTGTGCAATTCTGGTCTCCTTCAAATCGGAAATATGTTGTGAAACTTGAAAGGGTTCAGAAAAGATTTACAAGGATGTTGCCAGGATTGGAGGAATTGAGCTATAGGGAGAGGCTGAACAGGCTGGGGCTGTTTTCCCTGGAGCAGCGGAGGCTGAGGGGTGACCTTATAGAGGTTTACAAAATTATGAGGGGCACGGATAGGGTAAATAGGCAAAGTCTTTTCCCTGTGGTGGGGGAGTCAGAACTAGAGGGCATAGGTTTAGGGTGAGAGGGGCAAGATATAAAAGAGACCTCAGGGGGCAACTTTTTTATACAGAGGGTGGTACGTGTATGGAATGAACTGTCAGAGGAAGTGGTGGAGGCTGGTACAATTGTAACATATAAGAGGCATTTGGATGGGTATACGAATAGGAAGGTTTTGGAGGGATATGTGCTAGGTGCTGGCAGGTGGGACTAGATTGGGGTGGGATATCTGGTCTGCATGGACGGGTTGGACTGAAGGTTCTGTTTCCATGTTGTACATCTCTATGCCTCTATGAATCTATAATATGCCAACACCATAACAGCACAAGATAAAGGAGCAAGCTTAAATCATTTAGCCCATCAAGTCTACTCCGCCATTCAATAATAGCTGATATGTTTCCCAACCCTATTCTCTTGCTCCCCTTCCAAATCAAGAACCTATCTATCTCTTAATATACTCAATGACTTTAATGCACTCAATGACTTGACCTCTACAGCCTTCTGTGGCAATGAGTTCCACAGATTCATCACCCACTAGCAAGAGAAATTCCTCCTCACCTCAGTTTTAAAGTGACTATCCCTTCACTCTGAGGCTGTACCCTCAGGTCTTAGTCTATTCTACTAGTCCAAACATCTTCTCCATGTTCACTCTATCCAGGTCTCTCAATATTCTGTAGGTTTCAATGAGATCACTTCCTCATCCTTTTGAGTAATCATTTGAGTACAGTCCCAGAGTCCTCATGCGCTCCACAGATGACAAATGAAACACAATACAATCTGTAGCTTCATCTCTTAGCTCTACCTTGGAATATGAAAAGAAGGAAATCATATTGTTAATTCATTTTGAAAGGAAACTCAATGTGATTACATCAAGGTTGTTCCTCCAGCTAGGAATAGGTCTGTCATGACCCAGTAATCTGTTCTGTCATATTTATCATTCTCATGCTGCTTGATACTAGGGGTCTTGCTGTAGTCAGTAAATGGCAGCCTGTTCTCTGCAGGAGCTTCTTTGCAACTTGTTAACTGATGTTCTATGATGTGCAAATGTTTTATGGTAGAAACCATTCGATTTGTCCCAGGTGTTAAAAAAAGCCAACAAGAGGTTCTTAACATATCACTGCAGGCTGTTCAGAGGGGGTAAAAAGAACTAGCTTGGGGGTTTTAAATACTTTTGAGACATCAGTAGGAACATCAAAAATAATGTATCCTAAGCTTATAAATCAAATCATGGCTAGTCCCTACTGTTTACATTTATATTCAATTTCAACTTTATTTTGTGCTAATATTGATAACTTGACAAAATGTATTTGTTGTGATGATCTATTTTTATTCTGCAGCATGACATGTATTCTATATTGCACAAAATGGAGCAGAAGCAAAGATGTTTCAACAGGTCTTAAGGGTGTTTTACTGAACTGAGTGATGCTGATTTTGCTGAGATGGTTTTTATATATATATATGACATTATCCTACTTTCTGTGTGTGTGAGCTGAATATGATAATTCACCCTCAGATACTGGAGAAATGAATGAAAGTGAAGAAATGAACAAAACTCTTTAATCACTTGGGACTAGTGTTGGAGGCAACCTTGAAGGAACTTGGAATGGCCCACTGAATAAAGGTATTCTTGTAGAAATTAATAGCAATGGCTTATTTATGGCACAGAATGAAACCTAGTTAGTCTGTCTAGATTTCTGTTTGAAAACACAATAGCAGAGACAACAATTATTCAGAATGAAACAAGAAATAATAATTCAAGTTAATGCACTACCATCCGAGGACAAGCCAAACAGAGTCACGCATGAGAATTCCTCGAAACATGACATTCCAACCAGAACTCTATCAACAAACACATCAACTTGGAGCCCATTTATCACCCTCTGAGAAAAAGAACAGGAAATGGCATCACCACAGGAAATGACATCACCAACCCAAAGAAACCTCAACGCATATATAGAAAGTAGGTCACCAACACCAATGCTTTACCGGAGGCTCACTGATGCGGTTACCTCGTATGGTGACGAAACATCTGAAAATGAACTTTCCAGCTCAGCAAGCAAACTTACGTACAGAACCTCAACCTGAACTACAGATCTTCTTAAAACTCACTAACCTATCATCAGAATTGGGAACAATTAGAAATGTAATAAGTTCTAAGCAAGTGGAAGGAGGGAGAAAGAAAGAATAAAAGGGAAGGTCTGAGATATGGTGGAGAGATTAATTGAGTAAAGAAATGGTAATGAGTGAAATAAAGAAAGAAAAGTTCAGTCCATGGGAGATATGGATGAGAGAAAGATGCACAACTGTCATCTGTAGCTAAATATGGAGCAAAATGAGAGTAAAATCGAAAAATCAAAATAGGGGCAAAGATTACATTCTGAAATTGTTTTAAGGATTAAGTGGAGTTGTCCTGCAAAATAGTCACTAAAGGGCACAATATACTGAATTCTAGAAGTGGTGGGAAGGTGGCAGGAAGGGAAATTAATCAGGCAGTTAGCATTGGGAGCTTTCTGTCTCCTTCATTTCACAGGTACATGGTGGACTTGTCTAACCATCAGTAATTAAGGCCCTTAGGTGAATTAATGACCCCTACTGGACTGATTACGTGTCTTCTTGGTAAGGGAAAAAAGTGTCCACTTCCTGATTGTGAAAATGAGGAAGTCAACCTGCCAGGACTTTTAAAATCTTGATTCATATGGGTGACACTGTTTAGGTCAGCCTTTATTGTCCATCCTTAATTGCCTAGAGGGTGGGTATGAGTCAACCCCATTGCAATGGATCAGGAGTCACATGTAGGCCAGACCAGGTAAGGATAGAAGATTTCTTTCCTTAAAGACAGTAATGAAGCAATGTGACCGAATCCTTGGGCAGTCGGGGACAGGTCTGTGAACTTCACTTCTCTTGTGTCCCCTCCTCCCTTACCTTGTTGCTGGTCTTACTCTTCAGTGAGGCTGTTCAGCGAGCAGCCTACACCTTCCATAGGTTGTTATTATACACAGTGGCTGTTGGTCTGCAGTTGGCTGGGAGCTGCAGGTCAGGACAGGACATCTCCGCTGTGTGATCTAATTGGCTGGGAAGCACATTGGGTCACCACTTAAATAGCTGATTAGAACTTGGCTTTGTAGGTTTTCTCTCTGGTCAAGTCTCTCAATCTTAAAGATACATACCTCACTTATTGGCAAAAAAAAAGGAAATTCTTGTCCTATATCTGCATTTGGTCTCCCCATTGGACCAGTGTTCACAATATGTTAAACTGAAAGAAATGCAAGTAAATTGCTGGTTCAACATTTAAGATGCATCTGGATGAGCACTTAAAATGTCAGCACAGTAGGCTATGGACCAAGTGCAGTTAATGGGATTAGTGTAGTTGGTATTTGTGATTTGGATGGACATGGTGGGCTGATTGGTCTGTTTCTATGCTGTATGACTCTATAACTCATCGGAAGAAACATTTTGGGTCCTGGATGGTAGGAATAGAAGAGTTAAAAAGGCAGGGTATTACACCGCCTGTAATTGCATTCTTATGGGCCATGGCAGGGTAAGTGGGATGATCGAGGAGTTGATCAGCTTATCACAAGTAAATAAGTCCATTCAAAATGCTGGCAGTGGGAGGAAATGGAAGAGTAAATGATAGTGGAATCATGTGGAAAGTGGCAGAAATGGTGGAAACTGGTCTGTTGAATATGGAGCCTGCTGAAGTGAAAGATGAAAAAGCCTTTCAGTAACAAAATGAAAATAATCAAATATTTGATTTTACAATGCAAGAGAAAGCTTTACAGCATGGCTCCCTGCATGAATTCTGAGATACCTCTTGGGAAATAAGGACACATTCTCAGCGTAAGAATCAGGACATGAAATGAATGCTCATCAGAAATGAGTTTAAAGCGAAAATGCTTTTTAAAATCAGCCTTTAGCTGCTCAGGTTGTGATTGGGTAAGATGGAGGAGCAAGAACTTAATTAATTTGTGTGCATGTTGTGTGTTTTTGAAAACAATGGGAGCACTATATATATGTCAAGATATATAATCGGGAAACCTTTTTATTGCTCTATCAAGTTCCCATGTTTTACCAACAGGAGTAAATGTGAATGTGCGTTATAAAAGCAATTGCTTTTTGAAACACTACTGGCAAGTTGACCTCCACTTGGCCTATTGACAATACAGGTTCTGAAATGAAAGAATAAATGCAAGTCTATGTGACATCACCTCTGATGTATAACACAAGTGCCAGCAAAAAAGCGAACACATTTGAGGACATGATATATGTTGCATGATATACATTGCATGTATTTTTATACATTTGCAAAATCCTGAATGGAAATCTCAATCCTTCCAATCCAAATGGATTTACCCCTTCAGATTTAATCTCAGTCAAAATTTATTTGTGGCGTTATTATTGAGCCCCTAATAACATAGTCCAAATGCCTGCATTTTAAAAAATAGTCCACTAGTATTTTGACATGTTGATTCAATAATTAAAACCAATTTCCTGATATTACCTGATCTAATATGTGATGACATAACATCATCCTTTAAATTCTGGTGTAAATAAAATAAGATTCAAAACCAAAATGCTTTCTGTTTTTGGGTCATCATTAAGGTTCCCAATTTGGCTTGGGAGGTCAACTTTGGAATTTGAATCATATAACGTGTCATGTGACTCATGGCCATGTAATGCCAGATCACATGCTGTCTGTAAATATTATTGCCTTTTCCTTTAGTCAGTTGCATCCTCAATAGTTAAATAATGTTGATGTAGAAATGTCTATTCATACTTATGCTTCGTAGACATTGAAATTTATATAGAGTGAGAAAAAAAAGTGACAATTAAGCAGAAGAATTTGTAAAATAAATCCAAAAGTTTACAACAACAATATGGATAAGAAATGCAATTCAATCTTACTTTTTTTTTTGCAGTGGATGATCTGAAGATTGTGTCTTGTTATTTTTGTGTTATTTTTAATTCATAGATTCATACAGTGTAGAAAAGGCCCTTCAGCCAATTATGTTTGCACTGACATCATTGCCGCTAGAAGTGTGCAAATCCCAATTTCCTGCACTTGTCCCATACCCTTGAATGTTATGATATTTGAAGTACTCATCCAATTTTCTTTTAATTGTGAACTGAAGTGAGAACATAAGCTTTATGGGTGGCACGGTGGCTCACTGTTGCCTCACATCGCCAGGGATCCAGGTTCGATGCCAGCCTTGGGTAACTGCGTGGAGTTTGCTCATTCTCCCCGTGTCTGCGTGGGTTTCCTCCCACAATCCAAAGATCTGCAGGTTAGGTGAATTGGCTGTGCCAAATTACCCATCGTGTTAGCTGCATTAGTCAGAGGGGAATGGGTCTGGGTCGGTTACTCTTTGGAGGATCGGTGTGGACTTGTTGGGCCGAAGGGCCTGTTTCCACACTGTAGGGAATCTAATCTTTTTAAAAAATTAAGAATTGCATGGTTTGACAGGGGGTAACTTGATATTTATTGTGAACAATGTTTGCACGGCTATGGGTTACAGCAGTGTTTACAGATATATTGGAGCTGCAGGGTTGTGTACAAATGGAGCTCTGGTTGGCAACAAACAATGGATTAGTTTGTGTACAAGTAGCCAGTTAACTTGGGCCAGTGAACAAGATACAGAGAGGCCTTTGGATCATCATCAGTTCAAGAACTCTCTCTATTCTCTGCAGTAAACCATTTTGGGCCTGAAGAAAATTAATTTATTGTTCCTTCATCAGTTGGTGGAAGCTGTGACTTTGAATTTATAAGTCTGCACCCTGGGCAGCATGGTGACTCAGAGGTTAGCACCCCTGATGCCTCACAGCATCAGGGTCCTGGGTTTAATTCCAACCTCAGGCAACTGTATGGAGTTTGCACATTCTCCTCGTGTCTGCGTGGGTTTCCTCCAGGTGCCCCCTTTCCTCATTGTGTTTAGGGATGTATAGGTTTGGTGCATAAGTCAGGGATAAATATAGCATAGGGGAATGATTCTGCGAGTGTTGGTGTGGACTTGTTGGGCCGAAGGGCCTGTCCCCACAATGTAGGGATTCTATGAACTATACCACTTTATAAATGAACCAGTCAGGGCGGTACGGTGGCACAGTGGTTAGCACTGCTGCCTCACAGCGCCAGAGACCTGGGTTCAATTCCCGCCTCAGGTGACTGACTGTGTGGCGTTTGCACGTTCTCCCCGTGTCTGCGTGGGTTTCCTCCGGGTGCTCCAGTTTCCTCCCACAGTCCAAAGATGTGCAGGTTAGGTGAATTGGCCATGCTAAATTGTCCGTAGTGTTAGGTATGGGGTAGATGTAGGGGTATGGGTGGGTTGCGCTTCGGCGGGGCGGTGTGGACTTGTTGGGCCGAAGGGCCTGTTTCCTCACTGTAAGTAATCTAATCTAATCAGTCACTCTTGTAGGGGCATCCAGAGAAGGACAATTGAGAAGCAGCTTTCTGACCAGCACAAGGATCCTAAGAATCATCTCAGCAATGCTTGTGGACAGGAACCACTGAAATGCTTTTTCAGTTTATTTTTCCTCTGTCCAATACTCAGGTTCTTTTTCTGTCTATGTGTGCATATGTGCATGTGTCTGTGTGGTGTGAGTAAGGGAGGGTTTACAAGGAAGTTAGAGCTTTAATTTGTACAGTTACTTGTTAATTGAAGTCAAAGAGAAATAGGCAAGTAAAATGGGTGCATATTATGTTCCATTTCAAAAAACCATCTTGGTCTTAGGGTATAATGCATGTCCTCAGCCTTCTGTAAATTTCCAATGGAACATCATGCAAACTCAAGGGACAACAGCTCATTTTTCCATTTCAGGTTTTACAGCCTCTAAGACTCAATATTGAATTTCACAACTTCAGAGCCTGACCACGTGACATCAGTCCTCTATCTTTTCGTCTTTCCTTTCCTCACCAATGTCCCCACAGCCGTGTCCTATTTCTGTCTTATTTATTTCGCTGCCAGCAGAGAGGAGACATTTTTTTCCCTTTCACACCTTAATTGATACCCATTTTCCTTGCACCTCTGGAATTGAACTCTTTTGACCAGGTTTGGATGGGGACTGAAAAGAAGTAGAGGCTGAGTGGCCCTGACGCAACCCAGATTGAGCATCAGTGAGCAGGTCACTGCTAAGTAAGTGTTGATTAATCCTTCATTCACTTTACTAATGATCGAGAATAGACTGATGGAACAGTAAATGGCCAAGGTGGATTTGGTGGTCATCAATTCTCCACATTACCAGGAACATGGCTGTTTTACAGCTGTGTGGGAACACCTTGATTTCACCATAACTTGGCTAAATGATGGAGAGAAAGGCTTTAGCACTATTGACAAGATGGTGTCAGAGTCTAAAGACATTGCTGTAGCCAGTGCCTTCAACTAGTGCTTGATGTCATATACTGTGAATCAAATTATCTGAAGGTTAGAATCTGTGATACTGGAAACCTCCAGAGGAAGCCAAAATGGATTATCCACTTGGTCCAATTAACTGAACATGGATGTAAATTCTTTAGTTTTATCTTTTGCACTGATGCACTTAGCTACCCCAGCACTAAGTATGAAGATCCCTCTTATTCATTACTAATTGACCACCTGAGAGAGCAGATAAATGAAATTAATGTAATTTGGTGTTTGTTACTTGGTACGGATATAAAGGACCAAGGGGTCTGTTTCAATGCTATATGACTCCATGACAAGTAGTCATGTTTTGTTGCTTCACCGTCGAGCACAGACAATTTTTTTTTGTCTATGGGAAGATTTTGTTTCAATGCTGATTGCCCTCACCCCCAGTTTAAGAGCCTGTCATAACATTGTTGGTGCTAGGATTGAGGAAGGTCTCAAAGCAATCTATACTGTACCTCCTTGCACATCTGTCCAGCTACATTTCAGCTGGTATGTGACAACAAGATGCCAACAATGCACTCCAAATGGGATTTGTGCCTGATACTAAATGCAAATGAATTACCCTCCCTCTGATCCTGTAAACTTTGACTAATATTAGTGTTGGAATGTACTGGTTGTGTAATTTCAGTGCTGTCACTGGGAGTGCTGCTGAAGACCAATGCAATTATTTTGTATTGATAGTACTTAAATACAATATCCAGCTTCAAAATAATATACTAAAATGTTCAGAATTGAAATCAAAGGTTAAAATCCACAGGAAGGTGTGACTAACTGCTTTATTGACAATTGATTGACAAAATGGCTCAATTCTAATAAAGCAAAATGGCAAGGTACTGTGCATTCAGAGGTCTATGTGGCCCATGGATAGCATTTGAATTTTTATTTCACCATTTTACCAGTTTATGTACTTTTATCCATATAAAACATATACACAAGAGTTTCCTTCAATGCCTCTAGAACGGTAGGTAAAATACAAAGCTCCTTGAATTCAAGTGAGTGACAAGTCTTCATTTCCTTGGGGTGTCTTTAATATCTGGCATATTTAATGAAAATGTTTATTACATTGTCTATCGAGTAAAGATGCTGATTTTACGAAACACTCAGTACCATGTTATTCCAGTGGAGCTTTTTCCCTTGAGTTACAGTTTATAAATTTGCTTTTTAGTACAGTCTAATAAAGTATAAGTCTTGTTTTATGATATTTACCTCAAACTCTCATCAATATTTGGCTTGTGGTTTTCATATGAGGCATCTCCTTATAAGCTGTTTTCATTCTAATGATTGTCTATTCGTTCTTTTTAACAAGAGTGATTGATCAGACTTGTTTTTCCTTTTCGAACACCAACCATTGCAGGACAATCACAGCCTTCCACCTGGGAAGATCAGTTTTTGTGTTGTTTCCTGCTGTCAGTCATTTGCTTTGAGCTGTGTGCTTCCATTGTGTTCAAATTGCACAGCAACAGCTTTTGTGTTCAGAGAAGCGTGCTTCTGGACTTGAAAGATGTGTACAGCCAATGGAAGCCTGACCTATGTAAATGCATGGTATTGTGTTCTACCATCTATATCTTTCTGCATTTGAAGAGACCTGACCTGAATTTGACTGCATCTTGGCAAATGCTTCAGGAAGATTGTAATGTAACAGCAGTCTGAAATATCCATTCTACAATGTAGATTTCCAAGACACTGGCTTGCCAACCATTGTCTTCATAATCGCAACTTTTCAGTCACACTTAATATTCTACTTTAGAATTTGAACATGTAGGCATCAATAGTTTGTTAACTTCAGTGAGTCAAATAAATATTTTAGCAAGTATACCAATGGATAATAAAAAGAAAGCAGTTAGAATTTCCAGTCAATAAAAGACCAGATAAAAAAAATGACAGTACAATTCTCCGAAAATGGGACTTTTTGAATAGATATATCAAAAGCTCTGCCTCAGTTCCAGATATTTGTTTCTGGAAGATTTAAAATAAACTTCAATGCCTTTTCGAAATATGTAATCATTTTAACTCAATAATACAGGAACTGAGGACCAGTAATAGGCCTTGTTGTCCTTCAAGCCTCCTGCTCCATTCAAATAGATCAAGGCTAGTAGTGGTCTCAGTTCTACTTTGCAGTCTGCATCCCATAACTCTTGACTCCCTTATCTATCAAAAGCCCATCAGATGAAGGCTTGAACAAATTTAAAGATTTAGTTTCCACTTTCCACACTCTAATGACCTTTAGAGAAAAAAAAAGGCCTCCTCATTTCTGGCTTAAAAATTAAACCTCATATTCTTAAGCAATGTCCCCTGGGTTTAGTTTACCTCACAAGATGAACCAGGACTGTTAGGAGCATTGATATACATAGTGTCAGTGGCTGTTGGCCTTCACCATTCTGTGAGCCATGGGTAATTTATCCATATGACCTTGATCTGTAGGTGGCCTTGGTGATTTCAAAACTCTTTGCACATCGTGGTGCTCAAAATAATGTTACATCTCTCTGGCTTTCTGTTCCCACCACATGTCCTTCATATTCCAGATTTGTCTTTTGGCATGAGTCTTGAGATGTTGGAATGCTGCCTTGACTTGTGACCTTGGGTTGTTCTGCCAGGCATGGAAGGCTGATCATTTTTGATCTTTGAGGCTACATATACCTGTTTCATTTTTACTGAATCAATCCCAGTGACAAAAATGTACAAACCAATGGTTCTGAGTTCAGGAGTCTGGTATTTGATTTTACCTTTTATGATTGTCGGTTTGACACTGTGGAAAAGTTCATGTGTACTTGCTATTCCTATCATATGCAGAGCGTTCTTGGTTTGCAAATCCATAGCTGCCTGAAAGTGGCAACACAAGAAGGTAAGGTAGAACCCAGCTCCCCAGAACATTATCTGGGTCTCTGGATTAAGAGTCTAGCAATAATACCACTAGGGCATTGCCTCCCCTGTTTGTGTGCTGTATTGTTTTGCATTCCATGAAAGATCCTCCAGGTATCCAACTTATTCAGTCCCCTCAAAGATTGTATATTGCTGTTTGTAAGGGCTGCCTATGTTTAAAAGACATAAAATGGCTGACAAGGAATAAACAGAATTAAACAGCCAACTCCAGTGTTTAGACACAAAATGGCAGACAAGTAATTAAAACAGAATTAAACACCTTCTCCAGAATTAAAGTGAAATACAATGGTACCTTTGAACATAACTACTCCAATGTGACTGGGAGGCCCTACACAAACAGCCATCCAAGATAGTTTGGTAAGAGGATGTTTAAGGATAAACACAAGTTTATTAAAAAATGACAAGTGATTGCTTCCAGCCTTGATAATGAAAGGATGTTGTCTCATTAGGTGAACAGCACCAGTTAGAATGAAGGGTGTAAATCTCAGTCCATGAGATAGCCAGCCTATCTCATAGTGCAGCTGTGAAAACAACATCTTAAGTTATTTTGTAGTAATCAGTGATTTATTTGAAGTTATTCACAATATTAAGAGATAGGTTCTAGTTGAAGATTCTTCAGGTAATCACAAAAATAGATTTCAATGTAATTATAGATACATATGATGAAAATAGAATAGAAACATGGGGCAAAAACACTCAAACATAGATGTGAAAGTTAATTAGTTTTGTGAAATGCTTTCCTTACCTCTAAAAAAGATGTTTGGCATGTCCTGAACAAGACAAATTGTTCGCAACTTATTAGTTAGAAAGTGTTAACAGTAGACGTAGCTGTAAAACTTTACATAAACTAACTTTAAAATAGGAGTTAATACAATGAATCTTATAGCAGTTAGTTAGAATCAACTGTCCTTTGTATATTTGGGACAGTGGAAAATATAAGTGGAGTAATAGAATTTGATAAAGATAGCAAAGGAATACAAAAGGCATTGGAATTTAAGCAGTTCTTAGAGATAAGCAAGTCTGAGACAGATCTGAAAGACTATAACCAGTAACTTTGGAAAGCAAATTACTAGGATCCATAGAAAGATCCCAAGGCCTGGAGATTACAATGCCTGTTAAACACCATTGGATCATGGAAAACTGGGGCTGTCCATAAGAATGCCCATCATTGATGTGGTGTTTCACAGGATTGGATGTATAGGATGGTTTCTCAGGTTGGCGCAAAATCGAGGGTTAAAGGGCCTGTACTGCACTGTAATATTCTGTGTAATGTTCTATGTTCTAATAAGGGAAAGGACACAGTGACCACATTGTATGTGATTATCATAACACAAATATATAAAAAAATGTTGTATTCTACTGTAAAAAAAACAGTGTCGTTGATTTCTCTTGTGATCTGAGCTAAAGATTAAGAGAACGACTGGGTTCTCACATCAAGGCCAGATTCAGGAAAGATCTTTGACCCTTCTCCTTGCATTAACCAGTTGTTGCTGGAATAGGAATGACATCTGTCATGTGTCGGAATCCTGCCCACCTCCTGAGTCTTTGTCCCTGGTTCAGGGGTTATGCTCCTACACTATTTAATATTGGTCATATTTGAAATATTCATTATTAAGGACATGCAAGGTACCCATTGTATTCTGGGTAGTGAGGGTCCCTAATATGGCAAAATTTCCATGTGATAGCTCAAAGTGAATCATAGGGTGAGGTATTTTACAGAAATGAGGTATTGTTAACAAGTTTTGGGGGGGGCACTGTTGTGAGGCAAGTGTGGCAGTAGTAAGTGTCACTATTACAGGAGGTTAACACCATATACCAGAATTTTAATATATAATGGATGCTAGTTGATCTCTTTGGCAGCATTAACAGTAAGTTAGATGAGATGTGGATAATTTGTTAACTACTCATACATAAAACTGGCATTGCCAATCCATTATAGAGATCAATGAATCAATTTTCTTTTTTTGTATTGCCTTCAGTTCCCTATCCAGACAATAAGCTGGAAATCTACACCCATGTACTTTATAATAATCAAAATGTGATCAAAAAAATGTAGTTGAGTGAATGTTGGCATTTATACTTTATTGGAAATGAACTTGGACTTGGGAGAAAGAATATGCAGTGTGGAGGACGAATATATAACTGACCTCAAGATAGACATTTACATCATTTTTGCATTGAGAATAAAAAATGAGTTGTCATTTGAAAAATTAGAGATAGGGGAACTATTGTTCA
Organism: Chiloscyllium punctatum; assembly: GCF_047496795.1. Lineage (NCBI taxonomy): Eukaryota > Metazoa > Chordata > Chondrichthyes > Orectolobiformes > Hemiscylliidae > Chiloscyllium > Chiloscyllium punctatum. Next base: position 72,774,741 of record NC_092760.1, read on the forward strand.
AAAATATATCATCTTCTCTAGTGATAAATGAATAATATCATTTCTTTACTGTCTCAGTTTGTTTACTCCTCTTGGACCAATGATGTCCAATTTCTTTCCATGTTTCTCATAAAGTAACATTGTACATTTACTACTTCTGACTGTTGATAGGCATGCTAAATATTATCTAGTGCTATAAAATATATGCCACTTATTTTTAAAGTTTTATATTTCTCTGCCACAGAGATCCTTTAGGTCTGTACTATCATTCTGAAAGTGAATTGTTGTAGATATTGATACTAGAGGCCAAGCCTGGCTCTCATCCACCATGCTATCTTCATTGCACAGCTGTAGCAACATATGGCAAGAAGACTATTTCCCTTGATTCCATCAATCCCAAAACCATGGGGCATGTTGCCCTTTGGCAGAAGAATATAGGAAATGCCACTATCCACCAGCTGTCACTGGACGCAACATCTGTAGTTACATTCCAGCTAACATCTTATTCATTTGTCAGGTATGTTTGCTTTATCAATACAAGGTTTATTAGGGACCTTTATTTCCTTATTTAAAACATCTACTTTGTTTTCTGGAATTACAAAGAATATGCAGAACTGAAATAGGCCATTCAGCCCAACTCGTGTGTGCTGAGGTTTTCTCTCCATTTGAATCTCCTCCCATTCTAACTGCATTATTTCTCCCGATCAGCATTTTACACTTTATTCTATCACTCACTTGTCTAATTTATTGTTGAAAGTATGTAAGTTATTCGTGTACACCTTTTCAGTGTTTGTGTGCTTGACATTATAACTATTCATTGAGTAAAGGACATTTTCTTATTTCCCAAGTGCTACATTCATATCCCCCATTTTAAATTCAACCACATGTGGAAGTATTCTCCCCACATCTACCCTGACCAATCTATTCACATTTTCAAAACATTTCTTTATAGTAGGAAGAACCAGAACTGTGTATGATATTTTAAGGATGATCTGCCCAGTTTAACATAACTTTATTACTTCTGAATTCTATATATTTTGAAATCATCTTCAGAACTTTTCTCAGTGTTATTAATTGTTTTTTTCTAATTTGCAAGCTGCTTTTAGTTATTTATTCAATTATCCCCCTAAATCTCATTTGTCTTTCTGTTCTTTTCCGTTTTGTGTTGCAATTCTTCAATTTGTTTTACCAAAATTCATCACCTTACATGTACCCATGATAAATGTAACTGTCAGATCTGCACATTTTCTGATGTCTTCCAGTTTTGTTCTACAGTCTTCTGCAGTACAATGGGGAGAGCCTGGAGAGTTTCCAGCTGCCACTGTTGATGTACAATTGAGGAGTCGTTGAAAATGTTCTCTCCAGTGTTAACAGTTGTCATCCTTCAGAAGGGAAGCACTGTTGTGTGAACCATGGGTAATTTATCGAGATGACCTTGGTCTATAAATCCCCTCGTAGTTTCAAAACTCTTTGCATGTTGTGATGCTCAACATGATGTTGCATCTCCCTGGCTTTCTCTTCCCACCACATATTCCAGATTTGTTATTCGGCATGAGCCTTGAGTTGTTGGAATGCTGCCTTGACTTGTGACCTTGGATTGTTCTGCCCATGGCAATGAATGCTGCATATTTATTTATTTCAAGTGGCTGAGGCTGCATATTTCTGGTTAATTTTCACTGAATCAATCCCAGTAACAAAGATGCACAAATCCAGTGGTTTTGGGTTCAGGAATCTATTACAGATGAATGTATTTGATCTCACCTTTTAATAGGTGCCAGTTTGACATGGTGGAGAGGCTTGTGTATGTGAGCTATACCTTGAGCAATGCCATCAGGGGTTCCATGACAGGGTGAAGTATCAGAAAAGGTGTGGTCCAAGAAGTCCTGAATGGCAGAGCTGGTGAAGGAAGACTGTGATGGTAGAAGGAGCTGCAGCAGTCAGGTGATCCCGGTAATCATGTGTCAACTGGTTAATGAAATCTGACCACCAATCTGTTTAGATCCTCTACACCTTGACAGTACCTTATTGCCTCCACATTGAACAGAATCACTTCTCAAGTGTCCATTTGACAAATTCTATGGCAATGGGCAATTGGCAAAGGGTCCAGAACTGTGAATTTGAGAGTCCCTGATTGAGAATCTGCACACTGGTGATAGATACATGAAGGTTATTTTACACTTGCTTTGGGAGAGAGGTGCTTTTTGGCAACAGCATCTATGACTGAACAGTTCTCATCTGGAGACACAAGGCTCACCCCATATTTAAGAAGGAAGTCTAGAAAAAGATTAAAAGTCATTTATCCCTTCAATCTTTGCTGCAAGTATCACCTCATCCAGATAACCTTCTCTGTGCTCAGATAAATAAAAAAACTTTGCAGTTTGAATCATTAGAACATTCACTGAATATCTTAAAGATTAGGGTCTGGGAACAAGAACTATAACCAGATTAAGGGAGATATCAAGACTCCATATTGACATCACTGTCAATTCAGTAAGAGCTACTTCCCACCTGGGATGGGACAGATGAAGTAACAATCAAGTGGAAATACTTTCTCCTGTAAAATCAAGACTAACAGCAACCTTTTAGTGGAAACACAATGGTTTTGCCTTTCATAATGGAATCGTTGATGGACTGCCAAAACTCCACAGTTATATAAACGAAAGGCTCATGACACTCATCCTCCAGCTCAGCTGTATCTGATGTGCCACTCTCATCAGACTGATACCCTGACCCGAGACTCTAATAAAGATGTTCAGGTTCAGTTTGAGTCTGACCTTGATAAAGTGTTTACTGTCATTTCAAATACCAGGAAAGGTCATCCTTCTGAAGTTTTTATTGTCAAAGTTGTCAATGACTCTAATGTTTGGAGAAGCACTATTGGCAAAAATGAATTGGGAATGGCCAATGCAAATAGCATCCTCCTGCTGACAAAGTGTGCTCATCATAGCATCATTATAACAAACCCCCTCTTCCAGCAAACTATATGGAAGCACCACGAATCAGAGTACTGAATATATTATTACTGTATTTAGATCAAAGATTTATGTCTGGGTCACTCAATATTGACACCAACTGGACAGGCTATAAACTTGTCCAATTAGAGATGAACATCTTCACCATTATCAAGATTCTATCATCCAAAAATCCAAGAGAAAGGACAATGTCTTACTTAAGCAGCTCACAAGAAAAGACAAATTCCAATCATAGCTCATGATCAAACTAGAAAATCTTCACAGTTGAACTTAATTCCAGATTTTCCTACAACTGTACTGATGTATCAACTTAGAAAATGGTTTGGCATTTCATGGAAAAATGTTATTAATTTGTAGACAGTGAGTTTGGACAAGTCTTTGCACATGTAAGCTGCAGCATCAATGGATAAAGTTACAATGGGTGCGACAGAAACAGCCCTGTGCAAACTTTCCACTAATGCGCTCATGCACTCAAAAAAATTTAAGCTATAATTCACTTTTTAAAAATTGCATGTCTTCTCTTGTATGTGACAGTATGAGGACAGATCTTAATGTAAGTGGGTAAACATAACTGTTATTGAATACTCAGTTTGGAGTGAAAGGATTCTGGATTAGTGGTGCTGGAAGAGCACAGCAGTTCAGGCAGCATCCAAGTTTTGGAGTGAAAGGAGTCAATCATAACGGCTGTCTTAAGTTGGCTGAAAGGATTTATTCCTTGCTTGACTTGAGGAGAGAGCAGATGGCTTGGTCCCTGCACAATGTTTGACAGTGGGGATTGAGTCAAAAAAAGAATCTACAGCAGCTGCAATTACAGAATGATGTGGGATAAAGATATTTTTGCAGAATCCGACAGATTTCCATGGGGAGCTCAGGAGATAATAGGAGGTAAGGCTGTTGCATAGCGATAAATTTATTTTGGGAGGACCATAAGTTGTATCAAAAGATTTCTCGCCAAGAACTACCCATTTGTAACCTCCTAGTCTTATTTTTGATGACATTATTAGTTAATTTAGGGGACAGATTCTACATGTATGCTAATGAAGTCTATGGTCCATCTCTGTATAGCAATCTCTTGACTCTTTCCCCACCTCAATGCTATTAGAATTATTGTCTGGTATCATTTTTTAGATAAACTGATACATAGAATAGTAATACTATAAGAATAAATCCATCACCTTTGGCATCTGGCACAAAATGTGTACACTCCCTAAATGTTTGATCTCCATTCTTTGTTTGCTGTCAAACGCTGAATCAGATGGATAGAAATTTTGACATCCTAAATAATTCTGAGCTGAATTTCCAATTTAATATCCTTTCTATGATAAAACCATTTATATCCATTCCTATATATTAATTATTTACATAACCAAATATTGTTTATCAACCATTATACCTTTTAATGAATTTTCTATTTATCACAGCACCTTATTTTATACTCCTCCGTTTCCTTAGATTTAAGACTCTCGTTTGAGAATGCACCACAATATTTTCAAACTCAATGGAACAATCTATAATGTCCCTCTTCCCTCAAGGTTATTTTACAACAAGATTATTCATTAGAACTCTTGCCTTATATAATAGTAGATCAAAATAGGCAGTTCCTTAACATACTTCTCCACCAAAGTATCTAATGCATATTACAGAAACTATTCCTCCACATCATTGGTGCTCATTAGATTTATCTAGACTCTATTTAGATAGAGTCCCACATTACCCTTGTTGTGCACACCACTGACTTCCTGGATTATACTGTGCTCTGTCTTGCAGCCTATAAACAATTCCTACCAATATTTACCAGACCATGTTATTACTTAGCTTTATTCAAACATATCCCATATGTTGTTTTTCCATTCTTAATCCTCGCTTTAATATGCCAATCCTTTCTTTTCCCCTGTGTTGGGGGAGGCCAGAACTAGTCAGCAACTTTAAGGTGAGAGGAGAATGATTTAAAAGGGACCTAAGGGGCAACTTTTTCATGCAGAGGTCGGTGCGTGTATGAAATGAGCTGCTAGAGGAAGTGGTGGAGGCTGGCACGATTCCAACATTTAAAAGGCATCTACATGGGCATATGAATAGGAAGGGTTTAGATAGATTTGGGCCAAATGCTGGCAAATGGGACTCGATTAATTTAGGATATCTGGTCGGCATGGACAAGCTGGTCTGTTTCTGTGCTGTACATCTCCATGACTCTATAACTCAATTATAACTACTATCACCATTTCCTTTCTTAAAAATCTATCCTTCCTAAGTATAGAATACGCTTGAATATTCAGTCACCACCATTAGTCACATTCCAGCAATGTCTTTGTAATTGCCACTGAATCATAACTGTTTACTTGTATTTATCCCACCAACTCACCTACCTTGTTTCATAGGTTGAGTGCAGGCAGATGGAATGGCTTTAATTCTGCCTTCTTAACATCAACTCAATTTGATGTTGCCATGTTTTCCTGCTGCCTTCTAGCTTTGTTTACAATTTTTCTATGTTCCACAAGCAGCTATAATTTTCTCTTTTTTGATTTCCATATCAGGACTGTTCCCACTAGCCCCCCCCCCCCCCCCCACCCCCCAATCCCCAGACAAGCTTGTTAATATTTAGAGGGACTATGTAAAAGGAAAGTAGGTCACTTAGCTGCTATTATCATTGAGGTTGAGGAAATGTGAGAGATATTGAACAAATATTTTGTGCTTGTTATCGCAATAGAAGAAGTGAATTATGTGCCTGAGATATATGATTTGTAGGGCTACTAAGAGTGAGGAAATTAAAGTATATAAAATCAGCAGAGATATGTATTAAAGATTAAATGTTGACAAATTTTCAGGACCCGAAGGTTCACATTTAAGATTCAAAAACATTAGTTGCTGAGAGAGAGGGAGCATTACATGAGATTTTCCAAATTTCCCTAGATTCTGGAACAATCCCAGTGGCTTGAGAGCTTGAAAATATAACATTCCTATTCAAAAACAGAAGGAGAGAGTAAAAGGGATAGTGGAGGGGAGGGAGTGGGGTGGGATGATTTAACCTTACATTAGCCATTGAAAAATTGCTGCACTTTAGAGAAGATTAAACAATAAATGTTTGATTGCATTGCATGATTATATGGAACCAACATTTCTTATGAGGATGTAACTAGTAAAGTAGAAAAAGAGAAACCAAGACATATAGTGTGCAGGAACTTAGAAATCCAAAACACATTGTAGTGTGCCAAACAAAATGTTAACTTGCAACATAAGTGCTCATAGACATGTGGGTTATACAGTAGAAGGATGGAGAATTGGTAAACAGACAAGAAACAGATAGGAGGATCACTTTCATAGTGACAAGCTGTGGTTCTTCAAATACTTCAACTGAGTGTCAGATATTTACAATTAATATTAATGACTAAAATGAAAAGAGCATGGTTACATATCCATGTAGTTTCTTTACTCTGGAATTCTTTTCACATAGGTTCATAAGTTCAGAACACATAGGAGCAGAATTAGGCCATTTGGCTGATAGAGTCTGCTGTGCCATTTGATCATGACTGATATGCTCCTCAACCCCATTTTCCTACCTTCTCTCCATAACCCTTCAACCCATTACCAATTAAAAATCTATCTAACTCCTCCTTAAATTTACTCACTGTTCAAACAACTTTGGCTTTTTAAAACTTTGCTTCACTATCTCCTTCAATACATTTTGATCATCTATTCAAATGTATTTTCTTTCTCTTTGATCTAATTTGTCTTGATGCCTCGATATTTTGTTATGTTAAAGACATTATATAGATTCATGGTCTTTTGCACTTTTGACTGAATTAGAATAGAAATAACTCATGGAATAAAATCTTTGGTGAGTTTACACTGCTGGCTCCTTAGGTTTGTCTGGCTTGATTTGTTTTGATTTGATTTGATTTATTGTTTTCACATGTGCCCGAGATAGAGTGAGAGGTTTTGTTTTCCGTGTTCTAAGGCAGATTATATCATACAAAATACATTAGAGTAGCAGAACAGAGTGCAGAATACACTGTTACAGCAGCAGAGAAGGTACAGGGAGAGAGAGAGAGAGAAAAATCAACACTAGTATTTGAGAGATCCGTTCAAATGTCCGATAATAGCAAGGAAGAAGCTGTTCTCGAATCTGTTTGTAAGTGTATTGAAGGCAGGTATAAACTGCACCGTGTTTACCGTGGAGCAAGGCCCACATCGGGAAAACCAGCAGTATCCATTTTAAGCCAGCAGTATCCATTTTAAGCCAGCAGTATCCATTTTAAAGCAAACAGTATTCATTTTAAGACAGCAGCTGCCAGCCTGACCACGTGATCGGGAGAAGGGGGGCCCAAAGACAGAACCAAATACACACCAGACCAGACACTAGTCATGACTCCAGACAATGGTCATGACTCACAGATCGAAACCCATCTTATAATCTCGTCAAGGTTCCAACTGACACACAACCATAACCTGATCATGCAAAACAGTCCTACACAAACAGGATGAACCTAACAGACACTTTGGAAGTAACAAAGTGGGGGGGGGGTGCTAGTCTCCAGCCCTCACGGAGAGACAAGCAGATAGCACCCGGACCCATTTACGTAAAGATAAACAGCACACCTTTTGTGTATGTTGCCGACTCTCCGAGGATGGCAGGAAGCTTGACATTCACACATACTCCAGCCATGATTGCCACCATTCACACTCATTCATACCCAATCTCCCACATCCTGACTCATGAAGTATATAACTTGTAACATTGCGCGGAAAACGTTAGAGCGATTGAGATTAGGACCTCAGTTGGTCTCCGCCAGCGTTAAATACTTCAATAAAGTTGCCGATTGTCGAACCGCATTCTGAGCTCGGACTGAGATCATTTCATCCGCGCTAACAATTGGGGGCTCGTCTGGGATAACGACGGCTGCTGGATCTCTGTGAAGGCTCTGGGTGAGTATCTTTACTCTTTTACCTCTCCCGTAAAAGTTCCCCAGAGCCCCGCAAGGGACTCCGCTGCCGGCCGTTATCCGAACCTGTGAACAGAGTGGGTCCGGCAGTCAGGTAACGATAGAATACTCTTTAAAAGTGTGTGTGTGTGCCTGTGTGAGTGATCCTTCGTGGGTGGGCGATTGGGGTCGCGAAGCACTGGTAAAGGTGTGCATGAGACTGTTTTGATTTTCATTTACTGTCATTTATTGTTGACGTGTTCTAGTAACTGATGGACTGAATTTCCCTGGACCGACGACTTAAGGTACGAGACCCCGACAGATTGACCCCCTGTGTAAAACACCGACAAACAAAGCCTTCCTGGATAACCTCTGCGGTGGGAGTTTAGGGGATCCCATTGTACGTTGAGCCCGGTTTTTATTTTGGCGCCATTCCTCGAGTCCGCAGTAGGGTCTGGAAGTCCTATGCGTGTGACAAGACGGGAAGTCCTCCAAACCAGCCCGACGAGCGGAGCCTCTGGGCCAAGCTTTTGCCCATTGCCTCCGCAGTCCTGGGTGGTGGCCTCTGTGGGATTAGTGCGGAGAGGTCTGAGTTCACGTCCCCCCCCGCCCCCTGGACACGGGCCCCTGGTTCACGCCCGGTGCTGGCGGGTACACACGGCTGCTGAACTTCAGACGGTGAGAGAAAGACTCACAGGTTTTTGTTAGGTTGCGCGCCCTGGTACAGGCCCACGCCTCGCCCTTTATATTTTGTTTTTTAGTGGTCTGCGCTCATGCCATTCCCCCCCACCTTGCACATTGGCCCCTGGTTCACGCCCGGTGTTCGCGGGGCACACACGGTCGTTTGGCGTTAGGCGGTGAGAGTGAGACTCACAGTAACCCGGGGTCGTGCGATCGGGTATAGACACGTGCCCCGTTTGTACCTAACCCACATCTGCCTTCATCGACCTGGGGGGTGAGGGTCCGATTTCAGGGAGTGGGCTCCCCGACTGGGAGGTGAATAAGTTAGCGCCAGATACATCTCTTGCGCTCCTACGCTGGTAGTTTTGTTATTTTCAAGTCCTCTTTCCATTACGCCTGCTGCACCCCCACCGCCCCCACCATGGTTGGCTGCGCGGCCGGCGATTTAGAATGGGGGCCAGAAGGCTCCCTTACCCGTTTCATAGCCGACAAGAATAAAAAGGTCATCAAGGCTATGCTCCGATCGGGCTGGAGGACCGTCGATCCGCTGGGATGCCCAGTGGGAGTGGTGGACCTGCCAGAAAAGGGATAGATCCGAGAAAGCCTGCGTCCTTGTGCTTCAGGCACATGTTAGGTTCGCTAGCAAGGTCCAACTATACGTGCAAGATAAGCAGAAACAGGCCTCAGAACACCTCGAAGCCCAGGCGCTTGCCAACCGTACGATCCTACCGACATTATCTGAGCCTCCAAGCGCCCCACCGTCCCCCACCTGGGACTGGGAGGGGCTCGTGGACAACACTGGCCCCCGGGAATCACACGCGAGTCTAGCTCGCGCCGCCCCGGTTAAAGTTGAATATACCCCTGGGGGTGGGGAGAGGGGGAGACCAGCGTCTCAAACCCACAACCCCCGCCTTAAAATGACATACGTCTCCTTAACCCCGGGTGATACCATGAAACTCCTGGACAGGCTCCCCACCCTCAAGCCCCGGCACAATAACGCTGAATTTTGGCAGCGGCTTAGGGAGATGCAGATCTGCCACAACCTCCACAATAGGGACATGGCCAGTCTGGTCCGGACCAAACTCCCAGAGAACCTGTGGTCCAAGCTCCGACCCGCGCACCAGAATGGGTCCTGGTGCGCCGACCTCAGCGACAGCCGTCGCGAGCAGGAGGCCACCCTTGCGGACTTTAAGGCCGATGTCAGCGAGGCTCTCGGCCACACACTGGTCGACTGGAACGCCATTGTGGCCGTCACCCAGAAACCCGGCGAGGGTGCTCAGGAATAAGGGGTCTGTACGTTCGAGGCCTTCCAGGCGCATAGCGGGATCCCTGATGCTGACAGGCAGAACCCCGCATTTATCCAGCTATATAAGGATGGGTTAGGCCCCACACACCAGGATGTCTTCCGTCTCTTTCACGGAGCTCGAGAATTGGGCCATGTCCCTCGATAACCAAGCCCCGGCCACCGTTGCGGCACTTTCGACACCCGAGCCGCTCGTTTGCTACCACTGCAGACAGACGGGTTACCACAAGTTTAACTGCCTGCTCTCCTTCCGACGCCCCGGAGACCCCGACTTGGGAGTGGGCAGCCCCGGCCAGTGCAGGGACAACCCGGGTCAGCACCGGGGCCATTCCCCACCGCGGCATGCCCACCGTCGGCATGCCCACACATGGACCCGGCTGCCACAAGGCTTTCACAACAGCCCCAACATTTTCCACAGGGTCATGAGTTGGACCCTCGAGGAATGCGACCTATCCCCTTTCTCTAGCACCCTCTTACAGTACGTGGACGACCTCCTGATCGCGTCCACGGACGCGCGCTCCCATCTAGGATCCCTGACCACCATCCTGCGCACCCTCGCCCGGGCAGGTTTTAGAATCAGCCCCACAAAAGCCCAGGTCGACCTGGCCACAGTCCGATACCTGGGCCACGACATTAGCCAGGGCAGCAAGACCCTGCCTCCCGATCGTAAGTCGGCCATCGCCGACATGCCACGGCCGGACACGGTCAGGGGAATCCGCCGCGGTATGGGCCTTTTCAACTACTGCCGCTCCTTCATAGCGCATTTCGCCACCATCGCTGAGCCCATCCAGCGCCTGGTGAAGGGGGGTAGGCCCGGGGCAGAGAGGTGGAGTGGGGCCCCGAGCAAGAAGATGCCTACTCAAAGCTAAAAACCCACCTCCTCAGTGCCCCCGCCCTGCGCCTTCCCGATCTCTCTAAGCCCTTTCACGTCTTTTATAGCCTGGAAGGGGGGGTTCTATAGCGCCGTGGTCACCCAACTCTCTGGGGAACGCATGAAGCCCGTAGGGTACTACTCTACTAAGGAGTCCCCAGTCGTGAGGGGGATGCACCGCTGCGTGGCCACACTGGACTGCGCCGCGTGGGCGGTCCGTGTGTACGAGCCGGTCACCATGTCCGGTCAGATCATCCTGAACACCGGACACACTATAGTGGAGCTCCTGAATACAGGATGCCTCCGAACCGTCTCTGACACCCGCAGGGCAACCTGAGAGGCAGTCCTCCTCCCCCGGGACCAATTCATTAGAATAGTTAGGGACACGGGAATGAACCCCGCGGACGGGATTATAACTGTAGGGGAACCCCACCACTGCCAGGCCGTCATGGATTTGGCTGAGGAGGACTACGTTGCCGATAGTCCTATCTCGGATCCCGACCTGGTCCTATACGTTGACGGCTCATGCCGGTTGGTTGAGGGGTCCTACCGGATGGGTTGGGCAGTGGTCGACGACACCGGGGCCACCCGAGAATAGGGGACATTAGACGGTGATACCTCAGCCCAAGTCGCGGAGCTGGTTGCCCTCACGGCAGCTCTCCGTATGGGAGCGAGCAAGCGGGTGAATATTTTCACCGACAGCCAGTACGCTTTTGGGGTAGTCCATGACTACATGACAGCATGGAACCGCCGGGGTTTTGTCACGGCCGGTGGTGGCCAGATAAAACACGAGAACACAGTCCGTGACTTAGTGGCGGCAGCGCGCCTTCCCCTGCTCGCGGCCATTGTAAAAATCAAGACACACCAGCGGGCCACCACCGCCGGACAGTTAGGGAACCATTGGGCCGACCAGGCCACCAAAGCCGCCGCAGGTGCCCCTCTACCCCCCCGTACGCGCTGCGCCTGTGAATGAAGTCCAGGATGTTAACGTCCTGGACGTCCAGAATGGTGCTCAGCCTGAGGAAAGGGAGGACTGGAGGGCAAGGGGCGCGATCCCCGACCCCGATGGGGTATGGCGCCGCTACGGCAAGGTAGTGGCCCCCCGCAGCAATCAGAACAACCCTGATACAACTACATCACGAGCCCGACCACGCAGGCCGGGAGGGGACCCTCGCGAGGCTGCAGACCGACTGGTGGTGGGCCGGACTTGGCCACAACGTGGCCAAGCACTGCCGTCGGTTCATTGTCTGCGCCCAGCATAACCCAGGGAGGCCCTTGCGCGTTCCTATGGCCCACCAACCACGGCCCAAGGGGCCCTGGGAGAACCTCCAGGTCGACTCCACAGGACCCTTGCCCGCCAGCCGCGGCAAGAAGTACTGCCTGGTCATAGTCGACCACTTCACGCGCTGGGTAGAGGCTTTCCCGACACGGGACTGCACATCAGCCACTGTGGCCAGAATCCTGGCATTCGACATCTTTCCGCGATGGGGGGGGGGTCCCCCTTCAGATTGACTCAGACCAGGGAACACATTTCACGGGACGCGTGATGAAACTGGCCTGCCGCCTCCTGGGTATCAGGCAGCGCTTCCATGTCCCCTTCCACCCCCAGAGTTCGGGCATGATTCGAACGCATGAACCGGACCCTCAAAGTGGTGATCGCGAAAGCGATCGCCAAGACCGGTCAGGGCTGGGTGGACGTCCTGCCCTGCATTCTGATACACCTCAGAGCCACCCCGGGCCGTTTCACTGGCCTCACTCCCTTCAAACTCATGACGGGCAGGGCCATGCGACCACCCGAGACCGTCATCGAAGGGGGTGAGGACATGGCCCCACTGAGGGATAGGATGGCCCATTACATCAGACAGCTAGACGCACAGTTGCGGGCCCTCAGACAGACCGCCCGCGATCAACAGGACATCAGGGACCAAACAAAACAGCAGCAACAACCGCCTTCCCAACCCCTCCCGGGCGTTGGGGACAAAGTCCTGGTCCAGGCCGCCCCCGACCGGCCCGTCTTCGCCCCTCGGTGGCTGGGGCCGCACGAGATCATCCTTACCAGCAACACCTGTGCCTGCATCGATATGAAGGGGAAGGGCAGGTGGAAACATTGGTCCCAACTTAAACCTTTCCCCCAGGGCCCAACTGGACGGATGACAAAGACTTAGACTGTGGTCCCCATCCCTAACCACACGGGGCCAATGTGTGGAGTGGCTGGAGCACAGGCTTCCTCTGGTCTCTGTGCCAAGCCACGCTGGGCCGATGTGTGGAGTGGCCGGAACATCGGCCCAGCCACCTGACTGGCAGCCACCGCCGACTTATCCCCCCACTGACCTGCACTCCCCTGACACGTCTGACGGGATTTTAACACTTTCTCCCCTTACAGCAACAGTGGTGGACCGGTCCGGGAGTGGGGGATGGGGGCACTGCAGAACTCACGTACGTTTACTAATCATACACCCTGACGAGGGTGTCTCTCTCTCTCCCTTTCTCTTTTCTTTCACAGATCATGTCCCACCGGTGCACCGTCCTCCACATCCTCCTCTTCGCCATAGGACTTGTACCCTCTTCCTCCGGAGCTCCAGACAACTTCTACCGCCATGGCGTTGCCTTCAACTCATCCAGTGCCATCTGCATCCCTGCGAGGGATAAGCCTGACGAGGTCAACACATTTTTCAATGCCTGGCTGGAGGTCGTCTCGGACATACAGACAATCTGCCTACTCTGCACATCGGAGCACGACCCACGACTAACCTGCCTACGACGTGCAGAGGCTATGGACCTGGGGGTGTGCATGTTCGGAACGATGTGCGTTATGTCAGACGACCTCGCCTCTGCCCCGGCCTTCGACGCATTCGCGATACGGGACCTGTCCATTTGCGGTTACTATGAACCGACCAATGCCGCCGTGATTTCTCTATATTTGTGTTTCTCGCCACCCCCCCAACCACACCACCAACAACCATGACTCCCGAGATACTACCGTGCCCCTCTCTGAGGCTGGGGCCCACGGGGGGACTGGTATTATAGGAGGAGGGGGAAGTCCTTTATGATAACGTCCGACACGAGGTCGTGCCCGTGCTGGTCAATATATCGGGCACCCGGGTACCGGAATATTGCACAGCACAGGTACGCAGCCTATACACCGTGATGGGGACAGAGGTGATAGAGAGGGCTATAGATGCCATGGGGGCAACCCACTATCGAACCGACATACACAACACACAACGACGCAGATGGGACATTATCAGTGACGCCCTCACAGGACTCAACACAGGAACATCCGTGGTAAACTCCCTAGATATCCAGGGCCTTAACGAGAAAGTTGAACAGCTAAAAGGGGTGATGAGAGACCTGTTAGCAAGATCCCTCACACACCAGGCAGAACAGGCATTTCTGGGGGAAGAGGGAGCACACCTTCAGTTCAACGCCATTGCAGTCCTGGAGACACATGCCCACACCATCAACCGCTTTATTGATCGGGAAAGGGAGAACACAGCTCACATTCAGGAGGGGCAGCTGTGCCATGCGTATGGCCTGTGGATGGTAGCCCAGATCAGACACAACCTGGATCAGATACAAAGGGGGGAGATGCCCGACTGGATCGATAGCACCAAACTGGCCTCACTCGCAGGACGCTCTGGGCCGCTTGATAGCCGGACCCTGAAGGGAATGACCCGAGTGTACCCGGTGATTCCCGACTGTGAGGTCAGTGAGGCAACGGGAGTCGGGATAGTCTTCCTGATCCCATTGGTCACCCCGGGGTCTGGGCCTTTTCCCCTGTTCCACATCGAAAACATTGGAGTAATTCGGGAAAACGCCTCCCTCAAATATATTTTGGCACATGACACAGCCATCACCCGAGACGGCGCTGTGTACGGGGTGCCGCTTGCAGGCTGCAAACGGCGAGGGGCAATCACAATCTGCTCCCACCCCTTACGGCGGAGTGAAACAGCGGAATGTGGGTTCAACCGTACACAAGGCTGCACCCTTGAGATCGAACCCACGGGCCCCCACTTCACTGGGGCGGGGTATGGTGGCAGGGGACAATATTGTGTCCCTACCCTTGAAACATCTTTCTGGTTCAACGGACTGCAATGCCTGATTCCCCAGCACGAGTTCTGCTTTACCCCTAGGTGCCGAAAGGGGGGACTGAAGGTGGGTATAAACCGCCCCGTGTTTACCGTGGAGCAAGGCCCACATCGGGAAAACCAGCAGTATCCATTTTAAAGCAAACAGTATTCATTTTAAGACAGCAGCTGCCAGCCCGACCACGTGATCGGGAGAAGGGGGCCCAAAGACAGATCCAAATACACACCAGACCAGACACTAGTCATGACTCCAGACAATGGTCATGACTCACTGATCGAAACCCACCTTATAATCTCGTCAAGGTTCCAACTGACACACACCCATAACCTGATCATGCAAAACAGTCCTACACAAACAGGATGAACCTAACAGACACTTTGGAAGTAACAAAGTGGGGGGGGAGGGGGGTGGGGGTGGTGCTAGCCTCCAGCCCTCACGGACAGACAAGCAGATAGCACCCGGACTCATTTACATAAAGATAAACAGCACACCTTTTGTGTATGCTGCCGACTCTCCGAGGACGGCAGGAAGCTTGACATTCATACATACTCCAGCCATGATTACCACTATTCACACTCATTCATACCCAATCTCCTCCATCCTGACTCATGAAGTATATAACTTGTAACATAGCGCTGGAAACGTTAGAGCGATCGAGATTCGGACCTCGGTTGGTCTCCGCTGGCGTTAAATACTTCAATAAAGTTGCCGATTGTCGAACCGCACTCTGGGCTCGGACTGAGATCATTTCATCCGCGCTAACAGTATTCAAACTTTTATACTTTTTGCCCGACAGAAGAGGGTGAAAGAGAGTATAACCAGGATGGGAGGAGCTCCTGAGGCAGCAGGAAGTACAGATGGGGTCACTGGATGAAAGGCTGGTTTGTGTGATGGACTGGGCTGTGTTCACAACTCTCTGGAGTTTGGGAAGAGCAGTTGCTATACCACACCGTGATGCATCCAGATAGGTTGCTTTGTATGGTACATCTATAAAAATGGGTAAGAGTCTTTGGAAAACATGCTGAATTATTTTAGCATCCTGAGGAAATAGAAGCACTTTTGTTTTTGCTTGATCATTTTAACCGGTGGGAATTATGTTAGTGTTTCTGTGTCACAACAAACTGTGATAAAGAACATTAATACATGGGGTGTGTAGGTTAGGTGGTTAGCCATGCATTAGCAGGTTGACAGCGATAGGATAGGGATGGATCTGGGTAGGATGCTCTTCAGAGGGTCATATGGACTCGATGGCCATCTGGTCTGCATACATACTGTGGGGATTCTATGATTTTATGGTAAAATATTTAGAAGGTAGATTTAGTGACAATTATTGTGTTTTAACAAAAAATTTCTCATGTAGCATTATTATTCTTTGCTTAAATGCCTGCTTTCCTTTCATACTGTATTGCATGTTGGTAGAGTGTACAATTCCATTTCGTTTCCTTTGTTGTAAAGGTCACTTTGCTTTTTATCTGCTTCATCTAGAGGGAAATAAAATACTATTGCCAACGAGGAGTTCTGAGGTCTGTTGCTGCTTGTATAACCAGATTGGAATTCTAACAGAATATTACACATTGAAGCAATACAGATTAACATTAATTCAGTGGCTCTTTTCATTAATATTCTATCATGAGCACAGTTTGCATCTGCAAAAGGCACTGCTGCATAAACATCATAACACAGTGAAAGGATTGTTCGCTAAGTAATCATGACAATTTGCATCATAGTTCCAACATTATACTGTACATAGGGAATATTAAAATATTGATGTACAGAGACAGTATAGTATAAAACAAAGTCAAAAATCAAATGTTTTTAAATCTGAAGTTAAAAGGAAATTTCTAATCAGAGAGCTTCATGTTGTTCCTCCTCACAATCATTATAGTATGATTTATGATTGGTAAGGTACTGCATTTTGGAAAGGCAAATCAGGGCAGGACATATACATTTAATGGTAAGGTCCTGGAGAGTGTTGCTGAACAAAGAGTCCTTGAAGTACAGGCTCATAGCTCCTTGAAAGTGGAGTCACATATAGATAGGATAGTGAAGAAGGCATTTAGTCTGCTTTCCTTCACTGGTCAGTACATTGAGTGTAGGAGTTGGCAGTTCATGCTGTGGCTGTACTGAGCATTGGTTAGGCCACTTTTGGAATATTGTGTGCAATTCTGGTCTCACTCCTATTGGAAGGATGTTGTGAAACTTGAAAGGGTTCAGAAAGGATTTTCAAGGATGTTGCTAAGGTTAGAGAGTTTGAGCTATAGGGAGAGGCTGAAAAGTCTGAGGCAGTTTTCCCTGGAGCATCAGAGGCTAAGGGATGACGTTATAGGGGTTTATAAAATCATGAGGGGTATGGATAGGGTAAATAGACAAAGTCTTTTCCCTGGTGTGGGGGAGTGCAGAAATAGAGGGCATAGGTTCAGTGTGAGGGCAAAGATTTGGAGGGGACATAAGGGGCAATGTTTTCAAGCAGAGGGTGGTGCACGTATGGAATGAACTGCTAGAGGAAGTGGTAGAGGCTGATACAATTATAGCAATTAAAAAGCATCTGGATGGGTATATGAATAGGAAGGGTTTTGAGGGATATGGGCCAAGTGCTCGTAAAGTTGGGTTATCTGTTTGGCATGGATGAGTTGGACCGAAGGGTTTGCTTCTGTGCTGTACACCTCTATGACTCTATGACTGGTTAAAGTAATCAAACCATTCCTATATAACATTCCATATCAATACAGTCCAAATCTTCAGACAATTACTTTATTATAAGATATTAAGTGCTGGATTTGAGGTGCATAAAATATGTCATGGCAAAGATTATTGATGTTTAAATGTAATTATAGTTTCAAAAGTGTTGTGGAAATAATCCTTGGAAATAATAAAGTTACAGCCAATGTAACAAAGGTGCAGATATCATCATTATGGCTTGCATGACATTCCCTCATAGGCATCTCCATCACAAAATGAAAGCAGTAACATTTACTTAACATGCCCACAATTGGGGATATGGTGGCCTTGTCATGCTATTAGATTAGATTAGATTCCCTACAGTGTGGAAACAGGCCCTTTGGCCTAACAAGTCCACACCATCCTTCCAAAGAGTAACCCACCCAGACCCATTTCCCTCTGACTAATGTAGCATTTCCTTACTCACTAGACTATTAATCGAGTGACTCAGTTTCAAACCCCACTGTGGGATGCTGGAATTTGAATTCAATTTTTTTTAAAATCTAGAATTAACAGTTTAGTGATGACCAAAAATTTTCAGAAAAGAGAAACATCTGGTTCACTAATGTCCTTTAGAACATCTCCTTACCTGCCCTAGCCTATCTATGTTACCATGCCAACACCAGTGCAGTTGACTCTTAACTGTTCTCTGGGCAATTAGGAATGGGCAATAAATGCTGGCCTGGCCATTGAAGCCCACATCCTGAGAATGAATTTTAAAAATTCCAAGACTTTGAAATAAATTGCCAACAATTTTTAAACTTACACAGTCAACCTCTGCGATTGTGAATATAATTTGGTTTCAAGCGTATCAAATAGATATAACTATATACATATACATATAAAGAACAATTAAACTTTGTTTATGACCAAGTTCCTGTCAAATCCTCAATGTATATAATATTAATTGTAACAATAAGTGGGCAATGTGTTGTAATTTTATCTGTGAAGTAAATCTTAATAAAGAAACAGTGGCTGTCTTTGTCCTGTTGAATTGGTCAGCTGCTCTCTTTCTATAATAAAGGATTCATTGAGGCTCCCTACCTAGACACCTCAAGAAAGCGATCTCTCAGCTGGTCACTTTAGAGCTTTCCAACACTGAGTTCAAGCTATTTCAAACGATAAACATTTTGCTCCATTTTATTTGTCTGCTTCAGTTTTTCTCTTATTCTTGCTTTAGTATACCAGTGCATCTTCTGCAAGGCAAATCTCTTGTTTCTCCTGGAGAATAAGAACTAGGAGCAAGAGTAGGCCTTTTGGCCCTTCGATCTTTTCATGGCCTCAGCTCCACTTACCCACCCTCTCACCATAACCCTTAATTCCTTTACTGTTCAAAAAAAAAATCTGTTTTAGCTTTAAAAACATTTACTGCAGTAGCATCAACTACTTCATGGGCAGGGACTTCCATAGATTCACAACCCTCTGGGTGAAGAAGTTCCTTCTCAATTCAGTCCTAAATCTGCTTCCTTTAATTGTTTTGAAGTTATGCCCTTCTCTTCCTGCTGTGTTACCATTCCCTTTGGCATTGAAGGACTAATTCTTCTGTTATCCAGTCCCCCCTGTCACCATCCCATCATGACATTCTTTCTATTTATTCTTACTGCTTATCATCCCTCACTCAAAACCTATTACAGTTCTAATTTTCCCGAGGTCCAATAAAAGATCTCGGCATTAACTCTAATTCTGTCTTCACCGACATTATCAGACCAGCTGAGGATTTCCAGCATTGTCTGTGCTAATTCCAGCTGAAGGCCAGTTTCTAAAGACAATTTTTCTTATCACTATGCATGGTACTCACTCAGCATTCTGCTCTACTTTTATTGTCTCTGGGACGTCATGTGGAATTTAATACATGCAGAAAGAAAGTCATGTCTCCAGACTCTCTGTTAAGCTTGCAATTGTATCACTAACCACCAATTACCTAATGCACAGTACATTCTCCTTGCAGTCCAGCCATGCGGATCAAATCATTATGAATTGGGTTACTGTTCATTCTTGGGAAGCTGTCAAGCTCCAAATGTTTCTGTTGCATCCTGCCATATTCATTGCAAAGTCATCACCAATTTGTTTTTCCAACCTCAACATATCATTGCAATTTGCATTTCCTTATTCATCCACTCATGCAAAATTAACTTGTTTCAACAGTGATTAGGAACGGATTAACTATGTTGAGTTACTGTAGCGTAGATATCATATGACGTTTGACAAAAATGTTACATCTTACTCTCATGTGCTTTGAAGTATAGGAGTACTAAACCAGCAGATTCCCTCATTTCCAATTTTCATTTCTTCAATTCAGCCAGTTGGCCCAGATAAACTTTAGCATCCGAGGAGCAGGAGCATCGACGTTTCAGGCAAAAGCCCTTTCATCAGGATTCCTGAAGAAGTCCTCTTGCCCGAAATGTTGATTCTCCTGCTGTTTGAATGCTGCCTGACCTGCTGTGCTTTTCCAGCACTACACTCTCGACTCTTATCTCCAGCATCTGCAGTCCTCACTTTCCTCCAGATAAACCTCATCCAAACTAATTGGTTAACATAATCACTTTGTCCCTGCACCAATTGTCCAGAGTCCTTTACAATATTCAGGCCATGGGTTCAAATGAAGTTTAAATTCAATCAATAAATTGGGAACTGAAAGCTAGTCTCAGTAATGATTACCATGAAAGCATTCATCAATTGTCACAAAAATCCATCTGGTTCACTAATATCCTCTCAGAAGAAACCTACCATTCTTATCTGGTCTGGCCTATGTGTGAATCCAGAGCGCCAGCAAAGTGGTTGACACGGAACTGCCCTCTGAAATGGCCTAATAGGTTGCTCAGTTGGATATTAATGTGGGATGGCAATAAGTGCTGGCCCTTCCTGAAATGCGCTAATTTCTTTTAAAAAATCTATTATTTATCATGATGTCAATTCCTCAGGACTAGGGAAATACTCCAGGTCATATGATGTATTCAACATCATCTACTTGGACTTTAGCAAGGTTTAAGATTGCGCATGGTAGCATGATAATGAAGGGAAGAACTCATAGGATCCAAGAAACTTGGAGAATTGGCTTCAGAACTGGTCAAATGGCAGGAAGCAGATGGTTGAGGAGACTGTGACTGAAAGCTTGTGTTCAGGGAGGTTACGCAGGGATCGGTGTTTGAGTCCTTACTGTTGGTGGTATTAAAATAAAAAAATAGGCTTGAATGGAGGAGGTTTGATCAGTAAGTTTGCATTTAATATGAATATTGGAGGAGTGGTAAATAGCACGGAGGATAGTCTGGGGTTACAGGAGGATATGGAGAGCTAAGGCAGATGGGCTGATCAGTAGCAAGTAGAATTCAATCCAGAAAGTGTGAAGTGATGCAATTGGTAGGACAAGGGAATCAAAATGAACAGCAGGACCATGGGAATCACTGAGGTTCAGAGAGACTTTGGAGTACTTGTCCACTGGTTCCTGAAGATAGCAGGACAGGTTAATGAAATGGTTAAGAAGGCATAAGGGATCCTTGCCTTTATTTGTTAACACGTGTACTGAAATTCAAGAGAGAGAGAGAATGCTGTTCTGCACTGAGAGTTTACAAGCATTTGTGATATGACTAAATAGCAGTCTCAGAGTGCACTGCAAAATTGAAAATATGCAACATTTAGCTGTGAAATGGATACTTGAGTTGGTTACTGTTTTGACAACAATTTGAATTTAACCAATCAACTTAAATTATGCCTTAGGATACTAAAACCCAATTGAGTTTGAATTTATTGTTTACCAACATTGAACCAATGAGACGATCCAATGTTGGGGATGTAAAAAAGGCAGGCGCTTCAAAAATTGAGATCGACCCAAGAAATTAGGAAAAGTCTCTATCAAAGGAACCTTTTCATATGAAACATATTTGTAGTAAAATGAAAGAAGATGACACAGGGAGATCTACAGATGGAAGAAAAAGACACTGATGATGACAGCTGCTGTACGGTTTTGAAATTAAGTTGATATAATTTTAATAAGTGTTTTATTGGAATAGTATATTGTTATAGAATTGGAGGCAGGTAAGGAGCAGTTAAAAGAAAGGGGGGCATAGAGTTTGGAATAGTTGTTGTTTAACATTCACTTTAAAGTTAAAGAATAAATTGATGTTATTTTCTTTAAATAGTGGAATTTGGAAGTTCTCTGTCATTCATATTTTAACAGATTATGATGTGAGGTGAGCTTTTCTGGGTGTTTGGTTTGATTAACAGAAGAGTTCACTGGTGTGTCAGAACAGTATTGCGTGCAGTTCTGTAATCCTCATTGTAGAAGAGATATGATTTCATTGGAGAGATACAGAGAAGATATCCCAGGATGTTGCCTGGGATGGAGAGTTTTGGTTCCAATTGGGTGCACTTGTATTGATGACAAAGTGAACTTTCCTCTCTATAACTAGATGAAAAAGGAAGAAGAGTAGGCCACTCAGCCCTTTGAGCTTGTTCCACCATTCAATGACATCATGGCTGACCAATCCCTAAATTAAATTACCTGCCCTTGTCTATATTTCTTAATGGGAGAAAGTGAGGACTGCAGATGCTGGAGATCAGAGTCAAGAGTGTGGTGCTGGAAAAGCACGACAGGCTAGGCAGCATCCGAGGAGCAGGAGATTCGGCGTTTCAGATTCCTGATGAAGGGCTTATGCATGAAACATCGACTCTCCCACTCCTTGGATGCTGCCTGACCTGCTGTGCTTTTCCAGCACCACACTCTCGACCCCCCTATTTCTTAATACCTGAATATATCTACCTCAGATTTAAAATTTGTAACTGACCTCGCATCAACTGCCATTTACGGTCAAGAGTTCCAACATCTACTCCCCTTTGTGTGTAGAAGTGCTTCCTAACATGTCTCCTGAACAGTCTAACCCCAATTCTCAAACTATGCTCCTTAGTTCTGGAATCTCCAATCAGTGAAAATAGCTTCTCTTTATCCATCCCATCTTTTCCTGTTACTCTCTTGAAGACTTTCATCAAATCACCCCTTAAAGTAAATTCTAGAGAAAACTGGCCCAATTTGTGCAAAGTATTTCCCCTGAAAATTTTGAGTGTGTGTGAGAAATGTTTGATTGATTTGGTATATCAATATGTTTGTGAACTCTCCAACAAATTTAATCAATCCAAAGAAGGTTTTTGTTCCAGCCTCACAGTACTCCAGATTTGATTGATGTGGGACCTATTGTTGATAACATTGATTTTTTTGAGTTTTTTTTAATTCAATGAACCTAAATGATAGAGAGCTGGGAATAATGAAGACAGGAGAGATGAGGTAACAACTAGTTTTAAATATAAATTTTGCAACATGCAAGCAGTCGTGGAAAGCTATTTGATTATTTGCGAATGTGTTAAATTCAGCAATCAAAGACTAATAGATGAAGAAATGTATAGTGAGTGCTTAGGAAGAACAAGAATGAAATATTTAGAGATGCAATAAGCATTGAAGTATTGATAACATAGACAAGAACCTCTGCAATGTGTTCTGACCAGTTTATATTGCTTGGAAGCTACAAAAAAAGTGTTCCTTGAAATATGAAGAACAAGAAAATGTCTTGCAGGAGTTATGTGAGTGGTGCCTGTAGCTAAAACCAATGGACCACTTGTAATGTTTCCATCTAGTTTTCCTCCAACAATCTATAAACATTTGATGTTCTGCTGCCTCTTGTCCATGCAGTATATAATTTGAGTTTATCTCTTGTTTTCACTGTTTGTTTGATTATAGGATTGAGTGCCCATGGCAGAATTACAAAAGGCCCAAACCCAAGTAATTCAACTCTATAATTGATAAACCAGGGAAGCATGGAACCAAATACAAGTTGAAATCAAGTGCATCTTCAGTCTTTTCTAATCAGCAGCAGGCATGCAATGTGTATTGGTAGAGGCAAGCTGAGAAAGCGGCAATGGAAAAGATGATGAAAAAGCACTAACCTTTGTTCTTAGGTCTTGGAATTAAAGCTAAAGCTATTGGGTTTACAGTGATTCAGAAGTACACCTTGCAAGGACATAGCTGTGGGTCACTAAGAATGAAATTAACTATCTTCCAACAAAGCTAAAATCAATCGGGCGCACCTGTCTTCTGGGTGAACTGAAATCAATCGGGTGCAGTTTATTACACTGTAGAAACAAAAACAATTTAAGGGAGTTTAAAATGTTTTAAGTGAAAGATCAGCAGAAATGTCATAGATTTACTTCAGATGCAGCACTTCCTTTCTCACTATGCTGCAGAAGTTTCAAAAGCTTCCACTACATTGAAGCCAAAATTCGTAGGAACATCTAGGCGCCATCTAACTGTAGCACAGTGGCTGAAAGCTCTACATCAGTGATCAATTAAATTCTGCATTTGATATAATCTGTGAGAGCTCAGTGCATTAAATAGTCACAAAATCACCAACTAATATTTTACTTCATGTGTAAAATTCTCCAATAAATCATTATATTTAATAACTCAAGAATCATTGAATAAAATTAATCTAGTACTTGTCTTATGGCTATTTATTGCTGAAATGCTTAAAATTTTCATTTTTGCTGAATACTGAATGCAATTGTTCAAATTGTTCTAACGTGCACTGCATATCTGTCTCAAAATAATACTTCTCCCAGACTGACATCTGAGCTAATAACATTTTGCTTCCATAATTTCTGTCTCCACATTTGATCAAGTAACATTATTGATTTCCTTTTTAAACAGGATAACTCGTGTGAAACACAATGTTAAAGGACATCTTCTGGAAAGCTGACTGATATTTTCTGTTAGAATAGGTCATTCATTCCTCAGGCTGCTAATTAACTCTTCCTGCTTAATTTATTCCTGATTTATGTCATGTTGCTCCAGCACATTTTGAGTGTTTTTTGTGGCACAGTGGTAGCGTCCTTACCTCTTGGCCAGAAGACCTGAGTTCAAGTTTCACCTGCTCCAGAGATATGTCATAACATGTGAAAAGTTTGATTAAAAATATCTACACGAAAGTTCTTCAGAAATGTAAATGCCTTTCTGTTTGAAATGTCTACCTTCCTGGATCAAGATAGTAATATCATATTGTCAAGGACCTTTGAGATGTTTCATCAATCTTTTGAGGAATACTCAGTACTCTCATTTTTTTTCCATGATCAAAGCTTGAATTCTAATTATCTTAGACTAAGGCGTATGTTCCAGACTCTTTAATAAAGGTCATTAATGGGTCATTACATATTTAACTATTTTTAGCAATTCACTTTTGAAACTTTGATTACCTTATACAAATGCTTTATGGTTGTATCCACTTGTTGGGAATAAACTCTTGACAGAACACAGAGAGTGGGGAGAAAAAGTTTTTTTTCAGAAAGGCATCCACATTAGTGTTGGAACCACAACTATTCACGTTATACATTAATTATCTGGATGGAGGAACTGAAGACATTGTTGTGAAATTTGCAGATGAGACAAAGACAGGTGGAGGGACAGATGGTGTTGAGGAAGTGAAAATGCTGCCAAAGGACTTGGACAGGCTAAAAGAGTGGGCAAAGGAAGTGCCAGATGGAATATAGTGTAGAAAAGTGTGAGGTTATGTACTTTGGATTGTAAAAATAGAGGTGCAGATTATTTTCTAAATGGGAAGAGGCTTCTGAAATCTAATGCACAAAGTATCTTAGGAACATAAACAAATTGTTGGAAAAGCTCAGCAGGTCTGGCAGTATCTTTGAAGAAAAATCAGAGTTAATGTTTCAGGTCTGGTGACCCTTCCTCAGAACTCCTTAGGAATCCTGGTTCGGGATTTTCTTAACGTTAACATGCAGATTGAGTTGGCAGTTAGGAAGGCAGATGCAATGTGAGCATTCATTTCAAGAGGGCTAGAATACAAGAGCAGGAATATGCTGCTGAAGCTATGTAAGGCTCTAATCAGACCACATTTGGAATTTTGAAGCAGTTTGGGCCACGTAGCTAAGGAAGGATGTGCTGGCCTTGGAGAGGATCCAATAGATGTTCACCACAGTGATCCCGAGAATGAAGGACTTGTCATAGGAGGAGTGGAGTTTAGAGTTTAGAAGGATGATGATGGATCTGATTGAATACTGAGAGGCCTGGACAGAGTGAAGATGTGGAGAAGGTGTGTCCACTAATAGGAGTGAAAAGAACCTGAGGACAAGGAGTATGGATCAATACTTCGGCTATGATGTTGTGGCCATAATGGAGACATGGGTTTCACAGGGGCAGGAATGGTTGCTTGATGTTCCAGGGTTTAGACTGTTTAAAAGGGTGGAAAAAGAGGAGGTGGTGTAGCATTGTTCATCAGAGAGTGCATCACAGCTACAGAAAGAAAGGTTGTTGAGGAAGGTTTATCTACTGAGTCAGTAAGGGTGGAAGTTAGGAACAGCAAGGGAACAGTCACCTCATTGCGGGTTTTCTACAGACCCCCTAATAGCAGGAGGGAGATTGAAGAACTCATAGGTGGCAGATTTTGGAAAAATGCAGATGTAGCAGGGTTGTTATTATGGGTGATTTCAACTTTCCCAATATCGACTGGAACCTCCTTAGTGGAGATGGTATGGATGGAGCCATTGTTGTCAGATGTGTTCAGGAGGGTTTCCTTACTCAGTACGTGGTCAGGCCTGGGAGAGGCCATTTTGGATTTGGAGCTCAGCAATGAGCCAGGACAGGTGTCAGATCTTGCGGTGGGAGAACACTTTGGTGACAGTGATCACAACTGCTTCACATTTACCATAATCTTGGAGAGGGAAAGGAGCAGTTACCAAGGGAAAGTATTTAATTGGAAATTACGACACTATCAGACAGCAGTTGGTAAATACAGACTGGGAGCAATTGCTCCACAGAAAAGCCATGGCAGATATGTGGAGACTGTTTAAGGAGCAGTTGTTGCAAGTGATGCACAAATTTGTTCCTCTGAGACAGGTAAGAAGGTGTAAGATTAAGGAACCTTGGATGACAAGAACAGAGGAGCTTCTTGTCAAAAGAAAGAAGGCAGCTTACAAAAGGTGGAGGAAGCAAAGATCCAGCTCAGCTTTAGAAGATTACAAGCTTGCTAGAAAGGAGCTCAGAAATGGACTGAGGAGAGCCAGGAGGGGGAACGAGAAAGGCTTGGCAAGAAGGATGAGGGAGAACTCATTTTATTCATACGTGAGGAATAAGAGAATGATCAGGGAGAAGGTAGGACCAATCAGGGATAGTGTAGGGAACTTGTGCATGGAGTCTGAGCAGATAGGGGAAGCCCTAAACTCATTTTTTGCTACAATTTTCACTAAGGAAAGGGACCTTGTTGTAAATGAGAACTTTGAGGAGCTGGGATACGGGCTTGAACAGATCAAAATTGATGAAGTTGATGTGGTGGAAATTTTGGCAAACATTAAGATTGATAAATCCCCAGGGCCAGACCAGATTTATCCTAGGTTGCTCCGGGAAGCAAGGAAGGAGGTTGCTAAGCCGCTGGCAAAGATCTTTGCATTTGATAAGGTTCCCCAGGGTAGGCTCATTCATAAAGTCAGGAAGTATGGGATACAGGGAGATTTGGCTATTTGGATTCAGAATTGGTTGGCTGACAGAGGCAGAGAGTGGTTGTAGATGGAAAGTATTCTGCCTGGAGGTCAGTGTTGCGTGGGGTCCCGCAGGGTTCTGTTCTTGGATCTCTGTTCTTTGTAGTTTTTATAAATGACTTGGATGAGGTGGTTGAGGGGTGAGTTAGTAAATTTGCACATGACACAAAGATTGGGGTGCAGTTGATAGTATCAAGGGCTGTTGCAGGCTGGACTGAGAAATGGCAGATGGAGTTCAACCTGGATAAATGCGAAGTGATGCATTTTGGAAGGTCAAACTCGAATGCTGATTAAAGACAGAGGCTTTGGAGAGGGTGCAAAGAAGATTTACCATGATACTGCCTGGACTGGAGGGCTTGTCTTATGAAGAGAGGTTGACTAAGCTTGGACTTTTCTCCCTGGAGAGAAGGAGGAAAAGAGGTGACCTGAGCAAGGTATACAAGATAATGAGGAGCATGAATAGAGCTAATAGCCAGAGACTTTTCCCCAGGGCAGAATTAACTGGCACAAGGGGTCATAATATTAAGGTATTAGGAGAAAGGTATAGAGAGGACGTCAGAGGAAGGTTCTTTATGCAGAGAGTTGTGAATGCGTGGAATGCATTGCCAGCGGTGGTGGTGGAAGGAGAGTCATTAGGGACATTTAAGCGACTGCTGGACACGCATATGGATAGCAGTGAATTGAGGGGTGCATAGGTTAAATTATTTTATTTTACATTAGGATTAATCCTGAACACAACATCGTGGGCCAAAGGGCCTGTTCTGTCCTGTACCTTTCTATGTTCTATGTTCTATGACACAGCCTCAAAGTGAGGAGATGTCCCTCTGGAACTGAGATAAGACCATAAGACCATAAGACATAGGAGTGGAAGTAAGGCCATTGGCCCATTGAGTCCATTCAATCATGGCTGATGGGCATTTCAACTCCATTTACCCGCATTCTCCCCGTAGCCCTTAATTCCTCGAGACAACAAGAATCTATCAATCTCTGCCTTAAAGATATTTAGCGTCCCGGCCTCCACTGCACTCTGCGGCAATGAATTCCACAGGCCCACCACTCTCTGGCTGAAGAAATGTCTCTGTATTTCTGTTCTGAATTTACCCCCTCTAATTCTAAGGCTGTGTCCACGGGTCCTAGTCTCCTCACCTAACGGAAACAATTTCCTAGCATCCACCCTTTCCAAGCCATGTATTATCTTATACGTCTCTATTAAGTCTCCCCTTAATCTTCTAAACTCCAATGAATACAATAAGGAGGAGGAGTTTCTTAGCCAGACGGTGGTAAATCTGTGAAACTCATTGCTACAGAAGGCCAGTAGAGGCCACATCACTGAGTGTTTTAAAGACAGGGGTGGACTGGCTCTTGATTAGTAAGGGCTTCAGGTGTTACAGGGAGCAGACAGGAGAATGGGTTTGAAATTAGCTCTGAATGGCAGAGCAGACTTGGTGGGGCTGAAGTGGACTAATTCTGCTCTCCTATCTTCTGGTCTCATGGTGTGACAGTGTTTTTGCTATTGATTGCTGATTGATTTTAATCCATTCCATCAAATAATAAATAACACAACCTGAGCAACCAGGAATGTCCATCTTTTTGCAATCACATCACAATATGGTGATCAAGTAACTTGTTCTGGGCTCATTCTTACATGCACAAAATATTTTTTTCTCCTGCACAGTTACATATTTTTCATGATCTTTGCTTAATATTCCATAGAAGTGGAAAGGTAACAGGTAGCTTGGCATGAAATAAGGATTCATGATCAGGACTGAACTCTCATGGTAAAATACACCCGCTGAAGTTATTTACACTTAACTTTGTGAATAGTGCACTCACTACAATACTTTAACCACATAACTCACCAGCAGTGTACCTTAGAATTTAACAATTTAGAAATGTAATTTGTATTTTTTTTCCTTCTTCCACATAATGTAGATACTCAGACTCCTATGGATGCACAAAGCTTTTTATTGCATTCTTCTATCCTTCCAAAAACAGTCTAGTTTTAAGATAATCAATACTAATTGGAAACCTGGTGAAAACAAGAGCAAAAATGGAGCTAACATTCTGTCAGGAGAGACAGGCAACTCAAGCCAGTACTACAGGCAACAGTGGATCATGAGAATTGGAAGGAGTGTTCTTGTAGAAGCTCACCAAAACAACACAACTTGGTTGAGTTTCTAGAAAGTAATACTTCCATAAGTCTGTAAAAACATTTCAACAATCCTGCAATTTTACTAGGGAACACTATCAAAAAGAATGCAGGAAAAATAAATGCCTAATCCATGCTTCTTTTTGAGAGAGACTGCTAGATAGAAACAGAGAATTGATGAAATTACTTTTTAAATCCAATATAGTTTTAAATACAGATCTGCAATAAATGTGGGAAATATAGCAGCATTCATAATAAAGATGAGCTGATATATCTCTGCAGTCTTCTGCCTGCAATGTTTAGCTAATAATCAAGTTTATACATACTACCCAGTGGTTTATGTCCTTACATTTAAAATCAATTCTTCAGGCTTTATAGTGATCTGTGAGGTGCATATACATCAAGTTTTTGGTTCTCTGTCCTAAGACCTCCATGTAGTTTGACATTGAATTGGGATTAAAATGCTCCGGCGATACGATTTAAGATGTTTACAATCTTGTAGATGTTAAGTGAATGCTAGATATTGTAATAGCCATGTCAGCTTCTGTTCACATCTTACTTAATTTCAAACCTGAAGATATAGATGAGTAATTTGTTTGAAGTGTAAAATTACCAGTGAATTAGTATCTTAAAAAAGCTTCAACATGAAATAATCCACATTATGTTGCTTTGCTTCTAAAACGTCCCTGATTGATTTGAAGCAATTCTTCAGCAGTGATTAACTCTTTATGACGTCCTTCTTAAACTAAACCAATATGCTGATATACCTATCAAACCAAATCCAAGTGTAGTTAAGTTGTGTTTTTCATGAGAATTTATGTCCTACTTTTGTACAATCTATGACTTTTTCTTCATGCTGGTCCTTGGTATTTGTACAACACTTGTGCCTTATGAAACCGACTTGCTGTTTGTAGAGCAGCAACACAATGTCAGCTCACTTATCATCAACTTAACTTTATTTTATTCATTCGCAGGAAATGGTTCACTTGCCATGCTAGCTTTTGTTGCTCATCCCTGACTGCCTTTGAGAAGTCGGCCTTCTTGAACAACTTGAGAGTGTGTTGATGGAAAAGCACAGCAGGTCAGGCAGCATCCAAGGAATAGGAGAATCGATATTTCGGGCAGAAGCCCTTCATCAGGAATGAGGCTCGCTCCTGATGAAGGCTTTATGCCTAATATGTTGATTCTCCTGCTCCTCAGATGCTGCCTGACCTGCCGTGCTTTTCCAGCGCCACATTCTCAACTCTGATCTCCAGCATCTGCAGTGATGCTGTCCATGTAGGTACATCCATAGTGTTGTGGGACTATTATGATTGTTTTGTGATCAAAATCCTGAAACAGTGAAGGAATAGCAGTATATTAAGATAATTTGGATGGGAGTCTTCAGATGGTGGTGATCCCACGCATCTGCTGCCCTTTCATTGAAAGAAGTAAAGGTTGCCTCTTTGGAAGAGGACTCTTTTTTTTATTTCTGCAGTGAATATGATAGGTGGTGTGCACTGCCACCACTGTGCATCAGTAATTGAAAGTATTAATGTATTTGGGGCTAGATGATGTGTAATAAAAGGGGTAGCTTTCTTCTTGGGTGGATGTTGAGGTTCTTCAGTGTTGCACTCAGAGATTTCAGCATGGGAGGAAGTAATTTGACTTTTGTGAATGTGCTAGCTGCTGAGAGGCAAACCTAGCTAGTATTGTGGCCCTTCCTTTTCTACATATCCCTGGTCATCCTTCCTCTTCAGATCATAATCCACTTGTCTCTTGAATGCCTTGATTGAGCTTGTTCTTCCAGTGCTCTCAGACTGTGAATTCCATAATCCACCCATTTGTTACATTTTCCCTCGTGTTGCCATTGATTCTTTGCCAATTATTTTAAATATCCCCCTCAATCCCTCCATCATTTAGATCAATTTGTCCATTGCTACTCTGTCCAGCTTCCTCATAATTTTCTGTGGGCAAGGGGGACAAAGTGGCTATTCATAAGATTGAGGGTATGGAAGTGAAAAGGAATACTTTGCACAGAACAAACATGGGTCAAAATAAGAATTTATACAGAAACCATAATTTTAGAAAGTGTGACAAAAGGGAAATTTAAATGATTTCAAACAGAGTCCAACAGAAGACGATAATCTGAAGAACTTTACCTTAATACTAAGACCAGAACATTTGTAACTTGAAACAGGGTTACAGTGATAAGTTTTTTTTTTAAGACTGCAACTATAAACTGTATAAGGGCATAAGGTGTGTGTATTAGGCCTTAAAACATGGGAGAGTATCCATTTTTCATTTGTTAGAAGTAGAAAAATTCTATCTACGCTGAAGAATGTGGGACACCTCCATTTTTCTCCCAGAAGGCAAGAAATCACCACTTTGATCAGATTAAATAGAGTCATAGAATCATTGAGATATACAGCACAGAAACAAACCTTTCGGTCCAACTCATCTGTGCCGATCAGATAGCCTAAATTAATCTTGTCCCTTTTGTCAGCACTTGGCCAATATCCCTCTAAACCCTTCCTATTCATGGACTCATCCAGATGCCTTTTAAGTGTTGTCATTGTCCCATCCTCCACCCCTTTCTCTGGCAGCTCATTCCATACATATGCCACCGTCTACATGAAAAAGCTGTCCCCACGTCCCTTTTAAATCTTTTCTCTCTCATCTTAAACCTATGCCCTCTGGTTCTGGACTCACCCACCCCTGCAAAAAGACCTTGTCTATTCACCTTATCCATGTCCCTCATGATCTTATAAACCTCTATAAGTTCACCCCTCAGCCTCCGACACCCCAGGTAAGATAGCTCCAGCCTATTCAGCCTCTCCCTATAGATTAACTTCTCAACTCTGGCAACATCCTTGTAAATCATTTCTGGACCCTTTCAAGTTTCCCATGTAGGGAAGTCCCCAGAAAGTAGTACAGAGATAAATTCTGATAAATAGAACTACTGTACGGCACGAAGGAAGGAAAATATTGCAGTGTTGCCATTGTACAGAATTCATAGGTCCATTCAAAGAAAATATTAGAGCATTTCTGTAATAGAGTTCAAAATATTTCCAGCCAACGAAAATACTGCAACATTTCTATTACATAGTATTTGAAATTTTGAAGAGCTTTAAGATAAAAGAATGACAACAGCATTGATTTAATGCAAGTTTAATAGTAATGTTGCAGTACTTTCTTTGCCTGGAAAGGTTTTAAATTCTGTATTACAGAAATACTTTAATATGTTCTACAATGATTTTCAAGTTTTAGTGTAATCAGAATGTATTCATTGAGGGATTGAAATGCTTCAGATTTATAACAACTTTAAAGAGATAAGAATAAATGACTACATTGTGGCAAAATGACAGGATAAATAATATTACCATCAAGATTTAATATCAGAGATAGACCAAACAGGATTGGGCAACTTGGTGAAAACAATGGTTAAGATACAGAATTGCTTCCTAACTATGTCCTAAACCACAAGCTGAACAAATAAATAGAATATTATATACTGTTGGTTCTAAAGCAGATTAACATACAATTCATCAAACCATGAAAGACACCGATAATTTTAAGAAATTCTATGAGTTTTGATTATTGAGCTGAGAAGAAATAACATTCTCAAAATTGTGACTATGAGCTTTGAAATTGGAATACATAAGAGACAGAATTATCGTTAGAATTATCGATGAGTGTATGTCTCAGTTTTAGTCCAATCAAAAAGAAGATTTGGCTTTAGAAAAGGTTCGTCAAATTGTGCTGAAAGCAGAAATTTGGAAGACTTGCAAGCAAATCCTGAGAGATGAAAAACAACTTTATCATTGGAGAACAATCAATCCCTATCTACATTACAGGGTGTAAACAATTTACAAATATAGATAACAAGACAACATGAAGTGTAGGCCAAACAGCAGATACTAACAGCAGATAAGCACTATGGAAAACAAAGCCTCTCTAGCAGTGCACAGATGTAACCCCAATAGAATGCTACATCTGTAGATCTTTAGGTGACTTCCAGAAGATGTGTAGACATAGAATGCATTTTCGGAGTAGCAAGAAACTAAATGCTTCTTCATACAGTAATATCAATGCAATGGAATCTCCTCCTTTACAAAAGATACCAACATTAGACCACATTATCTCCATTGAAACATAAACCTTTCCTCATTGAAAACTTGTCAATCTCAATGGACATTATGTTAATTTTAAGCTTGCTACAGGTGCAGTTGTTACTGTCCAATCAGATCAAAAAAGCAATATTGAAGAAATGGAAGTTTTTTTTAAGAGATGTGACTGCATGGTACATGTGGAATACTCTCAAAAATTGTTACAATAAGCAAACAGAAAAGAAGGGTCTGACTTTGCTTGATTGATGAAAGAAAATGTTCACGACAAAAATCAGCAAAGTTTGCCAGAAAAAACCCCCCAGATATTGAGAACAAGAACAAGCAGCTTTTACTTGAGGGACTGTTGAAGCTTGAACTGAAGTTATTTAGAAAGCAAAACAGCCTGTTGAACAAGGTGACACAGGAGATCCAACTTTGATGCTGGATGAGGGCCTGACACAAGTTCAAGATCAACATTTTAGATTAGATTCCCTACAGTGGGGAAACTGGCCCTTCAGCCCAACAAATCCACACTGACGCTACAAAGAGTAACCCACCCAGACCCATTTCTGTCTGATTAATGCATCTAACACTATGGGCAATTTAGAAGCCAATTCACCAGGCATGCACGTCTTTGGACTATGGGAGGAAACCCACACAGACAGGGGGAGAATGTGCAAACACCATGCAGACAGTCACCCAAGGCTGGAATCAAACCTGGCTTCCTGGCACTGTGAGGCAGCAGTGCTAACCACTGAGCTACCATGCCACCCATTTTAATTCTTTATCTACTAAAGAAGAATTCTCAGTACCAGTGACAATTAACCTGAAATAAGCAGTCTTCCTTCAGTAATGCAGCTGAGATCTTGTTCACCTGTAAGACAATCACAAAAGGTAATTGGCTTAATCAATTAAGTGAGTTAAGAAGATTACATTCTTCAACACAGATTATTGAGAAGGGTGAGAGTAAAGAATTGCTTGAACAACATGATGTGCTATATACAACTTCATGAAAGGTGGAGCAATGTCCAAAGATTCAGGACATGCTCAGTAAATTACATTACAGAAATTCAAAACATCGTAAATCTCCCATTTTCCTTAAAAGAATTGCACAAGTTTAAAAATTCTTCAACTGCTGGTCTGGGCAACTATGTGAATTACCAATAAGCAGTTCCCTGGTGAATGGAATCCAGCAGATTCAGGTTCCTTTAGATAATGTCACCTAGCAACTGTTGGGTTTAGCAAGAATAACATCTTCAACAAAGGTTATCTGAAAGATAAAAATCCATCAGAAAAGAAATGGTTTATGAATGATCAAACTCAAACTCAATTCTCGTCAAACAAATGACCTAACAATCCTCCCAGGCAGAAGCTAATGCATTCTAGAAGAATGATGAAAAACTCCAAACTACCTGAACTTAGACCATAAAATATAGGAGCAGAAATTAGGCCATTCAGCCCATCAAGTCTGCTCCACCATTCAATCATGGCTGCTAAGTTTCTCATCTCCATTCTGCTGCTTTCTCCCCATAACCCTTGATCCACTTGACAGTCAAGAACCTGTCTATCTCCATCTTACCTATACTCGATGACTTGGCCTCCACAGCCTTCTGTGGTGGTGAATTCCATAGATTCAACATTTTCTGGCTGAAGAAGTTTCACCTTATCTCTATTCTTAAAGGTCTTCCCTTTACTTTAAGGCTATGCCCTCAGGTCCTAGTCTCTCCTACCAATGGAAACATCTTCCCAACATCCACTCTGTCCAGGCCATTCAGTATTCTGTATGCTTCAATTAGATTCCCCCCTCATCCTTCTAAATTCCATCAAGTATAGACCCAGAGTCCTCAAATGTTCCTCATATGTTAAGCTTTTCATTCTTGGGACCATTCTCGTGAACCTCCTCTGAACCCGCTCCAGAGCCAGTACATCCTTCGTGAGGTATGGGGCCCAAAACCATGCACAATACTCCAAATGTGGTCTGACCAGAGCCGTGTGGTACATCCCTTCTTTTATATTCAAGTCCTCTCAAAATAAACTTGTGAAGAACTGAGGGGAGATGGGTTTATGGGAAATGCAAATATAGTCATGCATCTGAATATATAATGTTAGCTATAGGTGGGCAAACCTGGGAGGAGTTGTTATGTCAAATAATTGTTCTGCTTACTCTGCATTAAGCTACACTTAATCTGATGGCATCACACAGACCTGGGTAGATAGTGGTATAGAATGAGATTTAGATGAAGACAGATGTGTCATCCTTGAATCTTATAAATATTTTAATTATGCCTAATTACTGAATGTAGTTTGTATCTTTTGCTGTCATATAATAAACTAAATCTTGTTATGAAGCTTCTTCTTCTTAAGACTGAATAGTGGTTTATCCTCTAGCATAGCTATTGGAATAATCCCTGATTCTCTGCTGTTCTATGAGCACTCCAAACATAAAGGAGACAGATTGGAGAGCATCTTCATGGGCCTGCTCCTGGGTGTGGCCAATCTGGCCATTTAACAGGTTCAGGCTATGCATGGGGGAGATATCAGTGTACTCGACTGACTGCTCCTTTTCTGTGGTTATATCCATGCTTGGGTGTCTGTAGAGAGTGATCATTTGCGTAATAGAGGCCTTTAGAGACTGGGATCAGGCAGTGGCTGGGGTGGATCCACCCCAGATAATAACACCTTGATTTGATTTTGATAAACATCCAGTCCGCAGGTTTATAAGCTTCTATTGACTGTTTATTTTGTTTCTGATACATTGTCCCAACAGGAACTATTTAACCAGTTAAAGTTTTATTTTGCTTAAAACAGTGCAAAGGAGGATCCACTACAAGAATGACTGACCATGTACTTTGCATTAACATTTTGTTTTAACCGTGATGGAAGGAGGACTTCCCCACTGCCCCAACCCCAACCAGGGGCTGTCTAACCTGTTGAAACTTTGTCTAAAAGAGCAAAGAGGAAGATTGACAGCAGCATTCTACCCAAGTACAGGCAACCAATGGTTAATGAGATAGTACAAAGAGTTTTCCTCTTTATTCACATTGCATTCAATTTTACCCAGGCCTCTTGAAACCATACTTGGTAAAATGCTGTTTTCTACTTGAGCTTCCTTCATGAGTTTAATCTTTTATATCTATGTTTGGACCTAGGCAGTTTGAAGATCAAGAGACTCAAGTGACTCTGGCAGAACCCATGCTTAGAATTGGTGAGCAGGTTATTCATGTGCAAGTGACATTCAATGGCAGTGTTGACAGCACCTTCCTTCATTTTTGATAATAATGGAGAGTAGATTGCTGGAGCAATAATTGTCCAGGTTACATTTACCCTGCTCTTTGTGGACATGAAGTACCTGGGCAATTTTTCACATTGTTAGGGAGACATAAAGTCATTCACAACAGTAGTCACATATTGTGACGAAAGTTGTGTACAATCTCACAGCACTATATAAGCAAATTATCAGCCTTTATGTGATGTGTGCCAGTTATTCAAGAACACAAATAATGTCAGGGTTTTGTTCTGTGACCATTCTGTAATTCTGGTCTGCTATTTGTGTTGTATTTTATTCACGTCGGCTTCTAACTCCCACGCTGACAATTTTCAATCATGTCGCTCTGCCCTTTCAATGTACTTAACTTACAATACAACCTTCTGTTTAACAATGCAGCCATTCCATCTAGGTTGTCCTCACAGAATCCATTCATACTCACTGCATTTCATCGGCTTGCATTGCTTTCCTATTTTCTGATTCACTCCCTCCAGACCATAAAGGTTCAAAATGAACTGTGGGCATGTTCATTTGCCTAGCAGTATTCTGTTGTTTCCCACAGCGATTGTCCAGATTAAAACTGCGGCATAATACCCATTTACTTAGAAAGTGAGCACAGAGTCACTTCTTGCTATATGCTTGCACTGGGGTGTATTTCTAAATGAAACGAAGATCAGCTAGATTACGAGTGATTAGATTAGGTTACTTACAGCGTGGAAACAGACCTTTCGGCCAACAAGCCCTCTGAAGAGCAAGCCATCCAGACCCATTCCCCTACATTTACCCCTTCACCTAACACTACGGGCAATTTAGCATGGCCAATTCACCTAACCTGCACATCTTTGGATTGTGGGAGGAAACCCACGCAGACATGGGGAGAAGGTGCAAACTCCACAGACAGTTGCCTGAGGCAGGAATTGAACCCGAGTCCCTGGCGCTGTGTGGCAGCAGTGCTAACCACTGTGCCACAGTATCATATCATATTACAATCAATATGATCTAGTTAACTGCTAATCATTGAAATCTTCTTTTAGTTTAAATGATTAAAGTGCTGAGGGCTTTTTAATTATTATAACTACTTTTTCAGCATATTGCAAAATCTTTACCTCCATATAGCGCTGGCTCTTATGTTTTTTGGCTATGTCAATTGTTTTCAGGGTTTGTACCTGTGAGACCTAGCGAGTTCTCTTTCCATATCTTACCAAATTCCGCTGATTCATTTTCTACCACAGCCCCCATGATATGTTCACTTTTGAACTCACTCCCGGACCATCTTGCCACCCAGCAGGTATTCCAGAATTCACCAGCAAGCCTTTCAGCCAAGCCAACTTTCAAAATCCCATGTACACCTGGACAAACACTGTAAGCCTGGAGCTGCCCTGACATTAGCCTTGAACCAGTAGGATGTTGGTGCGCTGAGCTGAAGACAAGGGGTGTTACTGATGCAGGACTTTCTCCTTCCCCAGGACCAACAGTGCCTCCCATGACACAAGGACTTCAT
Source organism: Chiloscyllium punctatum (assembly GCF_047496795.1). NCBI lineage: Eukaryota > Metazoa > Chordata > Chondrichthyes > Orectolobiformes > Hemiscylliidae > Chiloscyllium > Chiloscyllium punctatum. The sequence goes on from NC_092760.1 coordinate 72,812,801, forward strand.
CACCCTGGTCTGAGGTTGCTGTCTTATCCATCTGGAGAAATGCCCAAATCTGTAGGAGAAAAGTTAATAGCTTTCTGCACTCTGCCAGGATAATTTTCACCATCTTCACTCCAAGACTTCACCCTCAGTCTATCTCTGCTACTGTATCAACTTACCACCAAAGCTATTGTTCTTACTATTGTCTGCAACATCTTCCCCATTCACTGTCACCCAACCCCCCCCACCCCCCCCCCCCACCCCCGCATCTTGCATACCCTCTGCCTCCATACTGGCTCAGGACGCCTCCCCATCTGTAGTAGCCACTCACTTTTATCGCTTGTAATAACTGCTTCACTCTCATTCCAAGAGGAATGCAGACCCATATAAGACAGAACGAGTCAAGGCAGTGGGTGTGTGCTATCTGACATTTGGATTCTCATTCCTTCTGAGGAGAGGGTCCTGACTCTGACCAGTCTGACTTTTTGGGACTGGTATCTGCCCTTGACCGGAATTGCTTAGCAGTAATCCCATTCATGTAACCGAGGACAACTGTCAACTAAAACAACAAAGGGGAGAAACAAGAGAGGCAGAAAGAAATGGGGAGAGACAGAGAAGCGCAATAAACATGGGAGAAATAGAGGGGGAGAAACAGTGAGGTATAAACAAAAGGGGAAAAACAGAGGTAGAAACAGGGAAAAGAAACAGAAGGTAGAAACTGATAGGGAGAAACAGAGAGGCACAAGAAGCCTATGTGTCTGTGCCGAACAACAGGGCAAGAAAGTAGTAAAATGAGCCTGGTATCTCAGGCTGAGGGGGTACACAAAGTCGATGAAAGACAGGGATGCTGTAAGTACTCAGGTGGGCTCAGTGTCTATGAGTGCATGAGAGTTAGAGAAGAGCTGGAGAAAAGTTGTTTAGTTCAGTCAATGAACTGGGTATATTTCCCTGAGTGCACAGTGCGCAAGCTGCAGGATGCAATGACAGTTACTGATGCAGCCTAAGACGCAGCATTGAAGTGCAGGAATGACCTGGCAGTGGAACTGAGACATACCATCAACATGTGGGTGTATGTGGCTGGTGCTCTTGGAGTGTGCCCAGAGATGTTGAGATTCCCTTGAGATTCCAATTTGGAGTGAGAGACACGTTGAATTTAGTACGTGCTCACTCAGGTTTCCTTGTCGAGTTTTCCCAACGGTGAACTTGTCGGGAAGTTTGGTGAATATTAATACGGCAAACTGTGGCATTAGCAATGCGTTGAAATGGGTGCAAAGACGGTTTACCAGGATGCTGCCTGGATTGGAGGGCTTATCTTATGAAGCTCGGACTTTTCTCTGTGGAGAGAAGGAAGAAGAGAAGTGACCTGATCGAGGTATACAAAGTAATGAGAGGCATGGATAGAGTCAATAGCCAGAGACTTTTCCCCAGGGCACGATTGACTGGCACAAGGGGTCATAATTTTAAGATATTAGGAGAAAGGTATAAAGGGGATGTCAGAGGTAGGTTCTTTATGCAGAGTTGTGAATGCATGGAATGCGTTGCGAGCTGTGGTGATAGAAGCAGAGTCATTGGGGACATTTAAGCAACTGCTGGACATGCACATGGATAACAGTGAGTTGAGGGGTGCGTAGGTTAAGTGATTTTATTTTACATTAGGATTAATCCTCGGCACAACATTGTGGGCCAAAGGGCCTGTTCCGTGCTATACATTTCGATGTTCTATGTTCTAAGCATTAATCCTGTCAGCTGGTATTTTGCCACTGCCTAGCGAGAATCTTGTCATGCTGCTTGTAAAAGATTGATGTGTGTGGTTCCTGCATGGAGAGAGGTCTTGCTGCACAGGTTGTCTCATTCTGTCATTCATTTTACCATCACCCATGTCAATCAGACCCTTATAAGCTTCTATCCACAGTGAGTGTGAGCAAGCAGAAACAATGTGGTGGAACATACTTTGGCAGAGTGGAAAAGGTCAATGACGTTCTTGTGGCATTACTGTGTGTTCCTCTGGATGATGAGAGTGCACTGATTCAGGTGGCAACCTCAGATCAGGTTGGCAGGGAATGGTGTCGTGCCCTCCACTGCCAACCCTAAGGGAAGAGGACAGAACTCCTCATCAACCCCAGCCACCAATATTTCCAAGTACCTATCTGTAAAGAAGAGCATAAATACCCCTTCTTCTCCCATGTCTCAGGCTCACTGATTTTAATTTGTAAATGAGTCCTGCATATGCTATATTACTCCCAATTTATAGAGGTCTCAGGAAATATGTCCTTTACACTTCAGTTTCTTCAGTTACGGTGTCACTTTTTCCAAGAGGTTTCTCAATAGTAATTGCCTTGGGTGGAGGGGCTTGGGGCAAAACTCCCCCATTAGCCACCACAAGTTTGGTGAAAATCATGAATGGACAACACAGTTAAACCAACTAGTACCCCTCACAAAAAGCTCTTGTAAAAAGAAATTGACTCTGATCAGCTTATTAGAATGAGTAATCATTGCTATTGAAAAATGTGTAAAATGAATCTTAAGATAATTCATACTGGAGTTGTTCGTTGACCATAAAACAACTTGGGCATTGCAATTCATTCGAGCCGAGTAATTTTTGCAGCATTGTAAATTCTGTTTGTCTCCTTCTGTGTTTATCATCCTCCTGTGTGAGTGATTTGAGTAGAAAATGATTTTGTGAGTATTTTGTAAACACTTCTACTTGCCTGAGATAACTTCAAGAGTTCACATTGGAATAGGCTATTCAAAGTGCTCCTAAACAATTATTTCTGCTTTACTAGTTCCCCCAGTTCTTTGCTTGGTCTTTCTCCTCATTTCTCCAGCATTAGAAGCAATAGTTTTAATACCACTTTGAGCTCCAAGAGGCTTATCTATCAAATGTCTATTTACTATTGGGAAAAATGAACTTCTTATCAGTATGACAGCAGCTAATGACAAGTGAGGATCTTCTAATCTATTGTCTAATTCCTCCACCTATTATACAGAGTACTGTATGATAGAGTATTTAAAGATTCATTAATTTGGAGTAGCTCTGGTGATAAGGTAGCGGCATTGTGGACTGTGCTCTTGAGACTTTGTACAGTTTATGTTTCTAATTGCAGCATAAATTCTTTTTCCATCAATTTACATCATTCGAAACATTGGTCTGAGGTTTACTGTCCCTGGGCTGCCTAATTACTGGCTCAGGACACTTCCCTGTCTGTAGTAGTCTGTAATGACTCCTTCTCTCTCATTCCAGGGGGAAAGCAGCCCAGTAAAGTGGAAAATGAAGGGACTGGGAGGCTGATCACTGACCATCTGGAGAAGGATGGTAATGACATTTAGAATATATTGTTTTTAAAAAACCTGTTTAAAAATGTTATTGTACACTTCTGGTGCGGGGAGGAGTTGAGCCAAACCATAACTGACTTGAAGATAGGGGCATGACCACTGCACCATTAAAGACTGATATAAGTTGAGTCAAGAACACGTGTAGAAAGTGAGGACTGCAGATGCTGGAGATCAGAGCTGAAAATGTGTTGCTGGAAAAGCGCAGCAGGTCAGGCAGCGTCCAAGGAACAGGAGAATCGATGTTTCGGGCAAATTCCTGAAGAAGGGCTCATGCCCGAAACGTTGATTCTCCTGTTCCTTGGATACGGCCTGACCTGCTGCGCTTTTCCAGCAACACATTTTCAGCTCAAGAACATGTGTAACAGCAGTGGGCAGCCAATCAAATGCTTTTAAGAAGCCAGTGGACTGCTATACTGAGCAGTGTTTAAATTTTAACCTGGGCATACAGGTAAGGAGATGAGGGTCCAGACACTGGTGAGAGGTGACTGAAAGGGAATGTCATGAGAGCAGCACCTTTCATCGTGAGTAAATGGAGAAAATGGGAGAAGGATAATAAACTCACTGCCCATTGGGTAAATGTGCGTAAGAGACTTCATTCACTGTGTTTCAGCCAAACAATGAGCTCTGGCTTCCATTTTTTTCTATAGTTTGCTGACTATTTTCTGAGTCCATGCCCAGGCCTGACCAATCAAGCACAGCAAACATCAGTTGTGAACTCTTCTCACACATCAAACTCAGAACAATCAATTGAACAGTCAGAGCATCAGAGTTTACAAAATCTGTGCCTGTCCAGGCAGTTAGTGTTAGTGTTCATTGTGCTTATGATGGACAAAGATTTGAAGCCATCAGGAGGTCACCCATTCACTGTTGCAGTCTGATTCACTGTGGTCCTTAACTTTAGTATCTCAATAATATAACAATATAACAATCTTCTGGAGACATCAGCGGAATATCTTCAGATAGCTACCCATTGCAGTAAAGCTGGTCTCCTATGCCTTTTTATGAGAGGGCAAGCCAATAGAAATACTTTCACACACTTCAAGTCATTTAGAATCTAAGAACCTAAGAAGCAGGAGCTGGTGCCTGCTCCATCATTCACCAAGATCCTGGCTGTTACGTTGGTGCTTCCATTGGAACCAGGAATTATATAGGACTGGTAAATCTAAACAGGAACAGTATATTGATAATACCCAGATGTCCATAGCTGGTTCTGGACTGGACCCAAGCTCTGCCCCTCTAGGTCACCTGACCAGGTCTCTTAAAGGGGCATCACCCCAAATACATACCGTAACAACCTTAACTCTTTAGCTTTCAGTGTGTGAGGTTAATAAGATTCCAAGCCTTAACTGGATTCTCCCAGATGTGGAGGGATAATGCACTTGTAGAATCCTTGCTGAGCAGCCAGGAGTCTCAGTCACCAGGAAAGAACATACAGCCAGTGTATGATCACACAATTGGATCCTGTAGATGAGTGTGAGGTTCTGGGAAGCTGCTACAACTCATACATAAGGGGCTGCCTGAGGTTCTGGGAAGCTGCTACAACTCATACATAAGGGGCTGCCTCAGGGCTATGGATACTGGCAACAAGGATTACATTCTGAAGACATGGGTCCTTGTGCCTGAGTGACACTTCATGGAGGAGAGAGCCTGAACTGGTGAATGCAATTATAATTTTATATATGACCATTGAACAATTTCCGGCAATAAATTCCAGATTTAAATGTCACACTTCTGCTGTTTAGAGCCTCCGTCAAGACCCACTGGGACACCTTTGAATGTGCTGGTGTCCTTCTCCTCACACTCTCCATTGCTGCTCACCTTCACGGTTCAAGATTAATCCAGATCTGCACTGCAGAACCTAGGGGCAGCCCTTGCCTGGTTTCCATTCTTGTCCACCATTCCCAAATTTACCACTGGTACCAATCCAGGTCTCTGTCTATCCAGGGATATCCAAATGTCCAAAGATCATCAAGTTGATTTGAAGGGTTTCCAGACAATTAACTGTTACCTGGTTTGTTTAAATCCAATTTGCACTTTGGAAGTCCAGCCTCATTCCCTGTTCCCATGACCAACTAGCTGGGGACCAATCCTGTCCCCATGTCAGTTAAGGAATTACCGCGGTATGTCCATCATGTCTGTTTGTCCCAGGGAGTGGGAGGGTCACGGAAAACCATTCCTGCACCCATTCTCTCATCCCCAACAAGAAAATACCAATTCAAGAATCTGTTACAATTCTGTCAGTGCTGTGTTGCATTGCGGAGTTAGAGGAAGGAGGCCGGTCATGAATTACCATTTGGAGGAATTTTAGTAGACAGGAACTTAGGCGCTGTAGGCAGTTAGACAGCAAGTTTTTTTTTTAAATGTGATGGCACTGCAGCTCCAAAGCACTGAGCTTTGTTGAGGTATGCTGACCTTTATGTGTATAAACCCCTGTCAGAGTCAGATTATTGCAGGTGGGTGGGAAATGAACACATATTTAAAGGTGTTAATGAGTTGCAAAAAGGGCCTTTTCACAGGAATTTAACTTTCTGTCAGGATAACGATTCAAGGATAGGATAACGATTCCAGCATAGAAACCTTGGAGCTCAGCAAACTGATCAGTGAAAAAAAAGGAGTACTTCATGGGGGGGTGTCTATGAACTTCAAATTGCATAAATTTAATAAGTGTTCAGATCTCACAGATTATTTAACTGATTCTCACAGGAAAATATTTCCTGAGACCATACGTGTGTTGGAGAATTTTCAACATGATGTGGTGAGATTCAGAAATCAGTTAACGATGGGGGGAAGAGATTGAGGGGTTTGTATGTGTGTGTGTGTGTGTGTGTAATGATCAAGTTATAGCTTTATTTCCCTATTTGAACAATAGTGCATTCATAGACTGAACTGTTCAAGATGGTTGGTCATAGCTATCTTCAATGAGAACGCTGCTATTTTTTGTTCTGAAGAAGGGTCAACTCAACTTGGAATGTTAACTCTGATTTCTCTCCGCAGACCTGCTGAGCTTTTTCAGCAATATTTACTTACCTGGTAAATGCATGTACACAGGGTTGTGCTCTGATGGAGAGACATCTAGATCTGTTAGCTTGTTCTCTTGCCACGGATGCTGTCTGACCCATTGTGAATTCCAGCATTTGTTGTTCTCAATACAGATTCCAGCATCTGTAAGAATTTGCTCCTAAACAGGATTGTAATTTTTCGGTTACTTCCTTGGATTACTTTCAGACTCCTAGCAAAGACACATTGTGGATCTCACAGTCCAATGAATCTAAAGCAGGTGATGGATGGATTATTTGCCAGACAGTGGAGCAAGTTGTGAACTCATGTGAGGGCAATTTCTGGGGAGAGCAAAGCTTGAGACTGTCAATACTAGACGGTAACTACAAGTTCAGTAATGAAGCGTGGTGAGAACTTGTTACCATAGGGAGTAGTTGATGCAAATAAAATTGATTGATTGATTTAAAGAAAAACTAGTAGATAACCTTTCAAAAGAGAGGGAAGTAAGGATTACATTGATAAATTTAGTTGATGAAGGATAGAAGGAGACTTGATTGGAACTTGATTGCAATGAGCTGGATTGGCCTAAAAGGTTTGTGGATGCCACCAAAATTAGTCATGATTCGGAGATGCCGGTGTTGGACTGGGGTGTACAAAGTTAAAAATCACACAACACCAGGTTATAGTCCAACAGATTTAATTGGAAGCACACTAGCTTTCGGAGCGACGCTCCTTCATCAGGTGATAGTGGAGGCCTCGATCGTAACACAGAATTTATAGCAAAAATTTACAGTGTGATGTAACTGAAATTATACATTGAAAAATTGATTGTCTGTTAAGCCTTTCATCTGTTAGAATACAGTGATAGTTTCACTTCTTTCATGTGTAAATCACAAAACCTTTTTTTTAAAGTTGCATTCTCGGGTTAGCTGTTAACAATGGTGATAGCTAGACAATATGTTGAAGGTGTTGGCCCCCTGTGTTCTCTGTCTATGCCATGATGTTACATTGTTACATTGTACTTTGCTCAAAAACTGCATGCATTCATGTAGAACTCTGAGCTCAAAAATTGCATGAATTTATGTAAAACTCTGTTATCTCACTTTTTAGATTAGAATCAATCTAAACATCTACTGTATATGCATACAGTATGGATTACCTTGGTACAAGAAAAATGTTATTAAACTGGAAAGGGTGCACAAAGGATTTACAAGGATATTGCTGACACTGAAGGGTTTGAATTATAAGACGAGGCTGGATAGGCTGGGACTCTTTTTACCCAGGAGCATAATGGGCTCGGGGTAATCTTATAGAGGTTTATAAAATCATGAGAGGCATAGATAAGGTGAACAAAGTCTTTTGCCCAGGGTAGGGGAGTCCAAACAAATGACATAGGTTTAAAGTGAGAGGAGAAAGATTTAAAAGGAGCAGCGTTTTCACAGAGAGGGTGTTGTGTATAGACAATGAACAGCCAGGGGAAGTTGTAGAGGCAGGTACAATTACAACATTTAAAAGATATTTGGACAGGTATGTGAAAGGAAAGGTTTAGAGGGCCAAAAGCAGGGACTGGTCCAGTTTCAGAAACCTGGTCAGTGTGGACGAGTTGGACTGAGGGTCTGTTTCTATGCTGCATTGTACTTTGACTCTATGGCCTGTTTATGTGCAGAATATTCTGGGAATGTTATTGATGTCTGAGTTTCAAAGCCACTGGCAGCATCTAAACCGACGTGGGAGCATACACCCTGGGCGATGAGACAGAATTGGAACTGAAGAGAAGACAACAGGTATAAAGTAATTGAAGTATCCACTCATATTCACTTTAACCATCATCCTAACCTTAGGCCAGCAGCATATCACTACTAATGCCCTGCTACCAATTTCATGGAAATTAATGATTCATTGTAAATCCATGCAGACGATATGTTATCCACTTAAAGTTAGCAGACATTTTTGCATCTGAAGTCTACATGGCTGACCTTACCGCTTGCATGCACTAATAAGAATCAAGATTGATGCTCTTTGGATGCTCTGACACTCTCCATAGCACACAATCTTTCAATTCCTGAGACCACCAACTAACCAGTTATGAAGTTGGACTGCTCCATTTTCTGTTTTGGTGGAGAATGTGTTGAGCATTTCACTCAGCACCTTGTTCAGTTACTGATGTAGCTCCAGAATCTCCTTACTACTGATCGCCTCAGGATTTAGATCCTCCTTAGCAGAGTTTGAACAATATTAATTTCCTTGATGACAAGACTCCATAGCTGTCGCTGCCACTAGATCTTACACGCATTCACTTGTGAGATATGAATCGCCAGGTGAAAACCCAACAAAGTGTCTAACTGACCTGGCAAAATACATAGTGAAAATACAAATTAGAAACAAGTCAGTCAGCCCATTCGGGTCTGTTCTACCATTGAGTAGGACATTGTAACCTCAAACACACATCCATTCCTCCGTTTGATAATCCTTCATGCTCCCATTAACAGGAATGTATCTATCAGCTATGTCTGATTATAAGAATATGGATGTCATATGTACTTCATTGAGCCCTCTCTGAAACTGAGAGGTGACTCTTTGTATTGTGTTATGGACTAGGCCAGACCCCTCAAAACATTTCAAGAACGTAGCCCAGACTAACTTTGCTGGTTGTTTTAAGCAGGTGTAGAGTGGATATTCCAGGAGAGATGCCACTGGTCAAGTCACTTAGTTTTAAAAATAACAGAATTTATTTACAAGATTATCAAATGAGACACAAACAACAGAAAACAGAATACTGATTAATGTAAGCTCTCTGAAAACCTAACACATCATCCCAATTTAATGATGCTGTTCCATATACTTGCAACAATCCTTATAAACACCCCTTGGCACAAAAGGTAAAATCAAACACAAATTCTTATAGGAGAGAAGTCAGAGAGAGAGAGAGAGAGAGAGAGACTACCAGCCTGGACCTGCTTCTATGGGTCCAGCAGCTTTTTTTCACATTACTGTTTAAAACCAAACCAAACCAGAGAAAATCCTAGCTGGGAGAACTGGCCACACCCTTTTCATTGTACAAGTGTTTTTCTTTGAAAACCTGAAAGTCCTCTGCCCGAGGCAGTATCTGTATCCGAGGCAGCATCACCAAATTAGCCCTAAAACCCTTCAACCACAGATTTTTTGGAGTCTGTGTCATTTACGACCTCTATGAAAAAAAAAGGCCAAGGAACAGCATAATCCTGTTAAAGGAGCAGCTTCATCACAATTGATAAACCTTGAGTCTTTGTCTCCTATATTTCATACCCTTTTTGTCACAAAATGTAGAAAAAAAACAGACCTTTGACTAAATAAAGATGAGGCATTCAACAAATGTGCTTTCAGGAATGGTAATAAGTAGGTAAGTGTGTTGGGTTAAATCACCACAGTGGATAGCTAAGGGAAGTGACCAAGTGCATAGGAAGTAAAGAATGGACTCTGAAATTTGTTGTGAAGAGTTACATGATGGAGTACATTTTGCAAGAAATAGTGGGAAGTTGGCCTGTGGTTGGTATAGCTGCTTTAACAACAGCAAACAGGGGAATTAACAAATATTTTCACTTTCACAAATACTTTCAGATTTCCAGCACCTGCAGTATTTCGTTTTTATTTGAATATTTTCACTTTAGGTAACCTGTTAAACCATCTGCTGTATTGCACCCAAGATCAGGATGTGACCTTCCTGCTTCTAGGCTAACTCTAACCACATCTTCTTGGTGACAGCCATTGGATTCTTCCTCCATTATCCTCCAGAGGAAATGACTGTCTCTCCTGTTCCCGACTGCATCCAGCAGTACTTTCAGGAATGCAGCAATGATTCTGACTGCTGTCTTCCTCTCAGTGCAACTGTCCTAAACAACTCTTAATGCATTCCCATTCCCATTCTAACTAGTTCCTTTCAATAGAGTTTAGATCCCATCCTGCTGGGCAGAGATGCAAAACTGAGAGCCAAAGTTTGTTGTCTCAGTTAAGCTGAAATCAGAGAACCTGATCCAATGATTCCTTACTTCGTTTCAGCTGCTTTTCAGAAGCTGTCTTCACATTTTTATCGAGGCTTTTGCCTCTTTGCAGTACCAATTCACATCTTTCAACTTGGTGCAATAAAAAATAGTTGGGAATAGGTTAATGAATTTGTCACTCAAGGCAGTATTATCCAACGCTCCCTTGTCTGCCAACAAAGTACAGCCTCCCATCTATGAAATCAGAAATACAGCAAATTTATCTCGAGTTAATTAATTGGGGGCTCTGTTGACTTAGTTTGCTTTATTTGCAGCTTATGGTAGGGATTCATTCTGGTGTCTCACAGTCTTTATTCCTTTTAGCACAGTTACTTGAATTAATAGTGCCAATTGAACATGCAGTACCGATGATTTCTCTTTACAATAAAGCAAAATAGCATATTGATTTTCATATTGCACAGCCAAAAATGAGTAGCATGCAAACTTCATAACAATATATGAGTTTTAAAATATAATATTCTGTTATTTGTATTTTATAGAGCTACAGTATAATTTGAGTTACTTATTTTTGAAGAAAAACTTCACATTATTCCCAAACTGCTGTCTTTTGGAAAAAAACAAAAATCTGCAGGTTATTTGCTACCAAATGCACCGTTCGTTTTTTTTTATTTCGAGTCCTGTTCCTCTGGTGCAAAGAAGATAGCAGATGGTGTCACTAAGTCAGCATTGCAGAATAGGTGAGATTTATATCACAAGAGGAGAGCACAGTGAATTGTCTCTTTAGCACACGAAGCTATATATGTAACTGAATATTCTTAGAGAGAGGTAAATATTTTAGCTAATTGAGAACCATGCTGATTTGTTTCAATGCAAGTGATGAATAAGTGTTAGAACAATAAATTATGCATTCGACAAATTGTCACGATTCCAGGTAGTTTCAGTAAAATGTGCGCACATATATTCCAGCCAGTCATTCTGTACCACAGGCTTACTGATGTCTGTTGATGTAACTAAATAAAAACAAATGTATTTATTTAGATTTTGCTGTTTTGCCAGTGAAATAATAATGTTATCAAATTCTCAACAATTCTCTCCATCTGATGTTTGTGGACATGCAACTATTCATTTTGACATTTTTTTTTATTTTAAAGATTTCCTGTAAAATTATATCATAACATAATTCAAGATGTAATAGACTCATCATTTCTGCATATTTTAAAAACAGAAATGTGCTCAGGCCATGCAAGAAAATAACATCCAAACAAACATCACCACAGAGCACTGTTTATGAATCAATGCAGTGACTAATGCATTAACACAGAGTGCGGATTTCGCATACTGAAACAGTAGCTCATAACTCATCCACCCATGTCACAACATTACTGGTGCATAGCTTACTGTTGCTCTGCAGAACTCCCTTGTTTTGTGCTTAAAAGCTTCCAGTTAGACAGGCCCAAATAACATTATGTTTTGTGTAGCATCTGCTGTCAGCAATGCCAGGAAGGCCTGCACCAGAAGTGTTATGATTTGAGAGAGTGGGTTATAGGCAGTGAGATTCAGTGTGAGTTTCTCAATCTGTCTAACGTGCAATATAATGCACCACTACAGTCCAGCAGTGACTGTGTTTTTGGAGAGTTTATGTGCAACTATTCTCCCCACATTTGTGTACTTAATTATTCTGCACGTCTTCACTCATAATGAAGTGTAAAGAGATGTTTTATTTTAAAAAATGTGTGGCAGATCTTCATTCTGAAATACCACAGGATGAGACCAACATAGAAGGAACCTGAAGAAAGTAAATATATCCTCCTTCTGTTATTGTATTTGCCTGATTGACAAACAATACTGGACTGTTGTTCACAACATAAATAGTACAATCTGGCCTCAAAATACATTCAACCGCAAGCAGATGCTTTCTATTTGAAGATGATAGTTTCCTTCATCCTTTTATATTCCTGGATATCTCAGATCCCTGTAGGTGTTTCTCTGAACAGAAGCATTTTTAATCAAACTTTCTAGGTGCATTATTACATACTTTTGGAGCAGGTGGGACTTGAACCCAGCTTCCTGAATTCAGAGGGGAGGGGGGGCATTACCATTTCACCACAAGAACCATTTATTCTGAATATAAGCCAATCCACCATATTAAAACCACATGACAGCTGGTTACTTAAAGTTTCAGTTTATTTTCTTTAGTGAGAATGTTTGAATGAAAAATCCTTAAACAGATCAACATCAGAGTTGTTTTCTCCAAGAAATACAGGAACAGGAAAAGGCTATTCAGCCCCATGAATCTGTTCTATCACAAACCAAGATTACAGCTGAACTATACCTTGACTCTATCCTCCTGCCTTGACTCCAAATTGTTTTAGAACATAGAATATGGAACATAGGACATAGAATATAGAGCAGTACAGCACAGTATAGGCCCTTTGACCCACAATGTTGTGCTGAGCATTTATCTTAACCTAAGATCAACCTGACCTACACACCCATCATGTTCTTGTCCAGCGGTCATTTAAATATCCCCAATGTCTCTGACTCCACTACCACCATTGACAGTGAATTCCACGCACCCACCATTCTCTGTATAAAGAACCTACCTCTGACATCTCCCCATACTTTCCGCATTACCTCATACACCTCCATCAAGTCACCTCTTTTCCTTCATCTCTCCAGTGTGAAAAGCCCTATCACACTCAACAATACTTCATAAGACAACCCCTCCAATCCAGGCAGCTTCCTGGTAAATCTCCTCTGCATCCTCTCTAAAGCTTCCGCATCCTTTTGATAATGAGGCATGCAATATTCCAAGTGTGGTTTAACCTGGGTTTTATAGAACTGCAGCAACACCTCACGGCTCTTAAACTCCCTGTTAATGAAAGCCAAAACATCATACACCTTCTTAACAATCCTATCAACTTGGGAGGCAACTTTGAGGGATCTGTGTACATGGACCCCAAGATCCCGCTGTTCCTCTACTCTGTCAAGAATCCTATCTTTAACTTTGTATTCAGCATTCAAACTTGACCTTACAAAATGAATCACTTCACATTTATCCAGATTGAACTCCATCTGCCACATCTCAGACCAGCTCTGCATCCCATCGATGTCTTGTTGTAGCCTGCAACAGCCCTCAACACTATTTCCAACACCACTGACCTTTGCGTCCTTTGTATCATCAGCAAACTTACTAACCCACCCCTCCACTTCTTTCTCTCAGTCATTTATTAAAAAAAACATGAAGAGCAAAGGCCCAAGAACAGATCCCTGCAGGACACCACTGGTCACCGACCTCCAGGTGGAATACTTTTATTCTACTGCCACTCACTGTCTTCTTTTGGTCAGCAGATTCTGTATCCCTCTAAAGCTGTGCCAGATCTTTGCTTCCTCAAGTAAGACCCTTGTCCCTTGACCCTTGTCCCTTAAGTTTTAGACCCTTATCCACAAAATATCCATTGACCTTTGTAATGAATTTTTTTGTATGTAAAATAAACTGCATACCTCCCCAAATACCTCAATTCTATTGCACATTTGAAGTCTGCGTTTCGTGAGCATCCGAATTAACTAGTCTTTTGAAACGCATCTTACATATTTTCCCTAATCACACATCTAGAGCAGATGGTACTTGAACCTGAGCCTCTAGGCTCAGAGATAGGTACATTGCCACTGCATTACAAGTAATTTCTGAAACATACCTGATAAAGATGTTTCAAAAACAAAACAGCTTGAGCTACTGAAGGTATAAATGCGATTGGAACTAGTTTCTGGGACAATGTGCTCAAAATGCTGACAAGTGACAAGATGTGTCTTTTAACGACACAGACTCTAATTGTTAAATAAATAGAGCCTCAGGTTAATTCAATTTTAATTGTTTGATGAGGCAACTGTTGCTGGCAAGATCAATGAGAGTTTAATTATTCTTCAGCTAACAAGTCAAAAGCTTGGGAAATATTTTTAGCTGGCTTCCTCTTTTTGAAATGTAATCACTGCTTTTGTCAATTATGAAGTAAAGATAATCTGACACATATTATATGATACTTTTATGAATGTCTCTTAAAATTCCAAACATTTCAAATAATACTCTTCCATCTCTTTATTAAGAAACATTGTAACAGAAATTTATATAGGGACTGGTTAGCTGTGAGTCACTTGTCTATAATTATATCACCAAAATGTGATGCAAATTAAATTGCATGTCAGATGTAAGAATATATTTGATTTTTAATTACTTGACTTTAAGCCAATGGAACACATTTGTGTTCCACAGTCCTCTGATTTGTGTGAGGTTTTGCATTTTGTTAAGAAAAATAAGGAGCTCATATGGAGTCATAGAGTCATAGAGACTCATAGAGATGTACAGCACGGAAACAGACCTTTCGGTCCATCTAGTCCATGTCGACCAGATATCCCAAGACCAATCTAGTCCCACTTCCCAGCACCTAGCCCATATCCCTCCAAATCCTTCCCATTCATATACCCATCCAGATGTCTTTTAAATGTTGTAATTGTACCAGCATCCACCACTTCCTCTGGCAGCTCATTCCATACATGTACCACACTCTGCATGAAAAAGTTGCCCCTTAGGTCTCTTTTATATCTTTCCCCTCTCACCCTAAACCTGTGCCCTCTAGTTCTGGACTCCCCCACCCCAGGGGAAAGATTTTGTCTATTTATCCTATCCATGCCCCTCATGATTTTATCAAACTCTCCAGCCTCCGATGCTCCAGGGAAAACAGCCCCAGCCTATTTAACCTCTCCCTGTAGCTCACATCCTCCAACCCTGCCAACATCCTTGGAAATATATTCTGACCCTTTCAAGTTTCACAACATCCTTCTGATCGGAAGGAGACCAGAATTGCACGCAATATTTCAACAGTGGCCTAACCAATGTCCTGTACAGTCGCAACATGACCTCCCAACTCCTGTACTCAATACACTGACCAATAAAGGAAAGCATACCAAATGCCTTCTTCACTATCCTATCTACCTGTGACTCCAATTTCAAGGAGCTATGAACCTGCACTCAAAGATCTTTTTGTTCAGCAACACTCCCTAGGATTTTATCATTAGGTGTATAAGTTCTGTTAAGATTTGTTTTCCCAAAATGCAGCACCTCACATTTATCTAAATTAAACTCCATCTGCCACTTCTCAGCCCATCGGGCAAGGTTCCTCGAGTTAACTTTTGGTTCCAGGTGGAATACCAGGCTAGCACACATGAGTATCTCATCCTACTGCCACACCAAAAGCATCTCAGCTCACTAACATAGCTCCTTTCACTAGCAAACACAGACCAGGGTTGAGATGGGATTTAGCCCCTGTTCATGTGTATTCTTAAGATGGAAGACCCTGGTCTCATGCCCAGGCTTCTGTCTTTTCTCACATCATGCCTATGGTCTAAGATATAGGGATCCTTTCTGTAGTTTATAGACGATACTGAATTGAGGTTAGACAATGTTGCCAGTAGTTTGCTAATTGCAGTAAACATTTTAAAACTTGGAATCTAGTTAACTGTTCTTCCCATTTGTTCACGAAAAATTCCAAAATCATTTTGAAAGTTATTGAGTCTCTCTGTGGGGTTCTGACAGCTGGCATGGACTGTTTCAGTGCTGTATATACAGTGTGGCTCTATGCAACATCAAATGACCACTGCCTTCCAACCTTCCTAAAACTTTGGGCCTGTATTAATTTCCAACAGGCACAAACTGGAGATGCACTGAGCTACATAACCAACTATCCTCCCCACATACCACAAACTCCAGTCTGATTCTGATCTGGGTAGCTTTTATCCTTACGACCCTTAAATTGCAATCACAGTTTATAGACAAATAATAAAATGAGATCTCAAAGAAAGAAATGAATAGTCATTGTGTCACAATTTCCTACATGGCGGTTTCTGATTTTTGAGATGCTTTTTACTAACATGATTTGCTATAAAATGCTTAAAATATGAACTGTTAATATAATGATGAGAAACAGGGCATTGGGAACTTTGGCGAAAAAGTGAAACACTGTGGATTTTCTTGTTAGCCTGAAGAATGGTGCAAGGGCTGAGCAGGAAGTATGAGAGTAGATGAATTTAATATCAACGTAATGCAGAAAGTGAAATGGAGAGAGGGAAAAATGAGAAGAGAAAAAATAGCAAAAGGAAGCAATGTAATTTATTTTAGATGTTAGCTTTTTATTTCTCCATTAGAGACCAAAGACTGAAGAAATAAGATGTAGAACAGTCAAAATGTTAATTTTCAGTGGCAGAGTTCATTTGTTAGAAGGTAATAATGAGCACATTGGTAAACTGATAATTGTACTAAATGGTGTCATGAACCAGACCAAACTCCCAAAATATATTTTGACATAGCCTAGACCCTAACTTGTATATTTTTAAAAGACAAGTGTAAGACATTGTGTTCCAGATATGATTTGATTAGTCCACTGCTAAGCTAACCACAACGTCTCCTTTAAAAAACCCACCGGTCATATAATTTGATTAATTTCTGTCCATTTTTCATCTGCCTGAATGTGTAACAGTCTCCATTTGCTTGTCAAAACTTCATTTTTAAGATATTAACATTCTGGGCTCGGGTTCATCTTCTGTGTATGCTTTTTGACACAATTGCTGTATGTTCCCATTTTGCTGTTGTAATTCAGCTAACTTCCCTCCAGTAAAAATATCCACTTTGTGCTCCACCTGTTCTTGTTTATTTCTCAACCATTTAATAAAAATTAGTCTCTGGTAATTGAAGCTCAGCTTCCTATTTTAACTCTTTGATTTCTCCTCATGTCTCAACCTGTGGCTTTGTGACCTTGTTGCCCCACAGTCAGGAAAAATCGCAGAATATACTTTGTGTAATACCTCAGTTGCTTGACTTTCCACTGGCTTTTCCATCACAGTAGCCATCGCTCCCAGCCGTGAGCCAGCTATATCAGACATATAACCATGTGGAAATCTATCTTTACTATCTTCAGTGAGATCTTCTTTTACCTTAATACCTGGGGATTTCTCTTTTCCCTAATCTCCATCGCTCAGAGATTAAAATTGATATCGGAAGCCCTACTTTGTTCAATGAACTAATTCATAATCATTTGCCATTTCTGTTGCTAATCTTGTAGTTTTAACTCTCTGCTCTTCCACATGAGTTCTCATTACTTCAGAAAGTAAATTTTTGAATTGTTCCAAAAGAACAGTCTCTCTAAGAGCGTCATAAGAGCGTTTAATGCCCTCTTCCACCTATCAGAGCTACTTTGTTTGATCTTTTCAAATTCTATGTACATTTCACAAGGTTCCTCCTTAGATTCCTAACTTGTTGTCTGTAGGTTTTTGGCACTAGTTCAAATGCACTTAAGATGTCTTTTTTCACCTCATCATATTCTCCAGATATTTCCTCTGATAGTGTTGCAAATACCTCACTAGCTCTACCTACAATCTTTGTTTGAAACAATATCCACATGCTCAGTACCCACTTCATTAGTTTAGCCACTTTCTCAAATGAAATGAAAAGGGCTTTTACATCCTTGTTGAACCTTGGCAATGCTTGGAATTATTTAAACCAATTGTCACCAGGCTTTTCACTGCGTTGGGTGTACTCTTCATCACTAACCTCATCACCACTCCTATCTTTTACCTGTATCTCCACCATTTTAAGTTGACTTTCACCTTTCAGTTCCAATTCCTGAAGTTTAAAAGCTCTCTCATTATCCCTTTCCTTTGCTTTTAAACGTAATTCAAACTGTTTCATTTCTTTTCCTTTACTCAAACTGCTTTAATTCTTTTGCTTTTGTCCCAAATTCGAGCTGCTTCATTTGTGTTTGAATTTTAGCCAATGATTCTGTTGCATTTCTGGCAATTGTAGATGCTGAGCTAGTGATGATTTCTCCTTTCCTCGTGTCCAATGAAAACATTGGCGAGAAGTTGTGTCTGGTGGCCAGAATTGAATGAAGAAATAGCTGCATTGGTGGGGCAGTTCCCAAAGTGCTAACATGGACAAGCAGCTGCCCCATGACCATGGGAACAGCTAAGTAAACCAAGGACTTGGTTACACATTGATTGTATTTTGACCCTTTCGTGGGCTCAATGTTCTTAATCACTGCGGAAGCTTGCTCACAGTGGTGGGATGTGCATAGAGTTCATTCGTCAAATACAGAGATGATGATAGAAAAACTGCAAGCATCTGTTGCAATATAGAGGCTCCCAGAGGTGTTAGTCACAAACAACAGGCCATCATTTACCAGCAGAGAATTCGAGTATTTCCTGAAGCTGATTGGCAATCATCATGTGAGGACAGCTCCATACCATCCATCGTCCAATAGCCTGTCAGGAAGGGCATTCCAAACTTTGAAGGT